>NC_083413.1:90630399-90967148 GCF_020745735.1 Hemiscyllium ocellatum | reverse complement strand
CGGGAGGTCGAGTTAGGGCGGTCGAGAGAGGGGATCGAGTGTGGGGGTCCAGAGAGGGATTCGAGAGAGGGGTTGAGAGGGAGGGGTGTTCGAGTGAAGTGGTTTGAGTGAGGGGGGGTCGAGTGAGGGGATCGAGAGAGGGTGAGAGGGAGGAGGAGAAAGATGGGGAGAGCGGGGGGAGAGAGAGGGGGTTTCGAGAGAGGTGGGTAGTGAGAGGGGTATCATGAGAAGGGGTCGAGAGAGGGGGTAAAGTGAGGGGGTTTGAAAGGGGGGTCGAGAATGGGCAGTCGAGAGAGGGGATCGAGAGAGTGGGTCTAGAGAGGGGAAACAGAGGGGGAGAGGGGCGAGAGAGAGGGCTGAGAGAGGGTGACAGAGAAGGGTGAGAGAGGGGGGGAGAGAGTGTGGGAGAGAGGGGGAAAGGGGGCAGAGAGAAGGGGAGAGACAGGTTGAGGAGTGAGAGAGGGGGAAAGTGAGTTGCGAGCACGGGAGACGGGTGAGAGGGGGGGCAAGCAAGAGAGAGAGAGGTGCAAGTGAGAGTGAGTGAGGGGAAATGAGAGAGAGTCTGAGAGATCGAGAGAGAGAGCGCGATAAGGCGACAAGAGAGAAAGAGAAAGTGAGTAAGATAGAAGGGGGAGAGCGAGATAGGGAGCGATACCGGGCGAGCCAGAGAGAGAGGGACATGAGGAAGTGGCATGCGAGGGAGAGAAAGAGAGAGTCGGGTGAGAGAGAGGGATGAGGTGGAGATTGACTGAGGGGTTGGGATCAAGAATAAGTGAAAGGGTGAGAGAGAGAGAATGAATGAGGGGTAGAGCAATAGAGAGAGTGTGGGAGAGGGGGGTAAGAGAGAGAATGAAAGTGAGGGGATGAGAGATAGAGAGTGAGGGAGTGAGAGAGGAGATAGAGAAAAAGGGACAGAGAGTCAGAGCGAGAGAGAGAGAGAGGTCTCAGAGAGGACTTGTACAGCGGAGGTGAAAGCAGGATCCTCACAAGATGGTGGGAATGAAGTCTAGAATGTTGCTGTTCCTTGCCCAGCTCTGTATCTATGTCCTGTCTTCCGAGTCTAAATACAGAAGGCCACTAAGTCCTCCCTGTGCTGTTTACTCTGAGTGATCTTACCGGCTTCAGGATTTACTGAAGGCTCCAGATCTCCCTTTCCATCTCTCTCTGGCTGACCAAGCATCTTTGATGCAGTTATGGACGAGACAGGAGTTACGAATTCGGCTGAGACAGGAACATCCTGAGTACCTACAGGAGACAGAGAAACAGACAAAATGGGAAATTAAACTGATGCAGTGAGGATATACATGGAGGATTATACATGTGGGTGGCACAGTGGCACAGTGGTAAGCACTGCTGCCTCACAGCGCCAGAGACCCGGCTTCAATTCCCACCTCAGGCGATTGACTATGTGGAGTTTGCACGTTCTCCCTGTGTCTGCGTGGGTTTCCTCCGGGTGCTCCGGTTTCCTCCCACAGTCCAAAGATGTGTGAGTCAGGTGAATTGGCCATGTTAAGTTGCCCGTAGTGTGAGGTTAGGGGTACGGGTGGGTTGCGCTTCAGCGGGTCGGTGTGGATTTGTCGGGCCGAACGGCCTGTTTCCACACTGTAAGTAAAGTAAAAAGGATGGCACTGTGTCCCACAGAGATCTGGAAAATCCCTGTCTCCATTCCTGGCCAGTGCTGCTGCGTCTCTCTGGTGTGGAGGGTTCAGTTGGCTCAGGATCTGGAGTAATTGCAAAAGCGCGAGACGCTGACAGAGGCAGCAATTAGACCCTCACAGTGAGGGATACTACATGGAGAGAGACTGAGTGATATCACCACAGTGCTGGAAGGTATCAGGATCACACAGTGGTCATGGTGAAAGGGGTTTGATTCATGGTGCACTGGGATCAGTACTCACCGACGGTTGAACTACAAGTGGGACAAGTGATGGCTATTCTCACCCGACTATTCATCCAAACTTTAATGCCGGCGTCCAGTATGTCCATCTAACTGCCTAATATCCTTTCAGGAAGGAAATCTGTTATAGGCAGCGGGTCTGGCCTACATATGATCCAGACCCAGAGCTATGGGGTTGACTCTCAACTGCCTCCTGAAAGCTCAAGAGCAGCTCGGGGTGGGTATGTCGATGCTAGCCTGCCAGACAGCAACATCCATGAGTGAATTACATTGCAGGGAGCAGTGTCCTGGCCAACCATGTCGGTAGGCATATGGACAGGTCTTTAAACTGATCGAGAAGATGCTGGGCCAGAGTTCAGGTGAAAAGAGCTTTCCAAATCCAAAGAGAAAATGGCGATGTAGCTGATGACAAACAGAAAGGAACAGGAAAAGACAGAGTCTAACTGAAACTGTACACCAGTGGATTGGACTGTGACAAGTAATTGTGGAAAGAGTCAATTGTAATGTTTTTTTTGGAATGGACAAAGTCTCTGCAATAAGGTGGATGGACTGTGGCACAGAGATAAATGAGATTTAGTGGTGACAGGGTGAACAAAAGGTGTACAATAGAATATTTTACACCTCCTTGGGGGGTCTCAGGGAGTGCAGGATGGGTAACCCTGACAGTAATGGGGAACAAAGGCATTACAGAGAAAACACTTGGCCTCGGATGATGAAGCTGAATACAGATTCTGAATAGCTCGTGTCAAAACCACCAGCAGGAGAACAGTTTTGATGCTGCCTAACAGCATTTCATTGCTCAACACTGTTACACATTCCAGCGAATTCCCGTGTAATGCAAAAGCACTGCGATAATTTTGGGAGACTTCAGTCTTTGTATAATCCGAGACAGTCACATCAGCAAAAGTGATGTTCTCCGCACTACTCTTTGAATGTTTGTGTCAGTGTTTCTTTAAATAACACATTGTGCAAATGGCCAGGGACGTGACTGTCTCAGATCGACCGTTGGGTGATGACGCTAAGTGAAGGAGTAATGTCCCACTGAGATATCCTCTGGGAAATTGTAATATTGTGGAATTCAGCGAGATGATGGATTTTTAAATTGACCATAAAGCACACCCTACGATCACAACATGTGCTGAGGGGAGAACTGACCATTGTAAACAGGGGAAACAGTGAAGTGTATGGCTGGTAATGGACAGTGGAAAACATTTACAGTTATAGAGATGTACAGCACAGAAACAGACCCTTCGGTCTAACTCATCCACACCACACACATATCCTAACATAATCTCGTCACATTTGCCAGTACTTGGCCCAAATCCCTTTCAACCCTTCCTGTTCTATACCCATCCAGATGCATTTTAAATGCAGCAATTGTACCGGTCTCCACCACTTCCTCTGGCAGGCCATTCCATACATGCAACACCCTCTACATCAAAACATTGTCCCTTACATTTCTTTTATATCTTTCCCCTCTCACCCTCAAACAGGTCCTCAAGTTCTGGACTACCCCACCCCAGGACAAAAGACCATGTGTGTTAATAATAACTATGCCTCTCGTGGTTTTATAAGCCTCCTTATGGATTCCCCCTCAGCCTCAGACATTTCAGGGAAAACAGGCCCAACCCATTTAACCTCTCCCTGTAGCTCAATTCCTCCAATCCTGGCAGCATCTTTGTAAATCTTTCCTGAACTCTTTCAATTTACACAATATCCTTTCGATAGGGAGGAGACAACAATTGCATGCAATATTCCAAAAGTGGCTTATCCAATGTCCTGCACAGCCAGAAAATGACCTCCCAACTCCTCTACTCAATGCTCTGGTCAGTAAACACAAGCACACCAAACACTTTCTTCACTATCCTATCGACCCACAATTCTGCTTTCAAGGAATAATGAACCTGCAATCTCAGGTCTCTTTGTTCAGAAACACTCCGTGGGACCTTAACATTAAGTGTATCAGTCCTGCAAAGCGGTGCTTTTCCAAAATTCAGCACATCCCATTTATCTAAATTAAACTCCATCTGCCACTCTTCAGCCCATTGGCCCAACTGATCCAGATCCCTTTGTAATGTGAAGTAACATATTTTACTGTCCACTATACCTCCAATTTTGGTGTCATCTGCAAACTTACTAACTATATTTGCTATGTTCACATCCAAATCATTTATATCATTAATGGAAAGTAGTGGACGCCGTACAGATCCTTGCGGCACACCACTGCTCACAAGCCTCCAGTCTGAAACGCAACCCTCCACAACCACCCTCTGTCTTTTACCTTTAAGCCAGTTTTGTATCCAAATGGCTGGTTTTCCCTGAATTCCATGAGATCTATCCTTGCTAACCAAGCTCCCGTGTGGAAACATTTCGAACACCTTACTGAAGTCCATATTGCTCACATCCAACCCTCTGCCCTCATCAATCCTTTTGTTCCTTCTTCAAAAAACTCAATATCTTGAGACATGATTTCCCACACACAAAGAAATGCTGATGATCCCCAATTAGACTGTGCATTTCTAAACACATGTAACTCCTGTCCCTCATGTATCCGTCCTCCAAAGTGCCCACGACTGACGTCAGGTGAACTAGTCTGTCATTCCCTGGATTTTCCTTACCACCCTTCTTAAACAGTGGCACCACCTTAGCCAACCTCCATTCTTCCACCACCTCACCTGCGACTATCGATGATACAAATATCTCAGCAAGGGGCCCAACAATCACTTCTCTAGCTTCCCACCGAGTTCTCGGGTGAACCTGATCAGGCGTAGGGACTTATCCACCTTGAATCTTTTCAAAACATCCAGCACCTCCTCCACTGTATTATCGATATTTTGCAAGAAGACATCACCTATTTTCCAATGCAGTTTCCCAAACCATCATCCTGTTCTATATCTTCCCTGTCCTTCTCTACAGGAAATACTTGTTCAGTATCTCCCCCAGCACCTGCAGCTCCACGTGCAGACTGTCTTGATCTTTGAGGGGCCCTATTCACCCCCCCCCCAGTGAACCTTTTGTCCTTTTCGCATTTGTAAAAACACTCTGGATTCTCCTTAACCTATTTGCCAAAGCAATCTCATGTCCACACTTTTCCCTCATCATTTCCCTCTATCCCTGCACAACAAACAAATCACCCCCTCCCTGACTGGTCCATACACAATACTACAATCTCCCCCTCCCTGACTGATCCCTACCCAACACTGCAATCTCCCGCGCCCTGACTGATCTCTACCCAACCCTGCAATATCCCCCTCCCTGACTGATCCTTACACAACACTGCACTCACCCCCTCTCAGCCGATCCGTACCCAACACTGCAGTCTCCCACTCCTTGACTGAGCCCTACATAACACAGCAACCTCCCCATCCCTGACAAATCCCTGCCCAACACTGCACTCACCACCTCTTTGACTGATCCCAACCCAACACTGCAATCTCCCACTCCCGGACTGATCCCTACCCAACCTTGCAATCACCCCCTCCCTCACTGATCCCTACCCAACACTGCAACCTCCACGTCCATGACTGATTCGTACGCAACACTAAAATCACTTCCCTCCCTGACTGATCCCTACACAATGCTGCAATCGCCCCCTCCCTGACTGATCCCAACGCAAAAATTCAACCTTCCGTCCCTGACTAATTGCTACCCAACACAGCAATCTCCCCCTCCCTGACTGATCCCGACACAACACTGCAATCTCTCCCTCCCTGACTGATCCCGACCCAACACTGCAATCTCCCCCTCCCTGACTGATCACTACCCAACACTGCAACCTCCCCACATGCAGACTGATATCTACACTCCACTGCAATCACCCCTCCCTGAATGTTTCCTACCCAACACTGCACTGGCTCACTCCCTGACTGATCCCTACACAACACTGCAATCTCCACGTCCCTGACCGATTCGTACGCAACACTGAAATCACTTCCCTCCCTGACTGATCCCTACACAACACGGCAATCGCCCCGTCCCTGACTGATCCCAACGCAAAAATTCAACCTTCCCTCCCTGACTAATCCCTACCCAACACTGCAATCTCCCCCTCCCTGAATGATCCATACACAACACTGCAATCTCCCCACTGACTGATCCCGACCCAACACTGTAATCTCCCCATGCCTGACTGATCCCTACCCAACGCTGCTATCTCCCCCTCCCTGACTGATCCCTACCCAACGCTGCAATCTCCCCCTCCCTGACTGATCCCTACCCAATACTGCAATCTCCCCCTCCCTGACTGATCCATACACAACACTGCAATCTCCCCCCTGATGGATCCCGACCCAACACTGTAATGTACCCCTCCCTGACTGATCCCTACCCAATTCTGTAATCTCCCCCTTCCTGACTGATCCCGACCCCGCACTGTAATCACTCCCTCCCTGACTGATCCCTACCCAACACTGCAATCTCCCCCTCCCTGACTGATCCCGACCCAACGCTGCAATCTCCCCCTCCCTGACTGATCCCTACCCAATACTGCAATCTCCCCCTCCCTGACTGATCCATACACAATACTGCAATCTCCCCCCGATGGATCCCGACCCAACACTGTAATGTACCCCTCCCTGACTGATCCCTACCCAATTCTGTAATCTCCCCCTTCCTGACTGATCCCGACCCCGCACTGTAATCACTCCCTCCCTGACTGATCCCTACCCAACACTGCAATCTCCCCCTCCCTGACGGATCCCTATCCAACACTGCAATCTCCCCCTCCCTTACTGATCCCGACCCAACACTTCAATCTCCCCCTCCCTGACTGATCCCTACTCAACACTGCAATCTCCCCCTCCCCGACTGATCCCTACTCAACACTCCAACCTCCCCACATGCAGACTGATCCCTACACTCCACTGCAATCACACCTCCCTGAATGTTTCCTACCCAACACCGCACTTGCTCACTCCCTGACTGATCCCTACCCAACACTGCAATCTCCACGTCCCAGACTCATTCGTACGCAACACTGAAATCACTTGCCTCCCTGACTGATTCGTACACATCACTGCAATCTTCCCCACCCTGAGGGTTCCCTCTCAACACTGTGCTAACCCTCTCCCTGACTGATCCCAACTCAAAAATTCAAACTTCCCTCCCTGACTAATCCCTACCCAACACTGCAATCTCCCCTCCCTGACTGAGCTCTACCCAACACTGCAACCTCCCCCTCCCTGACTGAACCCTACACTCCACTGCAATCACCCCTCCCTGAATGTTTCCTTCCCAACGCTGCACTCACTCACTCCCTGACTGATCCCTACACAACACTGTTATCTCCCCCTCCCTGACTGATCCCTACCCAACAGTGCAATCACCACCTCCCTGACTGATCCCTACCCAACACTGCAATCTCCCCCTACATGACTGATCCCTACCCAACAATGCAATTTCCCCGTCCCTGACTGACTCCTACCCAACACTGCAATCTCCCCGTCCCCGACTGATTTCTACCCAACACGGCAATCTCCCCCTACATGACTGATCCCTACCCAACACTGAAATCTCCCGCTCCCTGACAGATCCATACCCAACACGGCAATCATCCCCTCCCTGACTGTTCCCTACCAAACACTGCAATCTCCCCCTCCCTGACTGATCCTTACTAAACGCTGCGCTCACCCCATCCCTGACTGACTTTTCCACAACAATGCAATCTCCCCCGACTGATCCCTACCCAACACTGCAATCTCCCCCTATCTGATCCCGACCAAACACTGCACTCACCTCCTCCCTGACTATTCCCTGCATAACATTGCAATCTCCGCCCTGACTGATCCCTATTCAACACTGCAATCTCCCCCCTGACTCAACCCTAGCAAACATTGCACTCATTCCTCCCTGACTGTTCCCTACACAAACACTGCAATCTCGCCCCTGACTGATCCCGACCAAACACTGCACTCACCCGCTCCCTCACTGATCACTACCCAACACTGCAATCTCCTCCCTGACTGATCCCTACATAACACTGAAATCTCCCCCTCTCTGAGGGATCCCTCCAAACACTGCGCTAACCCTCTTCCTGACTGATCCCTACCCAACACTGCAATCTCCTCCTCCCTGAACTGTTCCCTACCCAACACTGCAACATCCCCCTCACTGACTGATCCTCCCCAACACTGCACTAACCACTGCCAGACTGATCCCTCCACAACACTGCACACCCCCCCAAGACTGATGACTACTCAACACTGCAATCGTCCCCCCCGAACTGATCCTTATCCAACACTGCAATCTCCCCCACCCAGACCGATCCCTACCCAACACTGCAATATCCCCCTCCCTGACTGGTACTCCACAACACTGAAATCACCCCTCCCTGAATGATTCCTACCCAACTATGCACTCACCCCCTCCCTGAGTGATCCCTACACATCACTGCACTCACCCCCTCCCGAACTGATCCCTACCCAACACTGCAATCAACCCCTCCCTGACTAATCCCTACCCAACACTGCAACCTCCCCCTCCCTGACTGATTCCTACCCAACACTGCAATCACCCCCTCCCTGGCTGATCCCGACTAATCACTGCACTCACCCCCTCCCTGACTGTTCCCTACCCAACACTGCAATCTCCACTCCCTGGTTGATCCCCCTACTCAACACTGCGCTCACCCCATCCTTGACTGATTCCTCCACAACAATGCAATCTCCCCCCAACTGATCCCTACCGAACACTGCAATCGCACCCTCCCTGACTGTTCCCTACATAACACTGCAATCTCCCCCTCCCTGAGCGATCCCTCCCAACACTGCGCTAACCCGCTCCCTGACTTATCCCTACCCAACACTGCAAACTCCTCCTCCCTGACTGATCTTCCCCAACACAGCGCTCGCACCCTGCCTGACTGATCCCTCCACAACATTGCATACCCCCCATGACTGATGACTACCCAACACTGCAATCTACCCCCCGAACTCATCCTTACCCAACACTGCAATCACCCCCTCCCTGACTGATCCCTACACAACACTGCAATCTCCCCCTCCCTGAGAGATCCCTCCCAACACTGCGCTAACCCTCTCCCTGACTGATCCCTACACATCAATGCAATTTCCCCTCGACTGATTCCTACCCAACACTGCAATCTCCCGCTACCTGACTGATCCCTACCCAACACTGCAATCTCCCCCTCCCTGACTGATCCCTACGCAACACTGAAATCTCCCCCTCCCCGACTGATCCCTACCCAACACTGCAACCTCCCCACATGCAGACTGATCCCTACACTCCACTGCAATCACACCTCCCTGAATGTTTCCTGCCCATCACTGCACTCGCTCGCTCCCTGACTGATCCCTACCCAACGCTGCAATCGCCCCCTCCCTAACTGATCCATACTCAAAAATTCAACCTTCCCTTCCGAACTAATCCCTACCCAACACTGAAATCTCCCCCTCCCTGACTGATCTCTACCCAACACTGCAACCTCCCCCTCCCTGACTGAATCCTACACTCCACTGTAATCATCCCTCCCTGAAAATTTCCTTCCCTACACTGCAATCTCCCCCTCCCTGACTGATCCCTACCCAACACTGCAATCGCACCCTCCCTGACTGTTCCCTACATAACACTGCAATCTCCCCCTCCCTGAGCGATCCCTCCCAACACTGGTCTAACCCGCTCCCTGACTTATCCCTACCCAACACTGCAATCTCCTCCTCCCTGAACCGTTCCCTACCAAACACTGCAATATCCCCCTCCCTGACTGATCTTCCCCAACACTGCACTGAACCCCTGCCTGACTGATCCCTCCACAACACTGCACATCTCCCATGACTGATGACTGCCCAACACTGCAATCTACCCCCCCGAACTGATCCCTACCCAACACTGCAATCACCCCCTCCCTGACTGATCCCTACACAACACTGCAATCTCCCCCTCCCTGAGCGATCCCTCCCAACACTGCGCTAACCCACTCCCTGACTGATCCCTACACATCAATGCAATCTCCCCTCGACGGATTCCTACCGAGCACTGCAATCTCCCGCTACCTGACTGAATCATACACTCCACTGCAATCTCCCCTCCCTGAATATTTCCTTCCCAACACTGCAATCTCCCCCTCCCTGACTGACCCCTACCCAACACTACAATCACCCCTCCCTGACTGATCTCAACCCAACACTGCAACTTCCCCCTCCCTGACTGAACCCTACACTCCACCGCAATCACCCCTCCCTGAATGTTTCCTTCCCAACACTGCACTCACTCACTCCCTCACTGATCAATACACAACACTGCAATCTCCCCCTCCCTGACTGATCCCTAACCAACACTGCAATCTCCTCCTCCCTGAACCTTTCCCTATCCAACACTGCAATATCCCCCTCCCTGACTGATCCTCCCCAACACTGCGCTCACCCCCTGCCTGACTGATCCCTCCACAACACTACACACCCCCCTTGACTGATGACTACCCAATACTGCAATCTACCCCTCCTGAACTGATCCTTACCCAACACTGCAATCTCCCCCTCCCTGAACGATCCCTCCCAACACTGCGCTAACCCTCTCCCTGACTGATCCCTACCCAACACTGCACTCACACCATCCCTGACTTATCCCTACCCAACACTGCAATCTCCTCCTCTTTGAACTGTTCCATAGCCAACACTGCAGTCTCCCCCTCCCTGACTGATCCCTACTCAACACTGCGCTCACCTCCGCCCAGACTGATCCCAACCCAACAGTACCCCCCCTCTCTGACTGATCCTAACCCAACACTGCAATCTCCCCCACCCTGAATGATCCTTACACAACAATAAATCACCCCCTCCCTGACTAATCTCCATCCATCTCTTCAATCTGCCTCTCCTTAGCTCGTCCCCCTCCCTGGCTCATCTCTTACCAACACTGTCCCTCCCTGACTGATCCCCACCCAACAAAGCAATCTCCCCCTCCCTGACCCATCTCTCCCAGATCAGGTCAGTGAGATGAAATATTAATATTTAAGCCTGTCCTTTGTGTATTTGACTGTGACAACATTGAGAGAACTCTATGTGCTGTCAATCGCCAGAGGGTTAGATGGAGACACTTCGAGGAAGCTTTCCTCCAGATCTAAGTCCTTTCTCAAACTAATCTGGGTTATTTACTTGAGAACCGTTTCAGTGAAATTCACTTTGAACCCTTTCTGTGCCTTGCTTCAGTTAACTGGACACATTGATAACCTGGGCGGCACTGTTCCTGGGAATTTTAATGGGAGTCAGATTAAATGGAAATTTCTGGGTCCCATTCCTTCACATAGAAGAGGTAAAGTCTCACAAGTGAACATTGAAATGTTGATGGTGTTGTCCAGTTACTTCTAAAAACAAGGTAAACAACCCAACCAGAATGTTCAGAGTGAGGTGACAGTCGGGGGAGCACTTTGGAACCAGTGGCCATAGTTCTATTAATATTGTAATCATTGTGGAATAAGACAAAATGTTCCTCAGGTACTAGTTCGACATTGGGGCAAAGCACATTCTGACGGAATTAGACAGTAGTTGGCAGGAGTTGGTTTGAGAAGTTTGTTTGCAGGCAAAGGGACCTCTGGCAAGTGGAAGCTCTTTAAATGTGGGATAGCTACAGTTGAAGATCTGTCTGTTCCTGTGAGTGTGAAGAGCAAGTTTGGCAGGAATAAGGAACCCTGGATGGCAAGAGACATTGAGGCTTTAAACAGAAAAATAAGCAAGCATGGCTCAGGTACAGGCAGCTGGGTTCAAGGGAATCCCGGGGGATACAAGAGTTTACTGAAGAAGGAAATCAAGAGGGCAGATGACCTTGGCAGAGAAGATTTAGGGGAATCCAAAGAGATTCTTGAAGTATATTATAGGAAAAAGAATAACTAGAGAGAGACTAAGACCAAAGTGGACATGTATGTGCAGAATCGCAGGAATTATTTCACCTCTGTGTTGACCATGGAGAAGGACATGAAGGCTTGGGAACTTGGGGAAATTAGTGATGATCTCTTGGTGAAAGTCCATATCACAGGAGAGGAAGTGTTGAATGCATTAGAATGTATGAATGTGGATAAATCTCCTGGACCTGACCAAATATATCCAACAGCACTGCAAGAGGCGAAAGAAGAAATTGTGAGGTCCCTGGCTGACCTTTTTGCATCACCGTTACCCAGGGGCGAGGTTCCGGAAGACTGGAGGGCAGCAAATATTGCGCCCTTATTCGAAAAGGGCTGCAAAGAAAAACCTGGAAACTACAAATAAGTAAGCTGAACATCCGTGGTAAGTTAGTTGCTTAAGAAGATTCTGAGATATTAAATATATATGCATTTGGAAATACAGCATTTGATTGGGAGTAGTCAGCATAGCTTTGTGTGCGGGAGACCATGCCTCACAAATTTGATAGCGTTCTTTGATGAAGTCATCAGGAAGGTTTACAAGGGCAGGCCAGTACATGTAGACTCTACAGCTTTCAGTAAGGCCTTTGATAAGGTTCCACATGGTACCTTACTCTGGAAGGATAGATCGATTGGAATCCAGGGTAGGGTTGACAAACTGGATGCATAATTGGCTTGATGGTAGGAAGCAGAGGGTAACAGTCCGATTGAAGGCATGTGACTATTAGCGTGCATCAGCGGTCATAGAATTATAGAATTATAGAATCCCTACACTGAGGAAACAGGCCCTTCGGCCCAACAATCCTCTGGCCCTCTGAAGATTATTCCACCCAATCCCATTCCCCTACCCTATTACTCTACATTTACCCCTGACTAATGCAACTTACTTACTCATCCATGAACACTATAGGCAATTGAGCATGGCCAATTTTTCTGACCTGCACATCTTTGGATTGTAGGAGGAAACTGAAGCACACAGAGGAAACCCACGCAGAATGGGGAGAACATACAAACTCAGTTGGGGTGGCTTAGTGGTTGGCACTGCTGCCTCACAGCGCCAGGGACCCGGGTTCAACCCGAGCCTCGGGTGAATGTCTGTGTGAAGTTTGCACATTCTCCCTGGTCTGCGTGGGTTTCCTCTGGGTGTTCCGGTTTCCTCCCACAATCCAAAACTTCGCAGGTCAGATGAATTGACCAGGCTAAATTGCCCATAGTGCTAGGTGCATTCATCAAGGGTAAATATTGGGGAGGGAGAATGACTCTGGGTGGGTTACTTTTCAGCAGGTCGGTGTGGACTTGTTGGGCCAAATGGCCTGCTTCCATACTGTAGGAATTCTAACACTAACAGAATCTAACCCACACAGGGTCCTGTGAGGTTGGAATTGAACCCAGATCGACAGTGCTGTAAGGCTGTAACGGGATGATGGAATAGCTGAGGGAGGAGCTCAGGCAGGCCAGCCAAAGGAAGTTCCATACCGGGTTAGTAACAAACAGCATCAATATTTGTTCCAGGAGAAGACCCACACCAACGTCTCTCACTGTCAGTGACAGCAGCTCACCAAGGGCTGGGTTAGTAACAGCTTGTAAGGGCATTCTAGGTGGGACACCTGGGCTTGGTACGAGGGATTTCAATTAACCCAAGTGACAAAGTTAGGATGAAGTCCAAATTATCGGAGTTGTATAAAAAAGGTATTTGGATGAGCTACCATGAAATCCTCCCATTACTGTGGAGATAGGGGGAACATTGACAGGAACCATACTTCCGTAAATGTGAAGGAACAGGTCATACCATGACATGCCCATAGCCTGTTATCCAAGAATTCGGTTCCTCTCACATCAGCTATGGTTCTAACTGCACTCACCTTGATATATCTCGGGATACCGGTGGTTAGGATTGCAGGCTGCAACAGATGGGTACGATCATGGTGAATCATGCCTGGATACACCCCCAGGGGCTGGAAGGTAGATGGAACTACCCGGGGTGATCACCTTAGTTTCATTCATTTGCAGCATTTGAATGTTCCTGGCTGGGCAAGTATTTATTTCCTGCCCATAGTTGCCATTGCGACAGATTGGCCATGTTAAATTGCCCATTGTGTCAAGGGATATTCGGGCTAGCTGGAATAGCCATAGGAAATGCAGGGTTTCAAGGATATCATTGGGGAGAGTGGGTCTGAGGTGGATTCTCTTCAGAGGGTCATTGTTGACTCAATGGGCCGAACGGTCTGATTCTGTTCTGTCAAGATTTTATGATATCACTTATCAGCTATAAGACTTAGGGTGTAGGTTTGCTCGCTGATAGGTTTGATATCCAGACGTTTCGTTACCTGGCTGGGTAGCATCATCAGTGCGGAACTCCAAGTGAAGCTATAAGACCATCGGTTTGACCAATGTAACAATGGCTTATTCACAGACAGCTGTCTACTCTGACAACAAGCATAACCAGCTTTTAAACATTAGGTTGTAATTTATTGCATAAGCTTCTTTTCTTTCCATTCAAGTGGATGAGTTGGGGGAAATGTCACAACATCCTGGCTAAAACACAGATAGACAGCCGAGGTTTATTGGCCAAGTAAATCTCCCAAATCACAAAACCAGCACACCAGGCACAGCGCAAACACTGCATAATGTAAAAGGCAACAGTTATTCTGCACAGACGTATCTACCAAACAAATGAGGACCCAGACAGGAAGGCACCGGGTCCTGCTACACAAAGAAGCTAACAGTAACAAGCCATCCAAATGATTGGCAATGCTTCAAACTATTAACGGATTCTCCTAATTGGCCAGAACGATAGAAAGTTCCTGAAGACCATCCAGAAATGAACAAAAACAGGGTTCATCTGCAGACTGATTGACTGAATCTCTGGATCTCTGGAGGCCTTCTGAGGAGACCACCATGGCAAGGGACAGAGACAATCTGACCATCCACAGAGAGAGAGGGCGAGAGAAAACAAATTCACAGACCCAGAAGCAGAACCAGAGAGAGAGAGAGAGAGGGAGAGAGAGTGAGAGAGAGAGAGAGAGAGAGAGAGAGAGAGAGAGAGAGAGAGAGAGAGAGAGAGGCTGAAGCAAATCCCAGGGGCATGGGAGAGAGGGAATGTGAAAATCCATTGAGAGAGAGAGTTGGAATCAACTGGAATAACAAATGTCACCCCTTCAGTCTGTCCATGTTTTAACTCCTGTTTGTCTCAGTCTGACTTCCCCTTCTCTCCCTCTCTCTGTCCCGTCTCTCTCTATCCTTCTGTCTCTCTCTCTCACAAACAGACTCTGTTGTCTTTCTCTCACTCTCTCCCTCTCCCTGTCTCTCTCTCTCTACCCATCTTTCTCCCATCCCCCTTTTCCATCCCTACTCTCTCGATCTATCTCTCTCTTTTTCTCACTCTCCCTTTCCCTGTCTCTCTTTGCCCATGTTACTCCCATTTCCATCCCCACTCTCTCCATCTTTCTCTCTCTTTTTCTCAACCTCCCTTTCTCTTTTTTCCCTATTTCAGACCTGGAAGTGCTCACCCAGTGTTAAACTACCTCAAAAATACAATGCCCCTCATTTTCACTCTCTCCCAAATTTATCCCCTTCCCCAAATATCTTCCCTCCCAAATAATTGCCTCACCAAGTGTGCCCTCCTCAAATGTTTTGCTGCCCTCCAACATTGCTGTGAGCCCCACTCCCTGGGGCAGAGGGAAATGAGTGGAAAAGTGTGGAGCTGGAAAAAGCCAGCAGGTCAGGCCAGAACCGTCGACTCTCCTGGCTGACCTGCTGTGATTCCCCAGCTCCACACTTTGTAACTCTGACTCTCCAACATCTGCAGTCCTCACTTTCTCATGCAGGTAAATGAGTCTGGGTTGACTGACTGGCCTGTGGCTGTTTTAATGCACAGCACGATTCCAGTCCCAGAATGAATGAAGGTTTGCATCACAGATAGAGTCCTTTATGCCCATTCCCCTCCCCCCCATTTAATGATCTTGGTTCTGTTCAGGATCCTCAGGAATGTCCCATGAATGGCCTCACTGACTATCCTTTCTGTGGAGACCTTTTCACCGTGTTGTGGTTCTGTTCGCCGAGCTGGGAATTTGTGTTGCAGACGTTTCGTCCCCCGTCTAGGTGACAACCTCAGTGCTTGGGAGCCTCCTGTGAAGCGCTTCTGTGATGTTTCCTCCTGCATTTATAGTGATTTGCCTCTGCCGCTTCTGGTTGTCAGTTCCAGCTGTCCGCTGCAGTGTCCGGTATATTGGGTCCAGGTCGATGTGTTTGTTAAACATCATCCCTTTTCATTACTCCACTGTTACTCTGTTATCAAACTGCTTACCATGCTTCCACTACTCGACTAGCTGCATTTTTCTCCAATGAAACATTGTAATGGTTAAAACCATTGCCTTCAGTTGCTATTACAAATTACTTTCCCTTACTGCTGAGCCCCTCCCTCCCACTGGGAAATATGTGAGGAGAACTACACTCTTTACAATATTGTTGTCATATCTGACCCCAAGGTGACCTTCTGATCAGACATCCACACAATCACAAACACCAGGAGTTCCATTCTCTAAAATGTTGCTTGTCTCCCCTTCACCCCTCACCCCTCACCCCCAACTCCATTGCTCCTGAAACACCTACCCGTGTCGGTGTTGCCTTAAACTTGACGAATCTGAAGCAGAACCCTTGATTCCGTGACTGACTCAGAATCTGCTGGCTTTCTGTGTTTCCTGCACAATTACCCTCTGGTCCCTTTGTGGTGCAGCTTTCTACAAAGTTTGTGAGAAGATTTGTAGCTGCAATATACCGGCCAGAGCAGCGGACAGCAACTGACAACCAGAAGCAACAGAGACAAACTACTATAAATGCCGGAGGAATCAGCACAGAAGCGCTTCACAGGAGGCTCCCAAGCACTGAAGATGTCACCTAGAAAGGGGACGAAACGCTTGCAACAAAAACTCCCAGCTCTGCGAATAGAACCACAACAGCTTTCTACAGTTTCCACCATTTAAATAGCGCTGCTCTTTTATTAACTCCTCCAAAATGACCAACTTCCCATTTTCCCAAATTATACTCCATCTGGCAACTTGTTGCCCCTTTCTCCTGTGCTTCTCTCTCTCTTCACAATCCCCTGAGAACTTTACAGTTATGCCTTTTCTGACATATTCCCACCCTACCCCCCCCCCCGCCCCCCCGCCCACTAATTCTTGTAAACGTTTACTGGGAATCCTGGGCAGTGGGAAGCATGCAGTGTTGCTCAGTTTTTCGTGAGACTATGGGATGACTAGGAGGAGCTTGCATTCCAGAGCAATGAAGAGCAATGTGGGTAAATGTGACGTTATACCCTTTGATGCAAAAAAGAGGACGGTAGCCGACCAGTAGAAAAGGTTGGAAAATGTTACTCTATAAAGGGACTTACGATTTTTTTGTCTCTTTCTTCACCAACCTCTGCAGTTTATACAGGGCAGTGAGTTCTAAAGCCAGAAGTGAATACTGGGAATGGCATTGGGACACTTAAAATTGTACATAGACCCACCGGCTGGGTAGCTGAAACATTGAAAATGATTTGGATCTCCCTGTACACTAGTCACTGACAGTATTATTTTTGCAGGAACAGAAAGCAATTAGAAAGGTAAATGGTGTGTTGGACCTTCACTGCAGGGGTATTTATGTCCAGGTGTCAGGGTGTCTTACTGCAGCTGGACAGGCCCTTGATGAGACTCCATCTCGAACATTGTGCAGGATTGTGGACAGTTTTGGTCTCCTTACCTAATAAAGGACAATGTTGACATTGCGGGAGAGCAGTGAAGGATGACCAGACTGATCTCTGAGATGACAGGCTTGTTGTGGGAGCAGAGTTTGGGTTGACTGAACCTATATTCCATGTGCTTTAGCAAAATAAGTGGATACCACAGTGAAATATATAAAACTCTCACAGGGTGAGACAGATTACAAGCAGGGATGATAATTTTGGAGCCATTTCAGAGACCATTGAAAAGTTGATCACATGTTTGTGTGTCTGAAGTCACTTTTATGCCAGACCTGGAAAGCACGGGAGATTTACTTCGTGAAAGTACATTGGGGAAGTAAACTGATGTTTATGATCGAGATTACCTTCAGGGTAACTATTACCGACACAAGATTTTATATCTCAGTACTTTATTAATTGTTTTTAACTTCCACCAGCTGCCAGAGCATTATCGTTGTCTGGATTAGTAATCCAATGACATTTGCACAATAGCACCATCTCCACATGGGGACCTATCAGAAACCACACTGAGCAGGTTATTCCTGTGCTGCTTGACAGCTCTGTCAAAAAGAACTCCCACCAATTTGGGCATCATAGGGGGACTTAGGGAGTGGCAATTGGTCAGATTTTAATTACTCTTCTCTTACGAGGACTGGACATAGTTGAGAAATTTTTCATATTACCAGGGAGATGTCAGAGTTGGAGTTGGAATGAAACAGTTTCCCCAGGGACACGGCTTGTTGTGCGGCACAAGTCTTCAGTCCTATTGCAGGAATGGGGTCAGAGCCCATTGCCTTTGTCATACCTATTGAGTTCAGCTGTTTCTTCATGTCACGTGCAGCGAATCGAATTGGTCGAATACTGGCATCTGTGATTCTGTGGGCAACATGGCAAGGGTGAGATAGATCATCCACTCAACACTTCTGGCTGACGATGTTGCAGATACTGCATCCTTGTCTTTTGCACTGAGGGTGCGGGGTTTTTCCGTTATTTAGGGTTGGGATGTTTGTGGAGCCCTTTCCACCGTCGTTTGTTTACCACCATTTGTGACTGAGTGTGGCAGGACTGCAGAGCTTCAATCAGATCTATTGGTCAAGTGCGGTAGCTTTAATGGGTTAGCATCAGGTTTATGTTCACGTGGTTCTGACCTTGACACGTTCACCCACACTCGTCACTGAGCCAAAGATCGTGTTGATGGTAATGGCAGACTGAAGGATTATCCCTGGGCAAAAATGTTACAGGTTTGTGATTGAATGCTGTTCTGCGTCTCCTGCTGCTGTGGTCTACAGCACTATATGAAAACGCAGTTTTGAGCTGCAATATCTGCAATGCAACGCTGTCTGTTCCCCAGTTCACATAAAGACCCATTCGCTAAGCCCTGTACTCAGTGACCAACTCTGGTTTCTGATGTAGAAATACTTGCATTTTTAAAAAAATTCTCATCCTGCTGAGGGTCTTTCCCCAGGTCATGCTTTCAATCTGGCACATTCCACAAAAGCATTTAACTGATTTTAATTCAACTGCTTATTTCATTTGATTTTTTTTTCTTTCATGAATGCCGTCTACAGTTTTAAAGTGAATGTGTTGTTGTCTGTTTCTCTTCTGTTTCTGTTTCTGTTTCTATTTCTGTTTCTGTTTTTCTCCCTGACCATGATTAAGAACTCTGTAGTTTCAGTGAAGCCAGTCTTATGTCGTTCCAGAGCCAATGAATTCTCTGGATTCCCAATAATCTTCACCACATTGTATGTTTTTTCTTTTGGTTAGATGCTGTCCCTTACTAGCCTTATCATTCATGGCTGCCTTGTCCTCGCATGAGTATGTTTCATCGTCTTTCGGATGAATTTCATTATGTTAAGAATTAGCCCCAGAAACTCCTGCCATTGCTGCTCCGTGGTCTTCCCTGGTCGGCTTCTCTTCTAATTAACTCTGTCCAGCTCCTCTGGAATGTCTTTGGAGTTATATTGCTCAATTATAATCACATCACATCAAGAAAAGAGCAATAGATATAAACTGAAAGCAGGAGTTTTGAGATTTTGGAAACGAAAAATTGGCGGATTTCTTAACTAGATACAAAGAGAGAACGAGAGACAGGATGTAAACGTGAAGATAAGAAAAATGAGAAAACTACATTATTGAAAGAATTGGATGTACATCCCCCAATGTTTTGGCAATTCCTGCGTGCTGTAGTCCTTTGTGTAGTGCATTTACAACAGAGGAATATGTTCAAATGCTGAGTCTGATTGCCAGAAGTTTTATCTCCAATAATATGACAAACACTAACTGTTGAAAGAACCAACAGGCCAATATATTGAATTCCCGGTAGAAAGAGGATTAACTGAAATAAGTTGGGACACCATAAGCAACATTTATAACACACATCCTAATAAGAATGAGAGACAACATAGAACATAGAATATAGAAATATACAGCGCAGTACAGGCCCTTCGGCCCTCGATGTTGCGCCGACCGAATCCTAACTAACCTACACTAGCCCAATAACTTCCAAATGCCTATCCAATGCCCGCTTAAATGACCATAAAGAAGGAGAGTTCACCACTGCTACTGGCAGGGCATTCCATGAACTCATAACCCGCTGTGTAAAGAATCTACCCCTAACATCTGTCCTATACCTACCACCCCTTAATTTAAAGCTGTGTCCCCTAGTAACACCTGACTCCATTAGCGGTAAAAGGTTCTCAGTGTCGACCCTATCTAAACCCCTAATCATCTTATACACCTCTATCAAATCTCCCCTAAACCTTCTCTTCTCCAATGAGAACAGCCCCAAGTGCCTCAGCCTTTCCTCATAAGAATTTCCTACCATTCCAGGCAACATCATTGTAAACCTCCTCTGCACTCGTTCCAATGCCTCCACATCCTTCCTATAGTATGGCGACCAAAACTGCACACAATACTCCAGATGAGGCCGCACCAGAGTCTTATACAGTTGCAACATGACCTCAGGACTCTGGAACTCAATTCCTCTACCAATAAAGCCCAGTACACCATATGCCTTCCTCACAGCACTATTTACCTGGGTGGCAACTTTCAGAGATCTGTGTACATGGACACCAAGATCCCTCTGCTCATCCACACTACCAAGTAGCCTACCATTAGCCCAGTAATCCATTTTCTTGTTACTCCTACCAAAGTGAATGACTTCACACTTAGCTACATTGAATTCCATTTGCCACATTTCTGCCCAGCTCTGTAACTTATCTATATCCCGCTGTAACCTACCACTTCCTTCCTCACTATCCACAACTCCACCGACTTTTGTGTCATCCGCAAACTTGCTTACCCAGCTTTCAAGCCCTTCCTCTAGATCATTTATAAAGATAACAAAAAGCAATGGTCCCAAAACAGATCCTTGTGGTACACCGCTAGTAACTGCACTCCAAGATGAACATAGTCCATCAACTACTACCCTCTGTCTCCTTCCAGCCAGCCAATTCCTAATCCAAACCTCTAATGTATCCTCAATGCCATACCTCCGTAGTTTTAGCATTAGCCTACCATGGGGAACCTTATCGAACGCCTTACTAAAATCCATATACACAACATCTACTGCTTTACCCTCGTCCACTTCCTTAGTCACCTTCTCAAAGAATTCAATAAGGTTTGTGAGGCACGACCTGCCCTTCACAAAACCATGCTGGCTATCCTTGATCACGTTATTCCTATCCAGATGTTCATAAATCTTATCCCTTACCATTCTCTCTAAGACTTTGCCCACCACTGAAGTCAGACTCACTGGCCTATAGTAACTAGGGCTATCCCTACTCCCTTTCTTGAACAAGGGGACCACATTCGCTATCCTCCAGTCCTCTGGTACTATTCCCGTTGACAATGACGACATAAAAATCCAGGCCAATGGCTCTGCTATCTCCTCCCTAGCTTCCCATAGGATCCTAGGGTAAATGCCATCAGGCCCAGGAGACTTATCTATTTTCATCCTCTCCAATATTCCCAGAACCTCTTCCCTGCATATTTCCAGGCCATCCATTCTAATCATTTGTGACTCCATATTCACATCAGCAACAGTCTCCTGTTCCTGAGTGAATACTGATGAAAAGTATTGATTTAGTGTCTCTCCAATCTCCTCCGCCTCCACACACAACTTCCCACTACTATCCTTGACTGGACCGATACCTACCCTAGTCATTCTTGTATTCCTGACATACCTATAGAAAGCCTTTGGGTTTTCCCTAATCCTACCAGCTAAAGACTTTTCATGTCCCCTTCTCGCTTCTCTTAGCTCTCTCTTTAGATCCTTCCTGGCTACCTTATAATTCTCCATCGCCCCAACTGAACCTTCACGCCTCATCTTTACATATGCCGCCTTCTTCCCTTTTACAAGGGATTCCAATTCCTTACTAAACCACGGCTGCCTCACAAGGCCCTTTACACCATGCCTGACTGGTACATACTTATCGAGGACATGTAGTAGCTGCTCCTTGAACAATCCCCACATCTCATTAGTGTTCTTCTCTTGAAGCCTATTTTTCCAATCCACACATCCTACGTCATGCCTCACTGCAGCATAATTTCCCTGCCCCCAGCTATAACTCTTGCCCTGCGGCGCACACTTATCCCTCTCCATCAAAAAGTAAAAGTCACCGAGTTGTGGTCACTGTCCCCGAAGTGCTCACCTACCTCCAAGTCTAACACCTGGCCTGGTTCATTACCTAGAACCAAATCCAGTATAGCCTCACCTCTTGTTGGCCTGTCTACATATTGTGTCAGGAAACCCTCCTGCACACATTGGACAAACACCGACCCATCTAATGAACTCGAGCTATAGCTCTCCCAATCAATATCTGGGAAGTTAAAGTCCCCCATAACAACCACACTGCTACCTTCACTCATTTCCTGAATCATCCTCGCAATATTATCCTCTACTTCTCTAGGACTATTAGGAGGCCTGTAGAAAACACCTAACAGGGTGACCTCACCTTTCCTATTTCTAACCTCAGCCCAAACTACCTCAGATGGCAAGTCCTCTTCCATCGTCCATTCCACTGCTGTAATACTATCTTTGACAAGTAATGCCACACCTCCCCCTTTTTTACCCCCATGTCTGATCTTACTAAAACATTTAAACCCTGGAACCTGCAACAGCCATTCTTGTCCCTGTTCTACCCACGTCTCTGTAATGGCCACAACATCGAAGTCCCAGGTACCAACCCACGCTGCAAGTTCACCTACCTTATTTCTTATACTTCTGGCATTGAAGTATACACACTTCAATCCACCCTTCTGTTTACAGGCACCCTCCTTCGAGATCGCTGCATTATTCATAACCTCCCTACACTCAAGGTCCTGTACCCTAAAGCTACAGTCAAGGTTCCCATGCCCCGGCGGAGTTAGTTTAAACCCTCCCAAAGAGCACTAGCAAACATCCCCCCAAGGATACTGCTGCCCCTCAGGTTCAGGTGTAGACCATCTTTTTTATAGAGGTCCCACCTTCCCCAGAAAGAACCCCAGTTGTCCAGAAACCGGAATCCCTCCTTCCTGCACCATCCCTGTAGCCACGCATTTAACTGCTCTCTCTCCCTATTCCTCGACTCTCTATCACGTGGCACGGGTAACAAACCAGAGACTACAACTCTGTTTGTTCTAACTCTGACCTTCCAACCTAGCTCCCTAAAAGCTTGTCTGACATCCTCACCCCTCTTCCTACCTATATCGTTGGTGCCAACGTGGACCACGATCTGGGGCTGCTCCCCCTCCCCCTTAAGGGCTGCTCCCCCTCCCCCTACAAGAGTAAGGAATCCCAGAAAAAGAGGGAACATTGAGAGAAGGGGAACAGATCATTTCTTATGAGGATCAAATAATGCTTTAATGCTTCATAAATGTTGCACATCATGTGCACCATTTTTCGTTAACTGTGTCTCCGTTGTTCATTGAGAATGTGTTGTACACATAAGAACAATCTTCCTTATCTGAATACACAATGATTAAACATTATACATAAAATAATTTTTCCACAATTTCAAACTACCCTGTTGTCGTGCTCACAGGATACATGAACACCAACTGGCCACCAAAAGACAAGACCCACTATCACAGACAAAGAAGGACACAACTTTGACTGAGACTACAGACACATCATAGGAAAGGCGAAACAAAGACACGTACGAAATTTCGTAGAGGCATGGCAGTCTAACCAAAAGTACATTATTAAACACATCAATTTCGATCCTATCTGCTTTCACTTAAAAATAAAACTGTAAATGACATCACCCAACTTAGAAACCAAAACCTATAAATACAGAGACAGGACATACCACCAGTGTGTCACCGGAGACTCTAACTATCGAGGCATAGTGATGAAACATCTGAAAACAAACCTTCAAGCTCAGCGAGCTAACTTACATACTTACAAATTGCTAATTTTCTTCTAATAGTTGAATTTAGGACTTCTCTGTCACTCATGTTTTAACAGATTACGAGGAGAGGTGAGCTTTTTTGGGTGTGTGGTTTTAATTAACAGAGGTTCGACATCGACATCATAACAGTTTGAGGGCTTGTCGTATGGGATTAGGACAGATTTGACCAGATTTGGGGTACAAAAGGTCACAGCAGATTCCATCACTTGCAGTTAGTGACCTACATCTTCAAAACAAGCAGGTGAGAAAATTCATTTAATTTTGTTTCCTTCCGGTTGGTTAAATTATAAGAAATGGCTTTTAACATTACTTAAGAGGTTCTGGGGTTTGAAGATGATTCCCAAGTTTGCCAAGAAAGTTTAGAAAGAGAGAGGAAGGGCATACTTTTAAAGTTAACAAAATAGATTAGAATTGAGTTTAACCAGGAACAAGAGGAAAGCTGAAATTGTAATGGAATTGGTCAAGCACTTTGGTGTATCAGAGAAACAGGCAACTACATTAGAGTGAGAAAAATCTTAAATTGTAAATGTGGCAACTATACTTAGAAGATAATGAAAGAGACAGAAATAGAGAGATAAAACAGGGAAAGAGAAAGAGAGAAAAACTAAGGAGAGAGAATTTGAATTTCAGAAGTTTGAAATTAAATAAGAAAGTTAAATTAACAGGATGAAGATAATGGAAGAATGTAGGGATGTTAATCTATTGCCATATTTGGGTAATTAAAATGTCAAAGCCTTTTTTTTTATTTCATTCGAAATATTGACGTGGCAGATGGTATGTCCAGGAAACTTGTGGGTAATGTTACTTCAGACTGAGCTGGTGGACACAGCTGGTGAGGCATGTGCAGCGCTCTTAGTTGAGGGATCATGAGATTATGCAGATGTCAAACACGCTGTTTTGAGTGCTCATGAATTGGTACTAGAAGCATATAGACGCAAGTTCAGAAATATAGAGATGGAACTAGGTTAGTTTGAAAGAATTAAACAAAGTCACCTTGACAGGTGGATGCAGGTCTTAAATATGGATTTGACCTGTGAGGCCCGAAGGGAGACTATTCTGCTAGAGGTGTTTAAAAACTGACTTCCAGAGATGGTAAGAATTCATGTGAACGAATAGAAAGTTCACAAAGTGAGAAGCGCGGCAGATTTGGCAGGTAAATATGCATTGGTGCATGAAATGAAATTTAGCTTCTGGGAGGAATTTCATCCTGTGAGGGATAGAAATTGGGAGAAGGGGAGATCCTACACTGCAAAGCATAGAGTAAAGCACACTGGTAATACTTTACCACAGGTGAAAAAATAAATCCAAGGGGGTTGAAAGGTGGTGAAAGCCTCAGGTGTTCTCACTACAAGCGAGTGGAACACATAAAATTACAGTGCCAATGGTTTCAGAAGGGGACTGGGAAGAGGAGCTTTCACTGCAGTAAGCTGGGACACACAGTGCTGGGCATTGAATGAAGACACTTTGGGAAAAGATGTGGGAAAAGAGGTTAAGCCAGTGGCATTAGTGAAACTGGTAAAGGAGACCCCAAGTAGAGCCGATGAGCTGCAGGAGAGTGCACATCCTGGGCAGGGGCTGTGTATAGAGTCAGTGCCTAATCTCTCTAAAGAATTCCCCTCTGTAGGAAAAGTTTACTCGGGGGTGTAAGGGAAGTGTGGGAAATAAATTATAATTTTGCAAGATACAGCATCTGTTCAGTATCTAATAGTTGAGAAGTGAGGCCCCAGAAAAGCACAACAGATCAGGCAGAATGCAAAAGCAGGACAATAGGCATATCAGGCATAAACTCATTGTCAGGAATGTGGCTGGGGATCAAGGGGCCTGAAAGGTAAATAGGAGGGTAGGAGCTCGGTTGGCGGGAGGGTCAACGAGAGAGCGATAGGAAGATGTAGGTGGGAGTGATAGTGATATTTCGGAGAGGAGGGTGAATGGATATGTGGGAAGGAAGATGGGCATTTAAGACAGTTCAAGAGGGCGGTGCTAATTTGAACGGTTGGATCTGGGATGAGGCTGGGGGAGGGGAGATTTGGATTTTGGTGAATTCAACGTCGATGCTGTATAGTTTGAGGGTTCCAACTGTCTTACCACCTACCACTTCATCCTCCTGTCCGACCTATCACCATCATATAGGTGCATATACCTATCACCTTCGAAGCTAACTTCCACCTAGTTCCACACCCACCCTCCTATTTATTTCTAAAGCCCCCTTCCCCCTCCCTTGCCCCCCACTTTCCTTATGAAGGACTTATACCTGAAACTGCAACTCTCCTGCCCTCGGATGCTGCCGATCTGATGTGCTTTTCCAGACCCACACTTTTCAACTCTGATCTCCAGTATCTGCAGCCCTCACTTTCTCTCGGCTTCTAATAGGGAACTAGGGAGTTAAAAAAATACCCAGGAATTTTTCCAGATTATGCAGTAACAAGATCACACTGTCATAGGTTATAGCATGAAGGAAGAAAAACGAAGGAAAAAGACAAAGGAGTTGATGTGCATTAACTGAAACCCCGTTTGACACAACGGTGCAAGAAACAAAACCTGAACAGGCAGAGGGTCTGATACTGGTGTTTAGTCCTGAAAGGCTAATAGACTTACGACAGAGATATATACACACATATACACATGCACATAAACAGAAAAGGAATCAGAATATATTATCGAACGTTATTAATTTAAAGATAGAATCCTAAAATTAAAATGGAGACCACAGTAGGTTAGTGCAGAAGGGAAATGGGCCGAACTGTACCAGATTGTGTTACCAGTAGCAGACAGTGTTACGGGTAGCACACGAACTAATTGCAGGCGGTCACCTAGGTGTACGGAAGACTCAGATTAAGGTACAGAAACATTTCTAGTGGCCTGGAATGCACAAGGACTTGGTTAATTTTTGTTACATGCCAAATGGTAGGTAAATCACAGGCAGTTAAAAAAAAAACACCTTTGTGGGCAATTCCTGCATTCGAAGAATCTTTCACGTGGCTTGTGACCAATTGCGTAGCTCCCCTTTCTCAACTAAAAGTGGAAACCAATATTTCCTGACCATAATGTGTCTACCAGATTTCCAGAGGCAATTCCATTTCGGATTGTTAAGGTAAAAAGGGAGGTGGAGGGGTTGATAGCTTTCTTTACTCTAGTCCTTTCCTATCCACGTACTTATCCAAATGCTTTTGAAATGTTGTTAATGTACCCCCTCAAGTTCATCTGCTGGCAAAACATCCACGCACCAGCCCTCTGTGTAAAGAAGTGGCCCCCTCAGGTTCCCTTTTATCCTTCCCCTATAACCTTAAACTCATCCCCTTTAGTCCTCAATTCTCTAAACCTTGGAAAAGGACTGAGAGCATTCACCCTATCCATATCCCTCAGGATCTTATACAGCTCTATAAGGTCCCCTCTCGGTCTCCTACACTCTATAGAAAAAGTCCTAGTTTGTTCAACCTCTCCCTATAACTCAGACCACTGGGTCCTGGCAATGTCCTTGTAAATTTCTTCTGCCCTCTTTCTAATTTAATAACATCCTCCCTATAACAAGGTGATAAAACTGCACACAATGCTCCAAGTGCGGCCTTACCAAAGTCCTGTGCAATTGCAACATAAATTCCCAACTTCTATACTCAGTGTCCTGCCTCATGAAGGGCAGTGTGCCAAAAGACTTTTTCACTGCCCTGTCTACCTGTGACTCCACTCTCAGAGAACCGTGCTCCTGAACACAAAGGTCTTTCTGACCACGACACCTCTTAAGGCCCTTCCATTCAACATGAAACTCCTCCCTTGAGTTGAGCTTCCAAAAGGCAAGACCTTGCACATTTACACTACATTCCATTTGCCATTTCTCCGCGCACTTACCCACCTGATTAAGGTCCTGCTGCAATTTCTGATAAACTTCTGCACTGATAACGATACTTCTTATTTTATTGTCATCTGCAAAAATACTAATCATAACTTGTACATTCTCAACCAAATCGTAGACAACAAACAACAATGGACCCAGCCTCCAGTCTGACAAGCAACCTTCCACTAAACCCTCTGCGTTCTATCATCAAGTCAACTGTGTATCCAATTGGCCAGTTCCCCCAGCATTCCACGTGATTCACCTTCCAGAGCAGCCTGCCGTGTGGGACTTTATCAAAGGCCTTACTGAAATCCATAGAGACTATGTCTACCGCTCTGTCCTCGTTAACGTTCCTGGTCACTTCATCAAAGAACACTAACAAATTTGAGAATTATGATCTCCCACTCACAAGTCTATGCTGACTGCTCCGAATCAAACCCTGTGTAAGTAATGGGTGCAGTCAATTGTATGCTGTCCTTCATTTTATGATGAGTCGAGTACATAAGTAAAGCCATCTTCCTGCTTTTGTAGAGCCTTGCTGAGAGAGTATTTGGGGCGGTCTCTACAGAGTTGATCACCTTTGTAAGGAATGAACCCTATATCACAGACAGGGGTGATGGTATCATGAGAATAGAGTGAAGAAGCTGAATGTTTAATCTGTAGTACGGTGAGAGACAAAGAAATAATGATGCTGAAACACGAGCAGTGGCAGATATCACTTCTTTAAAAAGAGACGTTGATAGGGTGAGAAATTCCATACTTTACGCAGGATTGATTAGTTTGATTTATTGTCATGTGTATCTCAGGGAAACACTTTATTTATGAGCAATGGAGGCAGACCATGGCAGATCATGGATAGTAAACAAGGCAAACAGACCATAGGGTGAAAATAGACTTGGACAGAGTCAGGTATACAGGTTACACTGAATAGGACAAACACCTGATGAAAGGTTCTGGCCCGATACGTCGAATTTCCTGTTCCTTGGATGCTGCCTGACCTGCTGTGCTTTAACCAGCAACACATTTTCAGCTCAAGCACTTGACAAGATCAACATGAACAAGATCAGCATTATTTGAACTTAGAGAGTCCATTCATCAGTCTAACGTGACTTTCCTAATAGTTTATATGCCTAAATTAACTCTCTCCACGTTATTGTGCAGTCGGCGTGTGAACCCGTACTGAACGTCATGTTGCTCACAATCCACAACAGCAGCCACAATACCTTCATTCTGAAACAGGTAGCCATTCCCACCAGCTTCTGCTCTACATAGAGAACACCAGGCTGGCTTCTCGGAGGTGGAAGATGCTTTCTTGAGACTTCACACATATTGCTTCCCTCCTCACCACGAGAAAACCATGTTAAAGTCCCACGTGTGTATCATGAGCAACGGAGCCAGGAGGAACAACGTGGAGCAGTCTGTCTGTGCAGCCTCTACTCCACTTGTTCATCATGTTCGAGCTTCAATTAGGAGACAGTGAGGACTGCCGATACTAGAGATCAGAGTAGAGCGTCGATTGCTGGAAAAGCACAGCAGGTCAGGCAGCATCCAAGGAGCAGGAGAATCGGCGTTTCGGTCATAAGACATTCATCGGGAATCAGCATCAATTACCTCATTCTGTCCCTGTGTAAGTGCATTGAGGTGCGAATGGCCTCGTACTGTTCCTGTATAAGTTACTCAAGGGACTGATTAGCTGCTTCCTCGTTCGATTAGACAAGGCCAAGGGCCTGACTGGGTTACCCCTGGTTCCTGTTTGACAGCTCGATGTGCTGACTACTGTGATGATGCTGCAGCTTTAAGAGGATTTTTGTCTTTTAAGAGAGATATTGAATGACCGTTACCAAGCTGGCGAGTTAAGACCACTTGGATAAACAGCTAGCGAGGCCTTAACTTGATTTTAATGCAGCCTGCATGGGTGTGGCCAGCTCTCACAAATTTGGATCAATGGGTTTTGGTTTCTCAGTAAAATCAAAAACTATAGAGGCCTCCACAGAGTTGGAAGTTTCAGGGAATGTCTCCTGGCTGCTACTCTCTCTGAACTTTCTCCTGATGCTGTTTTCAATTCCTGAATTTTCCTTTTTGCCAAGGCCTGTGTTTATGGGAATTTCCTATGTTGGAATAGTTTATTAGTAGTAGCTCCTAGATCTATTATTCTGTTCTGTTGTCCAATAGAATTACGTTATTCTAAATTCCTCTTTCTTTGGTTTTATTTCATCTTTCGTGTTTAAATAAATGGTGTTTTGCTTACCACCGGTAGTTTGACCAGTCACATTGATGAAGCAGCTGAAGATGTTTGTGAAGAGGAAACTACCCTGAGGATCTCCCACAGAGGTGACCCAGGACTGAGATGATGAACATCTTCTTTTGTGCAATGTTTGATTCCAAACACTGGCGGGTTTACCCTGATTCCCATTAAGTCCAGTTTTGTTAAGCTCCTTAACGTCAACAAAAGTCAACCACTGCCTTGGTATCAGGGCCAGTCATTATTGCCTGAATCCTTGTGTCAACATCTTTTATTCATATCAAGAGGTCATGGTAGAGGAGCAGCAAGGGTTTTCTTCAAACAGATGGAATTGAATGTCAGGATTTCTCTTCTCAAGAGTGTTTGGGAGCTAGATGACTGAAAGTATTTGAAGAGGAGGTAGATGGATATTGACCTGTCAGAGAGTTGAGGGCTATGAAGAATTGGTTATGAAAGAGGGTTTCAGACCGAGAGCTGTTCAGCCACGATCTCAGTGAAGGGCAAGGCAGGCTTGGGGAGTGAACAACCTGCCCCTGTTTCTGATGTTCTCACATTCTGTTATTGGAATGTCAGAGGGTGTTATTTACATGAATGCTCTGATATTGATATTGAGGTCAGGGAAACCAGAGGATTTTGTGACCCATCGCTGGTGAGGTATACGGGCTGTATTCGTAGTGAATCTGGGTCTACAATATGACCAACAAATGGAGCAAACGTTGCAGAGACGGGACGCTCTGTATAGAGAGATGAGGGGCCTCTTTCGTGCCCAGCCTGGGTTTTCCAATTACATTACCCAAATCACCTCAAACCGCGTGGGACAGTCTTGAGGAGCCGAATGGTCCCCTCCGTTTCTGTGCACCAAGTTATAGCAGTATGTATTCTAGATCAGTGGTGCTGGAAGAGTACAACAGTTCAGGCAGCATTCAAAGTGCAGGGAAATCTGTTTTCCTTCATCTCCAGTCATTGTTTTTACCATATACCAATATGTAGCCTCCAACTGTTCCTGTTTAGCAGGTATGAGGGGCTTAATGGAATACAGAAACATAGGACTCAGGAACAGGAGTTGGTCATTAGACACTTTGAGCCTTCTCCACCAGGCACTAAGATTGTGGCTGATTAGGTTGCGATCTCAGCCTCACTTTCCAGTCTACATCGCATTTCGCATGACTCACTTCTCTGTCACATACTTAACTAATGCAGCTTTCAATTAATATGAACATAAGGGCACGATAAACTTCCAGTGAAGAGAATTCCCACTTGAAAGGTCCATTCAGAATTATTCGTCATCCCTCTTAGAGAATCAGAGTCATGCAGAACGGAAACAGACCCGTTAGTCCAATCTGTTCACTCCGATCAGATATCAAATCTGATCCAGTCCCATTTGCCAGCATTTGGCCAATATCCCTCCACTTTCAGATACTTTTTAAGTGTGCGATTGTAACCGTCTTCAGCACTTCCTCTGACAGCACTTTCTGTACACACACCACTCTCTGTGTAAAACATTTATCTTCAGCTCGCTTCTAAATTATTTGCACTCTTGCATTCAACCTCTGCCCTCTTCTTCTGGACTCCCCTGTCCTCGGGAGCAGAACATGGCTGTTCAGAATATCCATGCCCCTGATGGTTTTATCAACTTCTATAATGTCACCCCTCCACTTCTGACACTCCAGCGGGAAACACCTCAATCTCTTCAACCTCTCCCTAAAGCTCAAACTTCCAGTCCTGGAACATCTGTGTAAGTCATTTCTGCAGACAACCGAGTTGTACGCAGTATTCTTAAAGTGGCCTTACCAACATCCTGTACAGATGCAACATGCCACCACAACTCCTATACTCAATGCTCCGACTGATTAAGGCAAGTGTGCCAAATGTGAAACATTTAACTTCAGGTCCCTTCTAAATGATTCGATCTCTCCCCTTCAAACTTTGCTCTCCTGTCTGATCTGGACTCCCCTACCCTCGGGAGTAGAACGTGGCTGTTCAGAGTATCCATGCCTCTGATGATTTTATAAACTTTTATAATTTCACCCCTCAACCTCTGACATTCCGGGGGAAACACCTCAAAGTAATCAGCCTCTCCCAAAATTTCAAACCTCCAGACCTGGAATATCCGTGTAAGTCATTTCTGCAGAAAAACGAGTTGTACACAGTATTCTTAAAGTGGCCTCTCCAACATTCTGTACAGATACAACATACCACCACAACTCCTATACTCAATGTTCTGACTGATTAAGGCAAATGTGCCAAATCCGACTCCACATTCAAGGAACAATGCACCTTCAGCCCTATGTCCCTTTGTTTCACAACATGCCCCAGGACCTTACCATTAAGTGTATAATTTCAGCCCTGATTTGTCTTCCCAAAATGCAGAGCCTCGTATTTATCTAAATTAAACTTCATCTTCACTCCTTGCTGCTTGGTCCCATCTATTTGTGGTCTCGTTGTACTTTGAGATAATCGACTACACCACATTTCTGATGTAATCTGTAAACTTACTAACTGTGGACCCAATACTCACATCTAAATCTTTAACATAAACGATGAAATGCAGTGAACTCAGTCCTGATTCTTACAGCACACTGCTGCTCACAAGCCTCCAGTCTGAAAAATACCCCTCTTCCTTCAAGCCAATTGTGCTGAGTTTCCTCTGTATCCCAAGTGACCGAACCTTATTCATCTGTCTACCAATCAGAATAAAATACTCGCTATGAAGAGAGGCTGAGTAGATTAGGTTTACTTTCACTAGAAAAAAAGGAGATTAAGGGAGGACCTGAGTGAGGTTTGCAAAATCATGAAGGGAATAGCAGGATGGATAGAGACAAGATTTTTTTTCCCAGGGTGAAGGATTCAATAACGAGAGGTCGTGCTTTCAAAGTGAGAGGTGGAAAGTTTAAAGGGATGCACGCGTTAAGTACTTCACACAGAGGGTGGTGGGCGTTTGGTACGCGTTGTTAGCAGAGGTGGTAGTGGCAGGCACGGCAGATTCATTTAAGAAGCGTCTGGACAGATGCATGAGTAGCTGGGGAGCAGAGGGAGATAGATGCTCAGGAATTGACCGACAGATTTAGACAGTATATTTGGATCGGCTCAAGCTTGGAGGGCGAAGGGCCTGTTCCTGGGCTGGAAAATTTCTTTGCTCTTTGTTCTTTAAATGAACACCTTGCTGAAGTCCAAATAGACAATGTCTACCAAACTGCCTTCATCAGTCTTCTTTGTCACTTCTTCAAAAAACTGAACCAAGTTAGTGAGACATGATTTCCCATGCAGAAAGCCATGTTGTCTACCCCGATCAGCCCTTGCCTTCCCAAATGTATGTAAATGCTATCCCTCAGAATCCCCTCCAACAACTCACCCACCACCGACATCAGGCTCAACGGTCTATAGTTCCCCGGTTTTTTGGGTCACTGTTTCCTTTTCTAGTCCCACTTCTCCACTGCTCACAATAAATGTTAAATGTAACCAGGTTGGTGATGTGGCTGATGATATCGGTCTCAGACTGGGTCAGGGTGAGTTTTAGGAACAGGTCTGGCTGGTTTCTTTAATCTGCTAAAACAACACGTTTATAATCCACAGCAATGTTTCAATGTTTCTCAAACTATGATGGAAAGATGAATGGCAAACTGTTTGGGTATTGCAAATATATAATAAATATTTCACTTTCAAAAACAATGACACACACACACACACACACACCCACACACCCACACCAATAAACAAAATCTCTGCAATTTTAACTTGAAAGAACTTTGTCCAGATATTATTGTAATTCATGACAAAAGGAAAAATTGCGAGATGTCCAAAACATTATTGTGCCTCTGAAGATATTGTACCCACACAGGCTGCTAATAATAGGATTTGGAGAGTTGGAATGTGACTGAATTCCCTTTGCTTTGGGCAGTGAGGAGATTCCAATGAATTCTGGTCAGGGATCACCCAAAGATGGTTAGCACTGCTGCCTCACAGCACCAGGGACTTGGGTTTGATTCCAGCCTTGGGTGACTGTGTGGAGTTTTGACATTCTCCACTTTTCTGTGTGAGCTTCTAATGAGTGATCCAATTTCCTACCACAGCTCAGACTGTGTAGGTTCGGTGGAGTGTTCATGCTAAATTGTCCGTAGTATTCAGAGATTTCTAGGTTAGGTGCATTAGTATGGGTAAATATAGGGGAATGGGTTGGGAAGGTTGGTATGGATTTGTTGGGCTGAAGGGCCTGTTTCAACACTGCAGGGATTCTATAAAAATAAGAATGACAACGACGACTGTAAAATGTTTTGTTTAGCTCGCACATATTGCTGGAATGAAAAGCAATGAAAACAATGAAGGAGAGAGAGAGTGATAGGCAGTTCCTTTTTGGGCAGATTACATTTTCTCCCTCTCTGAGCTGAATCACACAGGAATGTCATCCTCTCCCAAACTGGACCATGTGAGGTCTCCTTGTACATTGTCCAAACTATGCCTCCATCATATTCCCTGTTCCCTGTCGGTGCATCATTGTAGCTGTGATGCACAGAGCCATACCCTTAGCAGAAAATGGTCACGGTCGGTTTGAAATATGTTTACATGGCCCTGTGTCATTAAAAAATAAAACTTTTAATTTATTCAGAATACCTGTGTTAAAATGAATGTGTTTTTTTAAAAAGAAATACAAAATTGCTGGAAAAACTAGGCAAAACTGTCAGCATCCAGATGCCTTTCACACGCTGTAGTTGTACCAGCCTCCACCATTTCTTCTGGTAGCTCATTCCATATGCACACCACCCTCTATGTGAAAAGGTGCACTTTAGGCCTCATCAAAACCTTTATCCTCTCACATTCAACCAATGCCCTCAAGTTTTGGATGCCCCTAACCTGGGGAAAAAAAATGACTTTGCGCCCTATCCATGACCATTCTAATTTTATAAATCTTTGCTGCTGCGAAATGTGACCCCAATCAACACGAATAGCTGTCATCCCGGGCCGACATTCTGAAATGCAATACTGACACCTCTTCCTTCTTCATCAAGTCACAATTCTAAGTCCATTTTAATCAGTTTGTTCAGAGGTATCATGAGACACTTCTGTGGGCTTTACAACTAGACCTTTTTGTCTGGAGGTGGGGACACGAGCATCACTCAGCAATATCCATAAAGCTGTAACATTATTCTCCTGTGTGTTTGTTCATCAGCCTGTTCTGACATGATGTGACATACCTCTGCAACAGGCAGGACTTGAATCCAGACCTTCTATTCCGGAGCTAGGAACACTGCTACACCATTTCAGGAATTGGAATCAAATAAAAAGCTCTGGTTCGGTGACAGGGACACTACCCACTGCACTATCATACCCAGATTTTGTGTCATATTTTAGTGCCGGCTTTCAGCTCGGTGTGGAGTTATTATAATGATTACTGAACTACAAAAAAACACTTTGTATTGTTAAACAAACGCAAGATATTTGTCTCAACTGTAGAATGTTGAGTGTACGTGCTGTGCTATCGAAATTAACTATGAACGTCTTTAAACGCTATATTGTAGTCTGCAATATTAGGCAAAGAAATCCTGCAGGCACACTCTGCCCAATGAAGAGTCTCAAATGGATATTTATTTCTGAACACCAGAGACGAAGAAAGAGCTTAATTTCTGGCCCCAAAACACCGATCGGGATTACCCAACTCTAACGAGCGACTGCCCTCTTCCGAAAACCATGAAATGATACCAGGCCACTGAATGACTGTGTCTGCAATCTGTCCCTATTCCCCATAACTACACAAGGCAAACCAAGATCAGGGTCTTTGTGAAAATCAAGGCCTGAGTGTGCAGGCCGCCTGGAGAGGGGGATGGGCATTTTAAAATTAAACAGGGATGGTGAAGTGGCTGTAATACCACTCAGCGGGCTGAGGGGTGGCAGATGGCGTTTAGTTTCGATTAATGTGAGGTATTGGATTTGGTAAATTAAACAAGAACAGGATCTATACAATTAAACGTAGGGTCTTTGGCAGTGTTGTAGTGCAGAGAACTAGGCCGTCACGTATACTTCTTTACAATTTGCGTCTCATATAGATAGTGTGGTGAAGAAGGTGTTTGACACACTTGTCTTCATTGGTCAGACCTTTATGTATCGGAATTGGGACGCCGTGTTGTGGTTGTACAGGACATTGGTGAGACCTCTTCTGGAATACTGTATCCAGTCTGGTCATCCTGCCCGCTCATTCCATACACACACCACCCTCTGGGTGGAAATGCTGCCCCTTAGGTGACTTTTAAATGTTCCCCTCTCACCTTAAATCTATGCCCTCGAGTTTTGGACTTAGAAAATGCCTTGACTATTAGCTTTGATATTATTGACCTTGATATTATTAAGCTGGAGAGGGTTCAGAAGCGATTAACCTGTATTTTGCTGGGAAAGGAGGGATTGAGCTATCAGGAGAGGTTGGGTAGGCTGGGACTTGATTCACTGGAGAGTATGAGATTACTGGGTAACTTTACAACGTTTATAAAATAATGAGGGGTACAGATAAGCTGAAGGGCTGATGTCTATGCCCTAGAGTTGAGGATTCAAAACTGAGGGATATTTTAAGGTGCGAGGAAAAAGATTTACAAAAGTCATGAGAGGTAAATATTTGAGACAGAATCTGGCTTGCGTGTGGAATGAGCTTCCAGAGGAAGTGGTGAAAGCAGAGGCAGTTACAACGTTTAAAGGACATTTAGATCAGTACATGGGTAAGACATCAGCTTGGATGGTGCTGTGAGCAGCTGCCCTCCCCCTCACCCTCTCTTCATGAATCCCTGTTGGTTCGCAACCTCTGCCAATGCCTGTGCAGTGGCGTGTGGAGGCCAGCAGACGGTGGCGTTGTATCACTTTAAGCACCACAGAGACTGCCAGACCTGCCCCACACAGAGACACACAGATACACACATGGAAATGGTTAGGGCACTGCGTGAAGTTCATCTGGTAACTTAATGAAACATAAAGAACTGCTCAATTCGCCTCAAAAACTGTTAAAATATGAGTGACAGATATGCCAAATTCCACTGCTAAAATAAAAATATCTATTTATTTTTTCATCCTGAAAGTGAATAGTTTACATCAATTATTCACAACTCTGAGAGCCCCTTTCTCTTAACTGTTTATTACCTGACTCCAGCTCTATAGCAATATACTGTTTCTGGGTCTGCCATCCTCTCATATCACAGGTGCTTGTAAGCTCTCAGTTCAGAGCAGCATTCATCTTCTCTTAAAGGTACAGTACACACTTTCAACTTCATCACATTATACCCTGATGAATATAGATAAGTGGAACCTATCCAGATTCCTCTTGCTCTGTGGTTTGTCAATATTTCGTCTATTCTTGTCTGGTGTGTGTCAGCACTTTTGTGGCTCCATTGACTGCATGTCATTATTTGACTCTGTCGGTGGTAATGTAGCAGTATTTCACTTGCTCGCACTCATGTATGTGGGGCAGGATTTCAGTTGTTTCATGGGGACTGTGACGTTATGACAATCTCAATGTTTGTAGATGGCACCGAACCTGGAAGAACTCTGAAGTCTATGGAGGACAGTCTGGAACTCTAATAGGACAATCACACATTGATGTAGTGTTCAGGTTCATGGCTGATGGGGATCAGTGCAGAGCTGAGTGAGGTGGTTGAAAAGGCAATGAAAAAAGCAGAGCCATTCAACTTTGGTTGAAAAGGCAATGAAAGATAGTTTAAAACAGGCTGTGCCATTATAAAGGGGCTGCAGGAACAGACAGCGCTGCGTGTAAATGAGCACAGATTATTGAGGATGTCAGGACAAGTGGGGAGGGCAGTAACTATCACAGATTAGTTTCAGTATCTGAGCTGTTTACCGGGAGAGGTGTAGGACGGAGTCTCCATGCTCCCCTCCTGAGAGGTGGTGATGACGATGTGTTATGAGCCCACCCTCCTGCCCACTGAGACCGTGGGGATTCCATTTGTACCAGCTCGACACAGACGGGAGATGGCATCAGGGCCACGGCTTCTAAGTTGTGCCGGAGGGAAACGGAGCTGCCAGTGGGTTTAAAGTGAGAATTGCCCTTCACTGAACATTGCACCTTACTCGGTCGGTGGGGCATGGATGTTTCAGAATCTCCACAAGAGGCATCCCGGTCCTCTCCAGCTCGAACCAGGGTCCTCCCCAAATGGCGGTGGGCGGTGGGTGAGGGAACAGATATTGGGCAGTCCACCACCCGGCTTGGCACTTTCTGTCCTACTCCAGGCTGTTTCTCCTTGAATGGGAGGAAGGGAAGGGGGAGGATGGGAGTGACTGGCCCTGCTGTTAGTGCTGGTGTAAGTGGGAGATAGGTTCATGGTGAGGTGTCTGGAGGGAATAAGTCCACAGTGTTGTGTCCATGCAGTGTTATTAGTGGAGGGAGATAAAGTGAAGGGGGAGAGAGAGCGAGAGACAGAGTGAGAGAGAAAGCGCACGAGAGAGAGAGCGCAAGAGAGAGAGCGAGACAGAGCCAGAGAGAGAGAAGGTGATGCTCGCAGCAGTGAGAGTGGTGGAGCAGTGGCCTTGTTCGGGAGTCAGTGCTATAACAGATATACCGTGAGTGTGAGGGAGCAGAGAGAATATGTTAACCCTTATCCTGATGGAGCGGGGAAGGTTATTGATGCTTGTCCTGTATTGCTGGGCATTGCTTCAGACCACAGATACCGCACTGAGCTGGGTGGGGAGCTCAGACCATGCTCGGTGGGTCTGGTGGGGTGGCCCCCTCTATGAAGAGAATGGCCCCCCTCAATGCTAGGCTCTCCACCAGGACCTCCATGCCCCTGTCGACAAAAGTGGTGTAATTTCCCCTTATCTGCCATGCTCAGGGTTAACTGTGCAGGGCAACTCGAAACTGATAAAGATGAACCGTGTGCCCATTGGCCTTTTAAAGATGGCACCAATGTCAGGGATCACAGAATATCCAGGGGCACCCGGGCGATGGTGAGGATCTCCAGCCATGATACGTGGGAGAATCGAGCTGGTATTAATGAGGTGAGTTGGATACAATCGCACCAGGAAATTAGCTCAGCCTCGTGTGGACCATCCCTCTGTTACTTTCAAGGAAATTCAAACAAAGATAAATTATGTGTCATAGATTCTGTTGAAACTAATTCCAGTTACAAAGATGCAGAACAAATGCTCATCTGTCTTCACACAAATATCCCTTTTTCCCATCTTTCCTGGGAAGACAGGCTCATGTTACAGGATGATATCGAAGTGTCTACATTTCAGCATTCTGCAACCTGGGACAAATCCTTCCATGACACTGTCTCTCAGTCTCCCCCTCTCTGTCCATACCACAACCCCCTCCCATGTGGTGATACTTAAACTGATTCCCGTGCCATCTCTCTCTGGCAGTGGTGTTCACACCCACAGCACTCCCTTGTCATGGCACAATGGAGATTCTGGAGCTGGAATTGGATGGGAGCTGCACATCCTGTTACTTCCACCACGGGCTGCAAGTTTCCCCACACTGGGCATTGATCTTACACAGTGTTACTGAGCAATGCACTGGGGTGGTGTACACAGTCCTACATGCTGGGAGGGTAACTGCTCCTGGTTTACAAATCAATGCACTGGGGTGGGGTACACAGTCCTACATGCTGGGAGGGTAACTGCTCCTGGGTTATAGATCAATGCACTGGGGTGGTGCACACAGTCCTACATACTGGGAGGGTAACTGCTCTTGGTTTACTGATGAGTTCACGGTGATCACTGCACTGGTCACTAGTGCTGGTCAGACTATCTGGTTGAAGTTTATAGATAATGCAATTATGTGGTTTGTGTAGCATTTATACTGAATGGGCATTTGTTTCAGGTTCACACATTAGTGCCCTGCTGTGGTCTGCACAGATTCTCGTGCTGGGCAGATATCTCGTCTGGGTTAAAAGATTAATGCACTGCTGTAGTCTGCACTTCTCCCGGTGCTGGACAGATATCTAGTCCGGATTTATAGATTAATGCACTGCTGTGGTCTGCACAGTTCACCGTGCTGGACAGTTATGTGGTCTGGGTTTATAGGTCAATGCCCTGATCTGATCTGTGCAGTGTTTCACTCTGAACAGATTGCTGGATTGTATTGACCAGTGCAATGGATGAATCTGGACAGATTGCTGGGTTGTACTGAGCAGGATACTGGCCTGGTCTACACAGTGTTCCACGGTGAACAGATATCTCCTCTGGGCTGGTTCTGTGAGCTGGATTAAGAATGTGGTATATCTAACCATTTCAGCTAATCTGGCAATGCCTTTAGTTCCCATTCCTGTGATTGGACCCTCCATTTCTCGCGCCATTAATGTTACAGTGTGCCCAGGCACAGTACATCATGTTGGTGGAGTGGGTAGGGGGGAAGGTGATGGACAGGTCAAGGGGTTCCCCGGAACGTTCTGTCCCTGACATTGTTTGTGAACGGCCGGCGTTAGTGAACTGAACAAGCGATAAGATCCCGAGGGAAGAGATCCTGTTCCAGGGAGAAGGAGATAATGTTCCGAAGGCCCCTCAGGCAGTTAAAGGGGTAAATACGTTTTCTCTGCGTTTACATTTCTTCACGACACAGGATCGACCACAATTTAGACCAAAATACAGAAATTCCTAAACTCCGTTGTCTTCTGGAAACTGGGAGAGAATCCTTCAGGACAGCAACGTTTCCACAATCCGTATTAGGAACTGGGAAGGAGTGACCTGTGTCTGCTCTCGAGTGATCGAGTGTGTGGGAATGTTCTAGAAACCATCTGTCCTTATGGATGTTTCTCTGTGTGTTTGGGGAGGGAGAGTTTCTGGTGGTTTATGTCACATTTTTGTCAGTAATTCTGACCTTCCCATTTGTTATTCCAGTTCCATTTATTATAATAAATCCCTGAACACAGGGACACATTTAAAAATCTCACTGGGTCCCCGATCAAACGGGTCCCTTTGCCTCCAGGCTGATGGATAATGGGTTTCTTTTCCTTCCTCACAGTTACGTAGTGATCATCTACGTACTGCTTTATAAAGATTGTGGATTGTCTCCATGTGTCAGACGTTACCTGGGGGCCATGGCAGCGGCGGATCTCCTGGTCATTATCCTCGACCTGATCCTGAGACATCATTCCCATTGTTTATGAGGAACAGTTTTATTTCCTGGTTGACTCCGTCCCCATGTGTAATATCCACGCCATCCTTCTTTATGCAGCCACTGACTGTTCTGTCTGGTTCTCCGTCACTTTCACCTTTGATCGGTTTGCGGCCATTTGTTGCCAGAAGCTGAAAAGTAAATATTGCATTGAGAAAACGGCGGCTGTGGTTCTGGGAGCAGTGACTGTGCTGAGCTGTTTAAAGAACATTTACTGGTATTTTATGCTCACGGCTCGGTATTGGCTGGTGAACGCCCCCTGGTTTTGTGATGTAACAGCCGCTGTTCTATCCCCCATTGTCTGGGTCACAATCGAGTTCCTCCACCACATTCTAACCCCGTGTGTCCCATTTTGCCTGATTCTGCTGCTCAATGTTCTCACTGTCAGACACATTTTAGTGACCAGCAGAGCCCGCAGGAGACTCTGCGCTCACACTGATGGGGATGCTCAGTCTGACACACAAATGAGAAACCGAAAAAAATCCATCATTTTACTGTTTGATCTCGGCCAATTTCATCCTGTTATGGTCAACGCTAATGCAGTATCTGGACGCATTGTATTATTTAGTGGATACCACTGTGGTATCTCCATGAATTTGTGCGAGAATTGGGATTCATGCTGTTATAAGTGATTTCTGTCTAGGCTTTCTGAATCTTCGGAGAATAGTTCCTGACACTTGGCTAACTATTCTAACTCTAGGGATCTGATTCAGAACAACCGGGTCCTGCCTCCGAACTCTGCCAACCGCGGACTGTCCTTTAACCCTTGTATCAAGGGGGACTGTCTGCAAGGTTAAGTTCAAAAAGGCGAACTCCAAGTTGACTGGTATCAGTCCTTATCCACACCGGCTATCACTTCTCCCGTGGTAAATCGAAATGCTGCGAGACACACACAAACGGAGCAACAGATGTTTATTCAATCTTCGAAGATTGGGCGAGTTTCAAAAAAAGACTTCAGAAATCGCAATGGACGATTTTACAGCACTAATACTTATACATTATTTTTCCATTCAAATACATTGGTGATAATTTCATTGGTTTAAACATCTCACGCTATGGATTTTCTTACATTAAAAATCATTAATGACAATTCCATTGGTTAAAGCATTTCACGCTTTTCTCTGCCAATTTCTTTAATTAAAATGTATTATTTTACAATTTCTGCTATTTGGCACATTCCTTTATTATCTTCATGTTCTACTAGTTATAACATTTATTGATTTTTGTGTATGTCATGAAAAGAGCTTTCATTGTATTTTGCCCTCTGTGTCTAACTGAAGCATTCCTTGGTTTCTTGCCCAAGGTTAACATGTTCCTGGCTTTACAGAGGTAACTTCTAGTTCATGCTTCATTATGGCCTAGTCGATCATTAGTTTCATAATTTAGCTTTTATTCATTAAACTTTAGTTTTAGTACAGTGAGTGTGTGTGTAGGTGTGTGTATGTGTGTGAGTGAGTGTGTGGATGTATGTGTGTGAGAGTGTGAGAGAGTGTGTGTATGTGTGTGTGTGTATGTGTGTGTGTGAGTGAGTGTATGTGTATGTGTGTGTGTGTAGGTGTGTGTATGTGTGTGAGTGAGTGTGTGTGTAGGTGTGTGTATGTGTGTGGGTTATGTGTGAGGTGTGTGTGTGTGTTGTGTGTGTGTGTGTTGTGTGTGTGTGTGTGTGTGTGTCAATGCATGAAACTGCAGAAATTACAATAACCATATCAATCCCCCCTGTCTTTGTTTACAGTCTGTAATTTCTGCAACATAATCATGGCCTGTCTATTCCAATCAGCCTCAGGATAATTTGCATCAGCTTGAAGGTGAATGCCCACAACTGTATGCGGGTCACTCTTAATCAAAGTCGTCTCAATAAGGCGGGTAATTAAACCACCCAGACATGGAATTATACAACAGCCCAAAGCAACTAAAATGCCGATTACCAACAGAAGTGTAATCACCACTGAGACCATCACCCCCTTCCATTTATCGAACCATCGCTCTAGCCAGCCAGTCCAATTAGTATTTACACATGAATTCCCAGCTATCTCATCAGCCAGTGCCTGGAGACCTTCCAGGGCACGGGTCACCGAGCCATCAGGGGCCGTATTGTTGGGAATAAAAGTACAACATTGAGAGCCTATCATGACACAAACGCCCCCCTTTTCAACTAAGAGCATGTCCAAGGCCAGTCTATTTTCCCAAGCCATACGACTGGTGGCATCCAGTTATTCGGCCAAACCCTTTACTGCATCTCTAGTACGGTTAATAAACTGTGCTTGGTTATAATAAATGTAGTTTATCCAATCCACATTCTTATTAATAGTAACCCACAAGAATAGGGATGATTCAAAGCCTGCTGAAGTCTGGTTACGAGCTTTGAACTCATCAGGCACCCCCCCAGGGACCCCTATTGAATCAAGATAAATCCTTTCATCAACAGAAGTGGGTAGCAGTGATCTCTTATCTCTTCCTTTTCTCCCAACTAACTGTTCTCTTTCAAATGCCAAGGTGAATGGTATTGCCAATTGTACAATTGCACATATCCCCTTCCAATCAGGGGGCAGGGTGGGTCTCAGTAGTTTTCCTCCACAATACCACCACAGATCCGCTCGGGGAACGTTTAAAGATGAGTAATTTCTTCCTTCCACTGCTTCAGTAACGTTTTTAATTACTGAACACAATCTCAGCTCCCCCAAATCAATAGATCCACCCTGTCTATAAACACACGATGTGTGATTCCCAACAGCGGCAGAAAACACAGGGGGAGCTTGCCTTTTATGTCCTTTTGAGGAAGAGAACATCAAAGACAAAGAGGCACAATTCGGATTTTTCCATGCAGTCTCATCTTGATATGGGGCTATCATGCATTCCATGCCCTGTTTGTTTCGCTCCCACCCGAGCAGAAAGGGAACTACCTGAGACACTGTCCTACCGGAGGCACATGCATAGCAATTGCTTTTGTTCAGACTTTTTACAGTATATTTAACCCATTCAATCCAGGCATTTGTTTATCCATATCCTGTTTCTATTTCAAGAGTCTGTCTCAGGTCTTTAACCTCTATAATCTGCAGTGACTTTGGATCAGTGTAAGGGGTTAAAGGTTGCAGTTTAGAATCAAGGAATCCCAAAGGCTGTCCCCGTCCGACGCCAATTCAAAAATAGTAGCCCACAAAACGCTTCCCATACGCTGTCATCTCTATCTTTAAATCTTTACTAAGGAGTTGGGACCCATTTCTATGGGGAAATGAGTCTTCAGAGGAAGCATTTTTAATGGTGAGATATATATAGGATGACACTTCCTGTCAAAACAGTTTAGGGCTGGGCTAAAGGGGTCTCTATGGATAGTGATGCTAGGCGGTGGCTTTTGCGGTTCGGTAGGGTGTGAAGAAATACCTTGGAGGAAAGATATTCCCTTTGAAACTCCACATCTGGGCATTCTACTTAGGCTGCAAGCATCAATTTTTATAACTTGTGGAAATTCCGAAACAGAAATCATTAACACAACATCTGAAAAAGATATATGAGCAAAACTCAGAAGTAACAGGAATAGCAGCATAATTCTGTCTAGTGCTAAGAACTTAAACAATATATCAAAGCACAAAACAAGATTAACATACAATTCTGAAGAAACAGTCCCCGCACTCACGTCGCCATAGTATAGTCAGTTAATCAAAGTCTGTTCAGTCTGAGTTATAGTGGGTCACGTGTTGAATCGGCTGTCCAGACTCCTTTCTTAACTGGAGAGGTGACTGGCCATTTGCCAGCTTTTCTCCGCCGTTCAATGGTGAGGAGTACTAGGAACGGGCCGTCCCACACAAGTTCGAGCGTTAACTGTTGTCAATGTTTGATCAAAACCCCTTCACCGGGTTCAATAGTGTGCACAGCGAAATCCAGAGGTGGTGTCTGAGTCAGGAATCCCTGGTGGAGTAAACGAGAAACAGCGAAGCCCAGAGTCTCAACATATTTACAGATACACATATCTCATGACTCAAGCTCTAGGTGATAAACACTCAAACATTCATGCACTAACGAACAGATGACTTTCAGCCAGAAACTCAACAAAATGTAATAGCTTCCGTTCTCTCTCTCTCTCTCTCTCATACGGTGTTGGTCTCTCTGTCTATGTCTGCCTGTCACTGTATTCTGTGTCTGGGAACTGTTCAGCGTCGGTTGTCAGTAACATTTTAATTCTTTCAAGCACATCGCAGTTGTCAAATGTAATGTTTTCCCTGTGTCTGGTCGCATCCGCCCCCGGAGCTCCCGCTCCCTACCTACCGTTTTTCAATGCAGCCCTACGCGCCGTTTAGCCCCCACAAACAATCTCAGCGCAATACAGTCTACTTACTGTCTCAACGTCCTGAAACTCACTCTTAAGTTACCCATATTAATTCGCATCTACCCTCAGAGTTTCTGTTCCCCCCTGCCTTATCAGCAGCCTATTTCTTTGTACATCTGTTCTGGAGCCACTGCTCTCCTGCCTCACTGGCAGCCTATCTCTCTGTGTAACTGGGTACATTTGCCCCTGGAGCCCCTGCTCCCCTGCCTCATTTTCCTGAAGGTGGATACCACCCCTCATGTCGTGTGAATTTGGAATTGTTCTAACTTATTACTACCTTGCACTCAATCTCATGAATGGTCCTCCTTTCCATAAGAAGTCAGCCGGATTTGAACATGCACCCACCTCTATCTTAAGGTCTTCTCTATCTAAGAGCACTGCCTCATATTTCAGGATTCGGGAGTCTGTGAGCCATCGTCCCGCTTTTTGATTCAGAATAGTGCGAACTTGGTGAGGAGTAACCACAGTCAGTGGTGCTCCAAACGTCAGTTTCTGGCTTTCTTCCACTAGCTTAGCAGTGGCTGCTACTGCTTGTAGCATAAATTATCTATCCAGAGTCTGCAATAACCCAGCAAACCCAGGAACTTTCGGAGTTCCCTCTAAGTTCGGGGTAGTCCTAATTCTACAATTCCCTTTACTCTTTCAGGGCTTATTCTCTTCTGCCCCGACTGATCAAATGCTCTAAATATCTTACTTCCCGTTCCACATACTGTAGTTTGTTCTGACTAACTCGCAATCCCTTCACTGCAAGGTAGTTTAATAAATCATTGGTTCCCTGCTGTGTGTCAGTTTGGGTGGGACCGGACAACAGGAGGTCGTCCACATACTGAAGATACTTTAAAGTTGGTCTTAAAGTCAAGCCCTCAAGAACTTGTTCTAGGATCTGTCCAAACAAGTTTGGTGACTCGGTAAAACCTTCAGCTAAGACAGTCCACCTATACTGCTGTTTTCTCCCAGTATCAGGGTCCTCCTTAAGTTCTAATAAAATCATATCATGAAAGAAAATAATGTTAAGCATTCATAAAATTACAATCAAAAATAGCACACTGAATCAAATGACAAACAAGTTTCACACATAAAACCATTAACAAACAGATGAATTCAAGCCAGAGCACAAAGTGTTAAACTGCTTGTTAGCTGAGAAGCCTTTTTAAAAAAAGTCCATACACAAACACAAATTCTCACATCCACAGAGACTTTTATTTACAATCAAATTTACACACACAAAGACACACATAAATCTTCACCAACGCAAAATTCCTATCGGGGGCCGGCCCACAAAGACATAAATATTCAGATTTAGATAACCACCTTATTTATCCGACTCCTTTTGTCTTTCATACAGTCCTCCCTTACTACTGCTACCATTATCTTAGCCTTCTGTTCCTCCGCCATTATGTCTCTCTATACAAATACTTTCTGAACCTCCTGTAACAACTCCGACTCATTTCTACCATTCCCGTCCTCTATCTTCTGTAACTTCTTCTGGATATCAGGCCATGCCTTTGTCACGAAGTGAACCTTTGCCATCCGTCATCCTATTTCCCCATCCGGGTCTATACCCGAACATTTCCTAACCGACTCCCTTAATCTGTGTAAGAATGCACAGGGAGACTCGTCCTTTCCCTGCCTCAGGTCGAAAACCTTGGCTAAATTTTGTTGTTTGCGGATGCAAGTTTGTATCCCTTGGATTATCAAATTTTGCATGTCTAACATATTATTCCACCCTTCTATATTGTGGTGGTCCCAGTTAGTGTTCTGAAGGGGATATTTGTCTTCACCCCTAACCATCCCCCTCTCATGCCAAATTGTCCGACAAGCTTAATACCGGCACTGCTACTAGTTATTTTTTAATCTCAATTAACACTTTCCCTATCCAGTATCCCCATATAAGTCTCCTTTCTCCCCCAGTAAATAGTATATTCAAAAATAGACATTAACTCAGCCCACATATACAGACTGGGCCTCAAAAATAAATTAATTTGTTCTGACAATCCTATCGGATTCTCATCCAGGACTGTCATTTCCTTTTAAATGTTCCGACCTCCCCACTGGTGAGGGGGTCACACACAAAACCAATCTCCTTGTCCCCTATCGGGACTTTAGTCGATATGTTCTTTCTTTTTTTTAAGAAATATTGCAATGTTCCTAGCTTCTCATATCCACAAACCCCAATTTATTAATTCATGCTTGACTAACTTTAAAGCCTGTTCCTAACTTGTAAACATATTTATATATTTACGTCTATTTATTCAGTATTTAATATTTAAAATGTAAAATGCATACAGTTCCCAATTTTAAAATCCACTGTAATCACCCAGATTTAGTACCCTTATTTAGATCCAAAATTAGTTTTCTTATGTACTCCTGACCAATTATTTCTCAATTACAACACTTTAGGTCGTAAAATAATCAGAGCTGTCTTACAATAATTTGTCAATTCAAGTTAAAAAAAAAATTCTAATGGCCGAATCCAAGGTCTCAGATAATAACCATGGAAGTTATCGTCTTTTTTTCCCGACAGTCTACTGTTGAACTGGAACTACAACTGTCCTTCACATATTGAAAATAAATCATATTAAGTTTACATAAAAATCACATTTAAAACAATCCTGGAACTCAAGCTCCAGTGAATAAAACTTCCTCATTCAATCACCAACAAACCAATGTGCATTCAAACCGAATCACAGAGGGTTAAATGTTTTGCGAGCAGTTCTCGCACTCTCTCTCTCTCTGTCGATCTTACTGCAAGCTGCTGGTAAAAAATAAACTTCAGTTGTCTTATATCATTTGAGTTTAATGGGGCTACAACAAATCCTGAGGTCCGTTCCCCAAACGGGACCTCCCGTAGGGGACACAGTCTCACTACTTCTTTATCACCTTTTCCCCTCATCTCTCTCTCCTTTAGTCGTGCAGATCTCCTTACCCCCTCAGCCCCTGCTGCTGTGGCTTCCACGTCCCCTTCGCCAGATCCCTTGGATTCCGCTCCCTGATTCTCCAACGGCCGCTGCCGTTGTTACTCCTGAAGAGCATATGGCGGGGGTGCCACAGGCGGGGGTAAGTTCTCTAACACTTCCCACTTACTCTCTTTCAGTGGGTTTAAAGGATATAAGGGTACTGGTGTTGGAGCAGTTGCTGTCAGGTTCCCTACCCAACATGCAGCATACTCGCTCTCCTTTAAACCTGGATTCTGTTTATTCTTTACATAATCATTTAAAATTTGACAAACCCAATCCTCGTCCGATCCAAATTTTGGCCAGATCACTGATGGCGGACGGATGGGTTCTTTTACCCAAACAAAACAACAGTATTTTATCATTTCCTTTTTCTTTAAGCCCCGACTTTCGTAGGGACTCCAATTCCCCAATTTTTGTCCCAGCGGACTATTAAGGGGAATTTTTGGGGTTTCGTCTTCCCGTTCCTTTTTAGACCTGAAACCTCGGCCACCCATGGTTGGTCTTCAGGCTAACCTACACTCTGGTTACTCAATTAACCCTTGTATCCCGGTTACCTGTCACAACCACTGAGTCGACAAGGCAGTGTACCCTTCTCAATTCCGCGAAAACCCCAAATACCAGAGAAGGTTCTTACCTTGACCCGTGCACGGAGTTGTCCGACTCAAAGTAAAAAATCACCTTTTTACTTTTTCGAAGCTTCAACCTTTTTACTTTATTGCGAGCGCCACCTGTTCACATCGTTTGCTCAAACATCTGTGTATGTCACAGTGTCCCAGAATCATTCAGAGCCTCCCGTGGGAGTTCTGTTTAGGATCCCAGACACGAGCCCCCAAATTTGTTATAAGTGATTTCTGTCTAGGCTTTCTGAATCTCCGGAGAATAGTTCCTGACACTTGGCTAACTATTCTAACTCTAGGGATCTGATTCAGAACAACCGGGTCCTGCCTCCGAACTCTGCCAACCGCGGACTGTCCTTCAAACCTTGTATCAAGTGAGACTGTCCGCAAGGTTAAGTTCAAAAAGGCGAACTCCAAGTTGACTGGTATCAGTCCTTATCCACACCGGTTATCACTTCTCCCGTGGTAAATCGAAATGCTGCGAGACACACACAAACGGAGCAACAGATGTTTATTCAATCTTTGAAGATTGGGCGAGTTTCCAAAAAAGACTTCGGAAAGACTATGGAAGATTTTACAGCACTAATACTTATACATTATTTTTCCATTCAAATACATTGGTGATAATTTCATTGGTTTAAACATCTCACGCTATGGATTTTCTTACATTAAAAATCATTAATGACAATTCCATTGGTTAAAGCATTTCACGCTTTTCTCTGCCAATTTCTTTAATTAAAATGTATTATTTTACAATTTCTGCTATTTGGCACATTCCTTTATTATCTTCATGTTCTACTAGTTATAACATTTATTGATTTTTGTGTATGTCATGAAAAGAGCTTTCATTGTATTTTGCCCTCTGTGTCTAACTGAAGCATTCCTTGGTTTCTTGCCCAAGGTTACCATGTTCCTGGCTTTACAGAGGTAACTTCTAGTTCATGCTTCATTATGGCCTAGTCGATCATTAGTTTCATAATTTAGCTTTTATTCATTAAACTTCAGTTTTTGTACAGTGAGTGTGTGTGTAGGTGTGTGTATGTGTGTGAGTGAGTGTGTGTGTATGTATGTGTGTGAGAGTGTGAGAGAGTGTGTGTATGTGTGTGTGTGTATGTGTGTGTGTGAGTGAGTGTATGTGTATGTGTGTGTGTGTAGGTGTGTGTATGTGTGCGAGTGAGTGTGTGTGTAGGTGTGTGTATGTGTGTGGGTTATGTGTGAGGTGTGTGTGTGTGTTGTGTGTGTGTGTGTGTGTGTTGTGTGTGTGTGTGTGTGTGTGTGAATGCATGAAACTGCAGAAATTACATTAACCATATCAATGCTGCAGCTCCTCAGTTGCTGGACAAACACCGCGATTTAAGCAGTGACCCAGACTAAGTTCAGGCAGCAGCTGAAGAATGTGCTGAAATATCCCTTCACCCCAATCCATCCATCCATCAAATTCCCTGATTAATTAATTAATCCGGGAGAAAGAGAGAGGAGGGCGAGGGGAGGGGGGGGATGTGTGAGACAGACAGAGAGTGGGATGCGAGAGAGAGAGGGAGAGAGGGGAGTGAGAGAGAGTGGGATAGAGGGGAGTGAGAGTGATGAGGGTGCTAGAGAGAGAGTGGGGCAAGAGGGGGAGAGGGAGGGGCGAGAGAGAAGGAGAGAGGGTGCGAGAGAGTGAGAGGAGCGAGAGAGAGAGGCGAGATTGGGGATGCAAGAGAAAGTGGCACGAGAGAGAGGGAGAGAGGGTGACAAGAAAGAGAGAGCTCAGGGGCGAGAGTGAGGGTGTGAGAGAGAAACAGGATGTGCGAGAGCTAGTGGGTGCGAGAGAGAGAGGGGAACGAGAGAGAGAAATGTGGGCAAGAGAGAGGGAGGGCAAGAGCGAGAGAGAGAGAGGGGAGAGAGAAAGAGGGGCGAGAGACAGAGAGAGAGAGTGGGGCGAGAGAGAGCATGGGCGAGAGAGAGGGTGGCGAGAGAGGGGATCAAGAGGGAGAGGTGGGGCGAGAGAGAGAGGTGGGGGGCTAGAGAGAGGGAGAGAGGGCGGTGAGAGGGATTGAGGCTAGAGAGAGAGGGGGAGAGAGAGAGAGAGAAGGAGAGATGGTGCGAGAGAGATAGAGGGACGACAGAGAGGGTGTGGAGAGAGGAGGGGCGAGAAGAATAGAGGGAGGTGGGAGAGAGAGAGGGTGAGAGAGAGAGGGGTGAGGGAGAGGGCAGAGAGAGGGGCGAGAGAGAGGGAGACCGAGAGGGTAGAGAGATGGGGGGGGCGAGTGAGGGGCGAGAGAGAGAGAGAGAGAGAGAAGGAGAGAGAAGGGGCGAGAGAGAGAAAGGGGGCGAAAGAGAGAGGGCGAGAGAGGGGACGAGAGAGGGCGGCGAGAGAGAGGGGAGAGAGAGAGGTGCGAGAGAGAGGGGAAAGAGAGCGGGTCGAGAGAGAGGGAGACAGAGAGGGTAGAGAGAGCGGGGGGCTAGAGTAAGGGGCGAGAGAGAGGAGCGAGAGAGAGAGAGGCGAGAAAGAGAGAGAGAGAGGGCGAGAGAGGGAGGCTCGAGGGCGGCGAGAGCGAGAGGGACAAGAGGGAGGGGTGAGAGAGAGGGTCGAAAGAGAGAGGCGCGAGGGAGAGGGGCGAGAGAGGCAGAGGCGAGATAGAGAGAGGGGCAAGAGAGGAGGCAAGAGAGAGAGATGAGAGAGAGCGGGGTGAGAGAGAGGGGGATGCGAGATGGAAGGGTGTTCGTGACGGGGGCAAGAGAGAGAGAAGACATGGCAGCGAAAGAGAGAGGGAGATAGGGTGTGAGAGAGACAGAGGGAGGGTCGAGAGAGAGAGGGCGATAGAGAGAGGCAGTGAGAGAGCGGGGCAAAAGATAGAGAGGGGAGGGAGACAAGGTCGAGTGAGAGGAGCGAGAGAGAGGGGTGCTAGAGGGAGGTGGGTTCGAGGGGGGCGAGAGAGAGAAGGAGAGAGGGCGGTGAGAGAGAGGGAGAGAGGCTGTGCAAGAGAGAGGGAGGGGCGAGAGAGAGAGGGGCGAGAGAGAAGGTCGAGATAGAGGGGCGAGAGTGAGGGGTGTGAGACGGAGGAGGGTTCGAGGGAGGGCGAGAGAGAGAGAGAAGTAGAGAGGGCGGTGAGAGAGAGAGGGAGAGAGGGTGTGAGAGAAAGAGGGAAGGTGTTGAGAGGGATGGGGGCGAGAGAGAGAGATGGGGACGAGAGAGAGTGAGAGAGGGGGGTGAGAGAAATAGGGAGAGAGGAAGAGATGGGGCGAGAGGGACGAGGGTGTGGCTAGAGAGAGTGGGGAGAGAGGAGTGAGAGAGAGATAGAATCAAAGAGGGTGCGAGAGAGATAGACGAGAGAGAGGGGTTGGAGAAAGAGGGGGGCGAGAGGGAGAGAAGGAGGGGCGAGAAAGAGAGGGGGCGACAGACAGTGGGAGAGAGGGATGGGGGCTAGATGGGGGGGTTAGAGGAGCGCGAGTGAGAGAGAGAGAAGGAGAGAGGGTGCGAGAGAGAGAGGGGGCGAGAGAGGGGGGAGAGAGGGGGCGAGAGAGGGGGGAGAGAGAGGGGTGAGAGCGAGGGGCGAGAGAGGGGGTGAGAGAGAGGGGCGAGAGAGAGAGGCACGACAGAGAGGTGAGAGAGAGAGGAGAGAGAGGGGCGAGAGAGAGGGGCGCGAGAGAGAGGGGGCGAGAGAGACAGAGGGGAGAGAGAGACAGTGGCGAGAGAGAGGGAGACAGAGATGCTAGAGGGGGAGAGATTGGGACGAGAGCGATGGGCGAGAGAGAGAGGCGCGAGAGAGAGAGACAGGCGAAACAGAGAGAGGCGAGAGAGAGAGACACGTGAGATAGAGGGGTGAGAGAGACAGAGGCGAGAGAGAGAGGTGAGAGAGAGAGAGGTGTGAGAAAGAGAGGGGCGAGAGAGAGTGGCAAGAGAGAGAGTGGCGACAGAGAGAGTGGCGAGAGACAGTGGCGAGAGAGAGTGGTGAGAGAGGGGAGCAAGAGAGAGAAGCGAGAGAGAAGGGTTAGAGAGAGAAGAGGGCGAGAGAGAGGCGAGAGAGAGCGGGGTGAGAGAGAGAGTGTGCGAGAGGGTTGGTGTTTGAGAGTGAGGGGGCGGGAGAGAGAGGGAGATAGGGTGTGAGAGAGACAGAGAGAGGCGAGGGAGAGAGAGAGGGGTGCGAGAGGGAGGGGGTTCGAGGGGGCAAGAGAGATAGAAGGAGAGAGGGTGGTGAGAGAGAGGGACAGAGGATGTGAGAGAGAGAGGGAGGGGCGAGAGAGGGAGGGGCGAGAGGCAAGGTCGAGAGAGAGGGGCGAGAGAGAGAGGGGCGAAAAGAGAAAGGCGAGAAAGAGAGGGGCAAGAGAGAGGAGTGAGAGAGTGGGGCTTGAGAGAAAGGGCGAGAGAGATGATTTAGAGAGAGAAGAGGACGAGAGAGAGGCGACAGAGAGAGAGGTCCGATAGAGAGAGGGGTGAGAGAGAGTGGTAAGAGAGAGAGGGGCGAGAGAGAGGAACAAGAGAGTGGGGCTTGAAAGAAAGGGCAAGAGAGAAGAGTTAGAGAGAGAAGAGGGCGAGAGAGAGAGCTGCGACAGAGAGAGCGGGGTGAGAGTGAGGGGGTGCGAGAGGGATGGTGTTCGAGAGTGAGGGGGGCGAGAGAGAGAAGAAGAAGAGAGGGCGGCGAGAGAGAGACGGAGATAGGGTGTGAGAGAGACAGAGGGAGGGGCGAGAGAGAGAGCAGCGATAGAGAGAGAGGGTGAGAGAGAGTGTGCGAGAGAGAGAGGAGGGTGAGAGACAAGGTCGAGAGAGAGGGGTGACAGAGAGGGGTGCGAGAGGGAGGGGGTATTCGGGGGGAGAGAGAGAGGGAGAGAGGGTGGTGAGAGAGAGAGAGTGTGTGTGCGAGAGAGAGGGAGGTGCGAGAGAGAGAGGTTGGTCAGTGATAAGGTCGAGAGAGAGGGGAGAGAGAGACTTATGCGAGAGGGAGGGGAGTTCGAGGGGGCGCAAGAGAGAGAGAAGGAGAGTGGGCGGCGAGAAAGAGGTAGAGAGGGTGTGAGAGAGAGAGGGAGGGGAGTGAGAGAGGGGGCGAGATAGAAAGGGGGTAAGAGAGAGAGGCGAGAGAGACGGCGAGAGAGAGAGAGAGTGGCAAGAGAGTGAGAGGTGTGAGAGAGAGAGGGGCGAGAGTGAGTGGCAAGAGAGAAAGGGGCGAGAGAAAGGGGCGAGAGAGAGGAGCGGGAGAGTGGGGCCAGGGAGAAAAGGTGAGAGAGAAGGGTTAGAGAGAGAAAAGAGGGCGAGAGAGAGAGGCGAGAGAGAGAGCGGGGTGAGAGAGAGAGGGTTCGAGAGGGAGGGTGTTCAAGAGTGAGGGGGCGAGAAAGAGAGAATAAGAGAGGGCGGCGAGAGAGAGGGAGATAGTGTGTAAGAGAGACAGAGGGAGAGACGAGAGTGAGAGAGAATGGTGAGAGACAAGGTCGAGAGAGATGGGTGAGAGAGGGGTGCGAGAGGGAGGGGGTGTTCGAGGGGTGTGAGAAAGAGAGTGGGCGGTGAGAGAGAGGGAGAGAGTGCGTGCGAGAGAAAGGGAGGGGCAAGAGAGAGAGGGCAAGAGAGAAGGTCGAGAGAGAGGGGTGAGAGATTCGGATGCGAGAGGGAGAAGAGTTCGAGGGTGTGCGAGAGACAGAAGGAGAGAGGGCGGCGAGAAAGAGGGAGAGAGAGTGTGATAGAGAGAGGGAGGGGCGTGAGAGAGAAAGGGTGAGATAGAAAGGGGGCGAGAGAGGGGGTGTGAGAGAGAGAGGGGCGAGAGACAGAGAAGGAGAGAGGGAGCGACAGAGAGAGAGGGACGAGCAAGAGGGGGTGAGAGAGAGGGGGGCGAAAGAGAGAGAGGGCGAGAGAGGGGAGTGAGAGAGGGGGTGAGAGAGGCGAGAGAGAGAGAGAGGGGCGAGAGAGACAGAGGCAAGAGAGAGAGGTGCGAGAGAGAGAGGGGCGAGAGAATGGGGCTAGAGAGAAAGGTCGAGTGCGAATGGTTAGAGAGATATGAGGGTGAGAGAGAGAGAGGTGAAAAAGAGAGAGGAGCGAGAGAGAGTGGCAAGAGAGACAGGGGCGAGAGCGTGGGGCTAGAGAGAAAGGGCGAGAGAGAAGGGGTAGAGAGATAAGAGGGCGAGAGAGAGAGAGAGGCGAGAGAGAGAGCGAGGTGAGAAAGAGAGGATGCGAGAGGGAGGGTTTTCGAGTGTGAGGGGGCGAGAGAGAGAAGAAGAGAGGGCGGCGAGAGAGGGAGATAGGGTGTGAGAGAGACAGAGGGAAAGGCGAGAGAGAGAGGGGTGAGAGAGTGAGGGGCGATAGTGAGAGGAGGAGAGAGAGAGGGGCGAGACAGAGAGAGGGGTGAAAGACAATGTCGAGAGAGAGGGGTGAGAGAGAGGGGTGCGAGAGGGAGCGATGTTCAAAGGGGCGAGAGAGAGAGAGAAGGAGAGAGGGCGGTGAGAGAGAGGGAGACAGTGTGTGCGAGAGAGAGGGTGAGGCGAGAGAGAAAGCGAGAGATAAGGTCGAGAGAGATGGGTGAGAGAGCCGGATGCGAGAGAGAGGAGAGTTCCAGATGGTGCGAGGGAGAGAGAAGGAGAGAGAGCAGCTAGAGAGAGGTAGGGAGGGAGTGAGAGAGAGAGGGAGGGGCGTGAGAGAGAGGGGCGAGAGAGAGAAAGATGGGGTAAGAGAGAGGGCGAGATAGAAAGGGGGCGAGATAGAGAGAGGGGGAGAGAGGGAGGGGAGAGAGGGGTGAGAGAGGGAGGCGAGAGAGAGAGGCGAGAGAGAGACGGATGTGAGAGGGAGGGGAGTCCGAGGGGGCGCAAGAGAGTGAGAAGGAGTGAGGGCGGCGAGAAAGATGTAGAGAGGGTGTGAGAGAGAGGGAGGGGCGTGAGAGAGAGGGGGCGAGATAGAAAGGGAGCGAGAGAGACAGGCGAGAGAGAGAGAGGGGCGAGAGAGGGGCGAGAGAGAGAGAGGGGCGAGAGAGACAGAGGCGTGAGAGAGAGACGGGGCGAGAGAGAGAGAGAGAGAGAGAAGGAGACAGGCAGCGACAGAGAGAGAGGGACGAGAGAGAGGGCAAGAGAGTGGGGTGAGAGAGAGCGCGGAGTGAGAGAGAGAGGGGTGCGAGAGGGAAGGGTGATCAAGGGGGTGGCAAGAGAGAGAGAAGAAGAGAGGATGGCGAGAGAGAGAGAGAGATAGGGTGTGAGATAGACAGAGGGAGAAGCGATAGAGAGAGAGAGGTGCAAGAGAGTGGGGTGAGAGAGTGGCGCTAGAGAGACAGGGCGAGAGAGAATGGTTAGAGAGAGAAGAGGAGGAGAGAGAGAGGGGCGAGAGACTGTGGGGTGAGAGACAAAGGCTGCGAGAGGGAGGGTGTTCGAGAGTGAGGGGGGTGAAAGAGAGAAAAAGAGTGCGCGGTGAGAGAAAGAGGGAGATAGGGTGTGAGAGAGACAGAGGGAGAGGAGAGAGAGAGAGAGAGGGACGATAGAGATAGGGGTGAGAGAGAGGGAGCGAGAGAGGGGTGCGAGAGGGAGGTGATTTCGAGGGCGGGCGAGAGAATGAAGGAGAGAGGGCGGCAAGAGAGAGGGTGTGAGAGAAAGAGGGAAGGGCGGGAGAGGAGGTCGAGAGGAAGGGGGCGAGACAGAGAGAGGAGTGGTCGAGTTAGAGAGAGAGAAAGGATGAGACAGAAAGAGGGAGGGGGAGAAATGGAGAGAGGGGGCGAGAGGGACGAGGGGTGGCTAGAGAGAGGGGGAGAGAGGGAAGCGAGAGAGAGAGAAGCAGAGAGGGTGCAAGAGGGAGAGAGGGACGAGAGAGAGGGACGAGAGAGAGGGGGTGGCGAGAGAAAAGGGGAGAGAGTGAGAGAGGGAAGAGCGAGAGAGGCGAGAGAGAGATAGGTGCGAGAGAGAAGGTCGACAGAGAGGGGTGAGAGTGAGGAGTGCGTGAGGGAGGGGGATCGAGGGTGGGCAAGAGAGAGAAAAGGAGAGAAGACGGAGAGAGAGATGGGGTGAGAGAAAGTGGGGAGGGAGAGAGAGGAGGTCGAGAGGAAGATGGGGCGAGAGAGAGAGGAGGGGTCGAGATATAGGGAGGGGGGATGAGAGAGAGGGAGAAAGGGTGTGCGAGAGAAAGAAAGTGGCGTGAGAGAGAGGGGCCAGAGAGAGAGAGGCGAGAGAGAGAGGCTGCGTGAGATAGAGAGGGACGAGAGAGGGGGTGGCGAGAGAGAGGGGGCGAAAGGGAGAGAGGGAGGGGCGAAAGAGAGAGAGAGGTGATCGAGAGAGGGGAGAGAGGAGCACGAGAGGGCTGGGGGGGCGAGAGAGAGGGACGAGAGAGAGGGGGCAAGAGAGACAGGGGGCGAGAGAGAGAGGGCGAGAGAGAGGAGTGAGAGAGAGAGGGTGAGAGAGGCGAGAGAGAGAGAGAGGGGCAAGAGAGAGGGAGACAGAGAGGGTAGAGTGAGAGGAGAGAGAGAGGGAGGAGAACGAGGGGCGAGAGAGAGATAGGCGTGAGAGAGAGAGGCGAGAGAGAGAGAGGCAACAGAGACAGACACGTGAGAGAGGGGCGAGAGAGACAGAGGTGAGAGAGAATGGGGCTAGAGAGAAAGGGCGAGTGGGAAGGGTTAGAGAAATATGAGACCGAGAGAGAGAGAGGTGCGAAAGAGAGAGGGGCGAGAGAGAGGAGCGAGAGAGTGGGGCTAGAGGGAAAGTGCGAGAGAGAAGGGTTAGAGAGATTAGAGGGCGAGAGAGAGAGGCAAGAGAGAGAGAGAGAGGTGAGAGAGAGAGCGAGGTGAGAGAGAGAGGATGCGAGAGGGAGGGTTTTCAACTGTGGGGGGCGAGAGAGAGAAGAAGAAGAAGAGAGGGCAGCGAGAGAGGGAGATAGGGTGTGAGAGAGACAGAGGGAGTGGTGAGAGAGAGGGGTGAGAGAGAGGGGGCGATAGAGAGTGGAGGTGAGAGAGAGGGGCGAGACAGAGAGAGGGGTGAGAGACAATGTTGAGAGAGAGGGATGAGAGAGATGGATGCGAGAGGGAGCTAGTTTCGGGGGGCGAGAGGGAGAGAAGGAGAGAGGGCGGTGAGAGAGAGGGAGAGAGTGTGTGAAAGAGAGAGGGTGAGGCGAGAGATAAGTTCTAGAGAGAGGGGTGAGAGAGCCAGATGCGAGAGGGAGCAGAGTTCGACAGGGCACGAGAGAGAGAGAAGGAGAGAGAGTGGCAGGAGAGAGGTAGAGAGGGGAGAGAGAGACGGGAGAGAGAGGGGTGAAAACGAGGGGTGAGAAAGAGAGAGGCAAAGGAGATAGAGGAGTGAGAGAGAGGGGCGAGAGAGAGAGGCGTGAGAGAGAGAGGTGCGAGAGAGAGAGAGGGGGGCGAGAGAGAGTGGCAAGAGAGAGAGGGGCGAGCGAGAGGGGCGAGAGAGAGGAGCGAGAGAGTGGGGCCAGAGAGAAAGAGCAAGAAAGAAGGGTTATAGAGAGAAGCGGGCGAGAGAGAGAGAGAGGCGAGAGAAAGCACGGGGTGAGAGAGAGGGTGCCAGAGGGTGGGTGTACGTTAGTGAGGAGGACGAGAGAGAGAGAAGAGAGGGCGGCGAGGGGGAGAGGGAGATAGGTTCCAAGAAAAACAGACGGAGAGGCGAGAGAGAGAGAGAGGGGCGAGAGAGAGAGGGGCAATAGAGAGAGGGCGCGAGAGGGAGAGGATGAGAGACAAGGTCGAGAGAGATGTGTGAGAGAGATGGGTGCAAGGGGGAGGGGGTTTCGAGGGGGGCGAGAGAGAGACAAGGACAGAGGGTGGTGAGACAGAGAGGGAGAGAGTGGGTGTGAGAGAGATGGAGGATTGAGAGAGAGAGGGCACGAGAGACTGATGCGAGATGGAGGGAAGTTCGAGGGGGCGCGAGAGAGAGAGAGAACGAGATAGCTTGGCGAGAGAGAGGGAGAGAAAGTCTGTGAGAGAGAGAGGAAGGGAGGATAGAGAGGAAGGGGCATGAGAGAGAGCGGGGCGAGAGAGAGAAAGATGGGGCAAGAGAGGGGGCGAGATAGAATGGGGGAGAAGGAGAAAGGGGGGCGAGAGAGAGGAGAGAGGAGCGAGAGAATTGGGCTAGAGAGAAAAAGCAAGAGAGAAGGGTTAGAGAGAGAGGATGCGAGAGGGAGGGTGTTCGAGAGTGAGGGGGGCGAGAGAGGAATGGATGGTGAGAGAGTGAGTGGTTGAGATAGAGGGAGAGAGGGGGTGAGACAGAGAGAGGGAGAGAGGGGGCGAGAGGAACGAGGGGGTGGCTAGAGAGAGGGGAGAGAGAGGAGAGAGAGAGAGAAGAAGAGAGGGTGCGAGAGGGAGAGAGGGAGAGAGGGACGAGAGAGAGGGGGTGGCGAGAGAGAGGGCGAGTGTGTGAGAGAGGGAGGGGTGAGAGAGTGGGGGTGAGAGGGGAGCGAGAAGGATGGGGTTAAGAGAGAGGGGGAGAGAGGGGAGCAAGTGAGAGAGAGAGAAGGAGAGAGGGTGCAAGAGAGAGAGAGAGAGACGAGAGAGAAGGGGCGAGAGAGCGAGAGGTGCGAGAGAGAGGAGCGAGAGAGTGGGGCGAGAGAGAGAAGTGGGCGAGAGAGAGAAGAGTTAGAGAGAGAAGAGTGTGTGTGAAAAAGAGGTGAGAGAGAGTGGGGATAGAGAGAAGAGCGCGAGAGAGAGAGGTGAGAGAGCGGGGTGAGAGAGAGAGGGTGTGTGAGGGAGGGTGTTCGAGAGTGGGGGAGTGAGAGAGAAGAAGAGCGGGCGGCGAGAGGTAGAAGGAGATAGGGAGTCAGAAATACAGAGGGAGAGGCGGGAGAGAGAGAGGGGTGAGAGAGAGAGGAGCAATAGAGAGAGCGGGTGAGGGGTGCGAGAGGGAGAGAGAGGGGCGAGAGACAAGGTCGAGATAGAGGGGCGAGTGAGGGGTGCGAGAGGGAGGGGTGTTCGAGACGGGCGAGAGAGAGAAGTAGAAAGGGCGGTAAGATAGAGGGTGTGCGAGAGTGGGGCGGGGCGAGATAGAGAGAGAGATGGGCGAGAGAGAAGGTCGAGAGAGAGGGGCGAGAGTGAGGGGTGCGAGAGGGAGGGGGGTTCGAGGGTGGGCAAGAGAGAGAAAAGGAGAGAGGGCAGCGAGAGAGATGGTGTGAGAGAAAGTGGGGAGGGCGAGAGAGGAGTTCGAGAGGAAGAGGGGGCGAGAGAGAGATGAGGGGTCGTGATAGAGGGAGAGAGGGGGTGAGAGAGAGGGAGAGAAAGGAAGGGGCGAGAGAGGGGGCGAGAGAGACAGAGGCGCGCGAGAGAGGGTGCGTGAGAGAGAAAGGGACGAGAGAGATGGGGTGGTGAGAGAGAGGGGGTGAAAGGGAGAGAGGCAGGGGCGAAAGCAAGAGAACGAGGTGATAGAGAGAGGGGGACAGAGGAGCACGAGAGGGCTGAGGGGGCGAGAGAGATAGGGAGAGAGAGGGGAGCGTTGGAGAGAGAAAGAAGGAGAGAGGGGAGCGAGTGACAGAGAGGGACGAGAGAGAGGGTGCGAGATGCAGGGGGCGATAGAGGAGGGTGAGAGAGAGGGGGCGAGAGAGAGGGCGAGAGCGAGGGCGAGAGAGAGAAAGATGGGGCAAGAGAGGGGGTGAGATAGAAAGGGGGGAGGGAGAAAGGGGGGCGAGAGAGAGAGGAGAGAGGAGCGAGGGAGAGGGGCGAGAGAGAAAAGGCAAGAGAGAAGGGTTAGAGAGAGAGAAGAGGGCAAGAGAGAGAGAGGCAAGAGAGAGAGAAGGGTGAGAGAGAGAGGATGCGAGAGGGAGGGTTTTCGAGAGTGTGGGGGGCGAGAGACAGAGAAGAAGAGAGGGCAGCGAGAGAGAGAGGGAGAAAGGGTGTGAGAGAGACAGAAGGAGAGGCGAGAGAGAGAGAGAGAAGGGTGAGAGACAAGGTCGAAAGAGAGGGGCGAGTGAGGGGTGCGAGAAGGACGGGATTACGAGGGGGGCAAGAGAAAGAAGGAGAGAGGGCGGCAAGTGAGATGGTGTGAGAGAAAGAGGGAAGGGCGGGAGAGGAGTTTGAGAGGAATGGATGGCGAGAGAGTGAGCGGTTGAGATTGAGGGAGAGAGGGGGTGAGACAGAGAGAGGGAGAGAGGGGGCGAGAGGGACGAGGTGGTGGCTAGAGAGAGGGGGAGAGAGAGAGAAGAAGAGAGGGTGCGAGAGGGAGAGAGGGAGAGAGGGGCGAGAGAGAGGGATGAGAGAGAGGGGGTGGCGAGAGAGAGGGGAGAGAGTGAGAGAGGGAGGCGTGAGAGAGTGGGGGTGAGAGAGGAGCGAGAGGGATGGGGCAAGAGAGAGGGGGAGCGAGGGGAGCAAGTGAGAGAGAGAGAAGGCGAGAGGGTGTGAGAGAGAGAGAGGGACGAGAGAGAAGGGGCGAGAGAGCGAGAGGTGCAAGAGAGAGGAGCGAGAGAGTGGGGATAGAGAGAGAAGTGGGTTAGAGAGAGAAGAGGGCGTGTGAAAAAGAGGTGAGAGACAGTTGGTAATAGAGAGAAGAGCGCGAGAGAGAGAGGTGAGAGAGCGGGGTGAGAGAGAGAGGGTGCGAGAGGGAGGGTGTTCGAGAGTGGGGGAGAGAGAGAAGAAGAGAGGGCGGCGAGAGGGAGAAGGAGATAGGGAGTGAGACAGACAGAGGGAGAGGCGGGAGAGAGAGAGGGGAGTGAGAGAGAGGAGTGATAGAGAGACCGGGTGATGGGGGGGGGAGAGAGAGAGCGAGAGGGGCGAGAGACAAGGTCGAGATAGAGGGGCGAGAGAGGAGTGCGAGAGGGAGGGGTGTTTGAGAGGGGCGAGAGAGAGAAGTAGAAAGGGCGGTAAGATAGAGGATGTGCGAGAGTGGGGCGGGGCGAGACAGAGAGAGACGGGCGAGAGAGAAGGTCGAGAGAGAGGGGCGAGAGTGAGAGGTGCGAGAGGGAGGGGGTTCGAGGGTGGGCAAGAGAGAGAAAAGGAGAGAGGGCAGCGAGAGAGATGGTGTGAGAGAAAGAGGGGAGGGCGAGAGAGGAGTTCGAGAGGAAGAGGGGGCGAGAGAGAGATGAGGGGTCGAGATAGAGGGAGAGAGGGGGTGAGAGAGAGGGAGAGAGGGCATGCAAGAGAAAGGAAGGGGCGAGAGAGAGGGGGTGGCGAGAGGGAGGGGGCGAAAGGGAGAGAGGGAGGGGCGAAAGAGAGAGTGAGGTGATAGAGAGAGGGGGAGAGAGGAGCACGAGAGGTATGAGGGGGCGAGAGAGATAGGGAGAGAGAGGGAGCGACGGAGAGAGAAAGAAAGAGAGAGAGGGGTGAGTGACAGAGAGCGACGAGAGAGAGGGTGCGAGAGGGAGAGGGCGCGATAGAGGAGGGTGAGAGAGAGGGGGGCGAGAGAGAGGGGCGAGAGCGAGGGGCGAGAAAGAGGGGCGCGAGAGAGAGGCGATAGAGACAGAGGGGCGAGAGAGAGATGGGGCGAGTGAGAGAGTGGGGCGAGAGCGAGTGAGAAGGAGAGAGGGAGTGACAGAGAGAGAGAGGGACGAGAGAGGGGGCGAGAGAGAGGGGGGGCGAGATTAAGAGGGCGAGCGAGGGGAGCGAGAGAGAGGGGGGCGAGAGAGGGCGGAGAGAGAGGGGAGAGAAACAGGTGCGAGAGAGAGAGGGAGACAGAAAGTGTAGAGACCGAGGGGAGAGAGAGGGACGAGATCGAGGGGCGAGAGAGAGAGGAGTGAGAGAGAGGGGCGAGAGAGAGGAGCGAGAGAGTGGAGCGAGAGAGAAGGGATAGAGAGATAAGAGGCTGAGAAAGAGAGAGGCGAGAGAGAGAGCCGAATGAGAGAAAGAGGGTGCGAGAGGGAGGGTTTTCGAGTGTGAGGGGGGCGAGAGAGAGAAGAAGAGAGGGCGGCGAGAGAGGGAGACAGGGTATGAGAGAGACAGAGGGAGAGGTGAGAGAGAGAGAGAGAGAGAGAGATGAGTGAGAGAGGGGCGATAGAGTGAGAGGGGTTGAGAGAGAGAGGGGGCGAGAGAGAGAGAGGGGTGAGAGACAAATTGGAGAGAGGGGGTGAGAGAGAGGTGGTCGAGGGGGGGTTCGAGGGGGCGAGAGAGAGAAGGAGAGAGGGCGGTGAGAGAGAGGGAGAGAGTGTGTGCGAGTGAGAGGGAGGGGTGAGAGAGAGAGCTAGAGATAAGGTCGAGAGAGAGGGGTGAGAGAGACAAATGCGAGAGGGAGGAGATTTGGAGAGAGCAGCGAGAGAGAGGTATGGAGGGTGTGAGAGAGAGAGGGAGGGGAGTGAGAGAGTCGGGCGAGAGAGAGAAAGATGGGGCGAGAGAGGTGGCAAGATAGAAAGGGGGCGAGAGAGACAGGGGGCGAGAGGGTGTGGAGAGATGGGCAGAGAGAGAGGCAAGAGAGAGAGGGGCGAGAGAGAGAAGCAGAGAGGGAGCGACAGAGAGAGAGGGACGAGACAGAGAAAGAGGCGGTGAGAGAACAAGGGGGCGAGAGAGAGAGGGCGAGAGAGGGGAGCGAGAGAGAGGGGGGCGAGAGCGAGGTGGGAGAGAGGGAGACAGAGAGAGTAGAGAGAAAGGGGAGAGGGGGGCGATAACGAGGGGCGAGAGAGAGGCGTGAGAGAGAGGCACAAGAGAGAGAGAATCGAAGGAGATAGAGGCGTGAGATAGAGGGGCGAGAGAGAGAGGCGTGAGAGAGGCGACAGAGACAGAGGCGAGAGAGAGAGAGGTGCGAGAGAGAAAGTGGCAAGAGAGAGAGGGGCAAGAGAGAGGGGCAAGAGAGAGGAGCGAGAGAGTGGGGCTAGAGAGAAAGGGTGAGAGAGAACGGTTAGAGAGATAAGAGGGTGAGAGAGAGAGAGGCGAGAGAGAGCGGGATGAGAGAGAGAGGGTGAGAGAGTGAGGGTTTTCGAGTGTGAGGGGGCGAGAGAGAGAAGGAGAGAGGGCGGCGAGAGAGGGAGACAGGGTATGAGAGAGACAGAGGGAGAGGTGAGAGAGAGAGAGAGATGAGTGAGAGAGGGGCGATAGAGTGAGAGGGGTTGAGAGAGAGAGGGGCGAGAGAGAGAGAGGTGCAAGAGAGAGAGGGGCGAGGGAGAGTGGCAAGAGAGAGGGGGGCGAGAGAAAGGAACAAGAGAATGGTGCCAGAGCGAAAGGGCAAGAAAGAAGGGTTAGAGAAGCACAAGAGAGAGAGAGAGAGAGGCGAGAGATAGCATGGGGTGAGAGAGAGAGGGTGCCAGTGGGAGGGTGTTCGTGAGTGAGGACGGAGAGAGAGAGAGAGAGAGAGAGAAGAAGGGAGGGCGGCGAGAGAGAGCGGGAGATAGGGTGCGAGAGAAACAGAGGGAGGGGCGAGAGAGAGAAAGAGAGAGGGCGAGAGAGTGAGGGGCAATAGAGAGAGGGGGCGAGAGGGAGAGGATGAGAGACAAGGTCGAGAGACATGGGTGCAAGAGGGAGGGGGGTTCGAAGGGTGCCAGAGAGAGACAAGGTGGGAGGGCAGTGAGAGAGAGGGAGAGAGTGTGTGCGAGAGAGAGGGAGGGGCAAGAGAGAGAGGTTGAGAGAGACGGATGCGAGAGGGAGGGGAGTTCGAGCGGGCACGCGAAAGAGAGAAGGAAAGAGCATGGCGAGGGAGGGGGGAGAGAGAGGTGCAAGGGAGAGAAAGATGAGGCGAGAGAGGGGGCGAGATAGAAAGGGGGAGAGTGAGAGGGGCGAGAGAGAGGAGCGAGAGAGTGGGGCTAGAGAGACAGGGCGAGAGAGAAGGTTTAGAGTGAGAAGAGGACGAGAGAGAGAGGCGAGAGAGTGCGGGGTGGGAGACAAAGGCTGCGAGAGGGGGTGTTCGAGAGGGAGGGTGGCGAAAGAGAGAAAAAGAGTGCGTGGCGAGAGAGTGGGAGTTAGGGTGTGAGAGAGACAGAGGGAGATGCGAGAGAGAGAGAGAGGGACGATAGCGATAGCGGGTGAGAGAGAGGGGGTGAGAGAGAGAGGGGCGAGAGTCAAGGTCGAGAGAGAGGGGCGAGAGAGGGGTGCGAGAGGGAGGGGATTTTGAGGGGGGCGAGAGAGAGAAGGAGAGAGGGCGGCAAGAGAGAGGGTGTGAGAGAGAGGGAAGGGCCGGAGAGGAGGTCGAGAGGAAGGGGGTGAGAGAGGGAGGTGTTGTCGAGATAGAAAGAGAGAGGGGGTGAGACAGAAAGAGGGAGAGAGGGCGAGATGGAGAGGGGGGCGAGAGGGACGAGGGGAGGCCAGAGAGAGGGGGAGAGAGGGAAGCGAGAGAGAGAGAGAGAAGCAGAGAGGGTGCAGGAGGGAGAGAGGGACGAGAGAGAGCGACGAGAGAGAAGGGGTGGCGAGAGAGAGGGGAGCGAGAGAGAGGGGCGAGAGACAAAAACGAGAGAGTGTGGATAGAGAGAAAGCGCGAGAGAGAATTGTTAGAGAGATAAGAGGGTGAGAGAGAGAGAGGCGAGAGAGAGAGCGGGATGAGAGAGAGAGAGTGCGAGAGGGAGGGTTTTCGAGTGTGAGGGGGGCGAGAGAGAGAAGAAGAGAGGGCTGCGAGAGAGGGAGATAGGGTGTAAGAGAGACAGAGGGAGACTTGAGAGAGTGAGAGATGAGAGAGAGAGAGGCGCGATTGAGTGAGGGGGGTGAGAGAGAGAGGGGGAAAGAGAGAGAGAGGTGCAAGAGAGAGAGGGGCGAGAGAGAGGAGCAAGAGAGTGGGGCCAGAGAGAAAAGGCAAGAAAGAAGGGTTAGAGAAGCAGGCGAGAGAGAGAGAGGCGAGAGATAGCACGGGGTGAGAGAGAGAGGGTGCCAGCGGGACGGTGTTCGTGAGTGAGGAGGGTGAGAGAGAGAGAAGAAGAGAGGGCAGCGAGAGAGAGAGGGAGATAGGGTGCGAGAGAAACAGAGGGAGAGGTGAGAGAGAGAGAGGGGCGAGAGAGAGAGGGGCAGTAGAGAGAGGGGGCGAGAGGGAGACGATGAGAGACAAGGTCGAGAGAGATGTGTGAGAGAGATGTGTGCAAGAGGGAGGGGGATTCGAGGGGAGCGAGAGGGAGACAAGGAGAGAGGGTGGTGAGAGAGAGGGAGAGAGTGTGTGCGAGAGAGAGGGAGGGGCAAGAGAGAGAGGTTGAGAGAGACGGATGCGAGAGGTAGGGGATTTCGAGGGGGCACGAGGGAGAGAGAGAAGGAGAGAGCGTGGTGAGAGAGAGGGGGAGAGAGAGGCGCGAGGGAGTGAAAGATGAGGCGAGAGTGGGGGCGAGATAGAAAGGGGGTGAGAGAGAGGGGCAAGAGAGAGGAGCGAGAGAGTGAGGCTAGAGAGACAGGGCGAGAGAGAAGGGTTGGAGAGAGAAGAGGACGAGAGAGAGAGAGACGAGAGAGTGTGGGGTGAGAGAGAAAGGCTGCGAGAGGGAGGGTGTTCGAGCATGAGGGTGGCAAAAGAGAGAAAAAGAGTGCGTGGCGAGAGAGATTGGGAGTTCGGCTGTGAGAGAGGCGAGAGAGAGAGAGGGACGATAGAGATAGGGGGTAAGAGAGAGGGGACAAGAGAGAGAGAGGGGCGAGAGACAAGGTCGAGAGAGAGTGGCGAGAGAGGGGTGCGAGAGGGAGTGGATTTCGAGGGGGGGCGAGAGAGAGGGTGTGAGAGAAAGAGCGAAGGGCGGGAGAGGAGGTCGAGAGGAAGCGGGGGCAAGAGAGAGAGGAGTGTTCGAGATAGAAGGAGAGAGGGGTGAGACAGAAAGAGGGAGAGAGAGAGAGATGGAGAAGGGGGCGGGAGGGACGAGGGGTGGCAAGAGAGAGGGGGAAGAGAGGCAAGCGAGAGAGAGAGAGAAGCATAGAGGGTGCGAGAGGGAGAGAGGGACGAAAGAGAAGGACGAGGGCGGGAGAGAGAGAGAGAGAGTGGCGAGAGAGAGAGAGGGGAGAAAGGGGAGCGAGAGGGATGGGGGCAAGAGAGAGAGAGAGAAGGAGATAGGGTGCAAGAGAGAGAGAGGGACGATAGAGAAGGGGCGAGAGAGAGAGAGGGGCGACAGAGAGGGGAGCTAGAGAGTGGGGCTGGAGAGAGAAGAGGGCGAGAGAGAGAGGTGATAGAGAGCGGAGTTAGAGAGAGAAGAGGGCGAGAGAGAGAGGTGAGAGAGGGCAGGGTGAGAGAGAGAGTGTGCGAGAGGGAGGGTGTTCGAGAGTGGAGGGAGAGAGAGAGAGAAGAAGAGAGGGCGGCGAGAGGGAGAGGGATATAGGGTGTGAAAGAGACAGAGGGAGGGGCGAGAGAGAGAGGGATGATAGAGAGAGGGGGTGAGAGAGAATGGGCGAGAGGGAGAGGGAGATAGGGAATGAGACAGACAGAGGGAGAGGCGAGAGAGAGGTACGAGAGAGAGTGAAGCGATTGAGTGAGGGGGTGAGAGAGGAGGGGGCGAGAGAGAGAGGGCCGAGAGACAAGGTCGAGATAGAGGGGTGAGGAGGGGTGTTCGAGAGGGGCGAGAGATAGAAGTAGACAGGGCGGTAAGAGAGGGAGAGAGGGTGTGCGAGAGAAGGAGGGGCGAGAGAGAGAGAGAGGGGCGAGAGAGAGTGAGAGGGGCGAGAGAGAAGGTCGAGAGAGAGGGGCGAGAGTGAGGGGTGCGAGAGGTGGGCAAGACAGAAAAAAGGAGAGAGGGCGGCGAGAGAGATGGTGTGAGAGAAAGGGCGGAGGGCGAGAGAGGATGTCGAGAGGAAGAGGGGGGCGAGAGAGAGAGGAGGGGTCGAGATAGAGTGAGGGAGGGGGTGAGAGAGAGGGAGAGAGGGTATGCGAGAGAAAGGAAGGGGCGAGAGAGAGGGGGCGAGAGAGACAGAGGCAAGAGAGAGGGTTCGTGAGAGAGAGAGGGACGAGAGAAAGGGGGTGGCGAGAGAGGGGGGGCGAAAGGGAGAGAGGGAGGGGCGAAAGAGAGAGAGAGAGAGAGAGGTGATAGAGAGAGGTGGCGAGTGGAGCACGAGAGGGATGGGGGTGAGAGAGAGAGGGAGAGAGAGGGGAGCGACGGAGAGAGAAAGAAGGAGAGAGGGGAGCGAGTGAGAGAGAGGGACGAGAGAGAGGGTGCGAGAGAGAGGGGCGATAGAGGAGGGCGAGAGAGAGGGGCGAGAGAGAGAGGCGAGAGAGATAGAGAGGCGAGAGAGAGAGTGGGGCGAGAGCGAGTGAGAAGGAGAGAGGGAGCAACAGAGAGAGAGGGACTAGAGAGAGGGGGTGAGAGAGAGAGGGAGGGGGCGAGATTGAGAGGGCGAGAGAGGGGAGCGAGAAAGAGGAGGGCGAGAGAGAGGGGGCGAGAGAGAGGGGGCGAGAGAGAGGGGAGTGAGACAGGTGCGAAAGAGAGGGAGACAGAGAGGGTAGAGAGCGAGTGGAGAGAGAGGGACGAGAGCGAGGGGCAAGAGAGAGAGGCATGAGAGAGAGGCGAGAGAGAGAGGCGAGAGAGAGAGACGCGTGAGAGGGAAGGTCGAGAGAGACAGAGGCGAGAGAGAGAGGTGTGAGAGAGAGGGGCGAGAGAGAGTGGCAAGAGAGAGAGGGGCGAGAGAGGGGCGAGAGAGAGGAGTGAGAGAGTGGGGCTAGAGTGAAACGGCGAGAGAGAAGCGTTAGAGAGTTAAGAGGGCGAGAGAGAGGGAGAGGCGAGAGAGAGAGCGGGATGAGAGAGAGAGCGGGTGAGAGAGGGGGGTTTTCGAGTGTGGGGGGGCGAGACAGAGAAGAAGAGAGGGCGGCGAGAGAGGGAGACAGGGTATGAGAGAGACAGAGGGAGAGGCGAGAGAGAGAGAGAGATGAGAGCGAGGGGCGATAGAGTGAGAGGGGGTGAGAGAGAGGGGAGAGAGAGAGAGGGGTGAGAGACAAGGTCGAGAGAGAGCGGTGAGTGAGACAGATGCAAGAGGGAGGAGAGTTTGAGGGGCGCGAGAGAGAGAGAAGGAGAGAGCGGCGAGAGAGAGGTAGAGAGGGTGAGAGAGAGAGAGGGAGGTAAGTGAGAGAGAGTGGCGAGAGAGAGAAAGATGGGGCGAGACAGGGGGTGAGATAGAAAGGGAGCGAGAGAGAGAGGGGGCGAGAGGGAGGGGAGAGAGGGGAGAGAGAGAGAGGCAAGACAGAGAGGGGCGAGAGAGGCAGTGGCCAGAGAGAGAGGGGAGAGAGAGAGAGACGAAGAGAGGGAGAGGGACGAGAGAGAGAGAGGCGGCGAAAGAGAGAGGGCAAGAGTGGGGACCAAGAGAGGGGGGGCGAGAGCGAGGTGGGAGAGAGACGGGGGCGAGAGAGAGGGAGACAGAGAGGGTAGAGAGAGGGGAGAGAGAGGTGCGAGAACGAGGGGCGAGAGAGAGTGAGAGAGAGGCGCGAGAGAGAGAGAGAGAGGCGAAGCAAATAGAGGCGTGAGATAGAGGGGCAAGAGAGAGAGAAGCGTGAGAGAGGGGCGAGAGAGACAGAGGCGAGAGAGAGAGAGGTGCAAGAGAGAGAAGGGGGAGAGTGAGTGGCAAGAGAGAGAGAGGGGCGAGAGAGAGTGGCAACGGAGGGAGGGGCGAGAGAGAGGAGCAAGAGAGTGAGACGAGAGAGAAACAGCGAGAGAGAAGTTTTAGAGAGATAAGAGGGCGGGAGAGAGAGAGGCGAGAGAGAGAGAGCGAGGTGAGAGAGAGGGTGCGAGAGGGAGGGTTTTCGAGAGTGAGGGGGGCGAGAGAGAGAAGAAGAGAGGGCGGCGAGAGAGGGAGACAGGATGTGAGAGTGATAGAGGGAGAGACGAGAGAGAGAGAGGGATGAGAGAGGGGCAATAGAGCGAGTGGTGCGAGAGAGAGAGGGGCGAGAGAGCGTGGCAAGAGAGAGAGTCGCGAGAGAGAGGGGGCGAGAGAGAGAGAGGGGCGAGAGACAAGGTCGAGAGAGAGGAGCGAGAGACCCGTGCGAGAGGGACGGGATTTCGAGGAGGGCGAGAGAGAGGAGGAGAGAGGGCGGCAAGAGAGAGGGTGTGAGAGAAAGAGGGAAGGGTGGGAGAGGAGGTCAAAGGGAGGGGTGGGTGAGAGAGAGAGAGGAGTGGTCGAGAAAGAAGGAGAGACGGGGTGATACAGAAAGAGGAGAGAGGGTGAGATCTAGAGAGGGGGCAAGAGGGACGAGGGGTGGCTAGAGAGAGGGGGAGAGAGGGAAGTGAGAGAGAGAGAGAAGCAGAGAGGATGCGAGAGGGAGAGAGGGAAGACAGAGAGGGACGTTAGAGAGGGGGTGGCGAGAGAGAGGGAGAGAGTGAGAGAGGGAGGGGCGAGAGAGAGAGAGCGAGAGAGAGAGAGGGGCGAGAGAGTGGGGGAGAGAGGGGAGCGAGAGGGATGGGGGCAAGAGAGAGTGGGAGAGAGGGGAGCAAGTGAGAGAGAGAGAGAAGGAGAGGGGGTGCGAGAGAGAGAGGGGCGAGAGAGAGAGGAGGGAGAGTGTGGGGCTGGAGAGAGAAGAGGGCGAGAGAGAGAGAGAGAGTGCGAGAGGGAGGGTGTTCGAGAGTGGGTGGAGAGAGAGAGAAGAAGAGAGGGCGGCGAGAGGGAGAGGGAGATAGGGTGTGAGAGAGACAGAGGGAGGGGCGAGAGAGAGAGGGGATGATAGAGAGAGGGGGTGAGAGAGAGGTGGCGAGTGGGAGAGGGTGATATGGAGTGAGACAGACAGAGGGAGAGGCGAGAGAGAGAGGTGAGAGAGAGAGAGGAGCGATAGAGTGAAGGGGTGGGGGGGCGAGAGAGAGGGGGCGAGAGAGGGGTGCGAGAGGGAGGGGTGTTAGAGAGGGGCAAGAGAGAGAAGTAGACAGGGCGGTAAGAGAGGGAGAGATGGTGTGCGAGAGAGGGGGGCGAGAGAGAGAGAGAGAGGGACGAGAGAGAAGGTCGAGAGAGAGGGGCGAAAGTGAGGGGTGCGAGAGGGAGGGGTTTCGAGGGTGGGCAAGAGAGAGAAAAGGAGAGAGGGCGATGAGAGAGATGGTGTGAGAGAAAGAGGGGAGGGCGAGAGAGGAGGTCGAGACGACGAGGGGCGAGAGAGAGAGGAGGGGACGATATAGAGGGAGAGAGGAGGATGAGCGTGAGGGAGAGAGGGTGTGCGAGAGAAAGGAAGGGGCGTGAGAGAGAGGCGCGAGAGAGACAGAGGCGAGAGAGAGAGGTTGCGTGTGAGAGAGAGAGACGAGAGAGAGGGGGTGGCGAGAGAGAGGGCGAAAGGGAGAGAGGGAGGGGCGAAAGAGAGAGAGAGCTGATAGAGAGAGGGGGAGAGAGGAGCACGAGAGGGATGGGGCGCGTGAGAGCGGGAGAGAGAGGGGAGCGTGTGAGAGAGAAAGAAGGAGAGAGGTGAGCGAGTGAGAGAGAGGGATGAGAGAGGGGAGAGATAGAGGGGCGAGAGAGAGGGGCGAGAGAGAGAGGGGCAAGAGAGACAGAGGCCAGAGAGAGTGGGGCGAGAGCGAGAGAGAAGGAGAGAGGGAGCGACAGAGAGAGAGGGGGCGAGAGAGGGGAGCGAGAGAGAGGGGGGCAAGAGAGAGGGGGTGAGAGAGGGGAGAGAGAGGGGCGAGAGAGAGGGAGACAGAGAGGATAGAGAGAGAGAGAGGAGAGAGAGAGAGAGAGGAGAGCAAGGGGCGAGAGAGAGAGAGGCGACAGAGGGAGAGGCGACAGAGAGAGAGGCGACAGAGAGAGATGCGTGAGAGAGAGGGGCGAGAGAGACAGAGGCAAGAGAGAGAGAGGTGTGAGAGAGAGAGGGGAGAGAGAGAGGGACAAGAGAGAGGGGCGAGAAAGAGGAGCAAGAGAATGGGGCCAGAGAGAAAGGGCAAGTTGGAAGGGCTAGAGAGATATGGGGGCGGGAGAGAGAGAGGGGCGGGAGAGAGTAGCAAGAGAGAGGGGCGAGAGAGAGGAGCGAGAGTGTGGGGCAAGAGAGAAATAGCGAGAGAGAGGCGAGAGAGAGGCTAGAGAGGGGCAAGACAGTGAGCCAGGTGAGAGAGAGCGATGCGAGAGGGAGGGTTTTCGAGTGTGAGGGGGGTGAGAGAGAAGAAGAAGAGAAGGGCGGCGAGAGAGGGAGTTAGGGTGTGAGAGAGACAGAGGGAGAGGCGAGAGAGAGAGAGAAAGTGGTGAGAGAGAGAGGGGCGATAGAGAGAGGAGGTGAGAGAGAGGGGGCGAGACAGAGAGAGGGGTGAGAGACAAGGTCGAGAGAGAGAGGTGAGAGAGAAAGGGGTGCGAGAGGGAGCGAGGTTCGAGGGTGGGCAAGAGAGAGAAAATGAGAGAGGGCGGCGAGAGAGATGATGTGAGAGAAAGAGGGAAGGGCGAGAGAGGAGGTCGAGAGGAAGAAGGGGCGAGAGAAGAGGACGGGTCGAGATAGAGGGAGAGACGGGGTGAGAGAGAGGGAGTGAGGGTATGCGAGAGAAAGGAAGGGGCGAGAGAGAGGGTGACGAGAGAGACAGAGGCGAGAGAGAGAGGGTGCGTGAGAGAGAGAGGGACGAGAGACGGGGGTGGCGAGAGAGAGGGGGCGAAAGGGAGAGAGGGAGGGGCAAAAGCGAGAGAGAGGTGATAGAGAGAGCGGGAGAGAGGAGCACGAGAGGGATGAGGGGCGAGAGAGAGGGAGAGAGAGGGGAGTGACGGAGAGAGAAAGAAGGAGAGAGGGGAGTGAGTGAGAGAGAGGGATGACAGAGTGGGTGCGAGAGAGAGAGGGTTGATAGAGGAGGGCGAGAGAGAGGCGATGAGAGAGATGGGCGAGAGCGAGGGGCGAGAGAGAGGGGCAAGAGAGACAGGGGAGAGAGATAGAGAGGCGAGAGAGAGAGGGGCGAGAGAGACACAGGTGAGACAGGGGCGAGAGCGAGTGAGAAGGAAAGAGGGAGCGACAGAGAGAGAGGGACGAGAGAGAGAGGGCGAAAGAGAGGAAGCGGCGAGGTTGAGAGGGCGAGAGAGGGAAGCGAGAGAGAGGGGGCGAGAGAGAGAGGGGGCGAAAGAGAGGAGAGAGACAGGTGCAAGAGAGAGGGAGACAGAGAGGGTAGAGAGACAGGGAAGAGAGAGGGACGAGAGCAAGGGGCGAGAGAGAGTGGCGGGAGAGAGAGGCGAGAGAGAGAGAGGCGGGAGAGAGAGACGCGTGAGAGGGAGGGTCGAGAGAGACAGAGGCGAGAGAGAGAGAGGTGTGAGAGAGAGAGAGGGGTAAGAGAGAGTGGCAAGAGAGAGAGGGGCTAGAGAGAGGTGCGAGAGAGAGGAGCGAGAGTGTCGGGCTAGAGAGAAAGGGAGAGAGAGAAGTGTTAGATTAATAAGAGGGCGCGAGAGAGAGAGAGGCGAGAGAGAGAGCGGGATGAGAGAGAGAGGGTGCGAGAGGGAGGGTTTTCGAGTGTGAGGGGGCGAGAGAGAGAAGAAGAGAGGGACGGGACAGAGGGAGACGGGGTGTAAGAGAGACAGAGGGAGAGGCGAGAGAGAGAGAGAGAGAGATGAGAGAGAGGGGCGATAGAGAGAGAGGAGGTGAGAGAGAGGGGGCGAGAGAGAGGGGTGAGAGACAAGGTCGAGAGAGAGGGGTGAGAGAGACGGATGCGAGACGGAGGAGGGTTCAAGGGGGCGCGAGAGAGAGAGAAGGAGAGAGCGGCGAGAGAGAGGTAGAGACAGTGTGAGAGAGAGGGAGGGCCGTGAGAGAGGGTGAGAGAAAGAGCGAAAGAGGCGAGATTGCGGGGGCAAGAGAAAGGGGCGAGCGAGAGTAGGAGGGAATGTGGCGAGAGAGGGAGAGATGGGGGCGAGAGAGAGGGGTGTGTGTGAGAGAGAGACGGGGGTACGAGAGAGAGAAGGCGGCGAGAGAGAGAGCGAGGGCACAAGAGAGTGGGGAGAAAGAGAGAGGGTGGCAAGAGAGAGAAGAGGCGAGAGGGAGAGAGGGAGGGGCGAGAGAGGGAGAGAGGAGAGCGAGAGACGGAGAGAGGGGACGAGAGAAAGAGGGAGAGAGGGGGAGAGAGAGAGGGTGGCGACAGAGGGGGCGAGAGGGAGGTGGGGTGAGAGAGAGAGGTGGGGCGAGAGAGAGGGTGAGAAGAGGTTGAGAGAGAGGGAGAGAGGGAGGCGAGAGGGACGAGGCGGTCTTGAGAGAGCGGGGGAGAGAGGGGAGCGAGAGAGAGAGGAGAGAGGGTGCAAGATGGAGAGAGTGACGAGAGAGAGTGGGCGAGAGTGGCGGAGTGACAGAGAGGGGGGAGAGAGGGGGCGAGGAAGAAAAGTTACGAGAGAGAAAGGCGGCGATATAGAGAGTGGGCGAGGGATTGAGAGAGTGAGAGAGGGGTGCGACATAGATGGGGGCGAGAGAGAGAGGGGCGAGAGAGTGGGGTGAGAGAGAGAGGGGGCGAGAGAGGGGGGCGAGAGAGACAAGCGAAGGAGAGAGGGAGAGAGAGGGGCGAGAGAGAGAAGGGGGTAAGAGAGAGGCGAGAAAGAGAGAGGGGACGAGAGAGATAGGGGAGTTTGAGGGGGCGCGCGATAGAGAGAAGGAGAGACTGTGGCGAGAGAGAGGGAGAGAGAGTATGTGAGGGAGAGAAAGATGGGGCAAGAGAGGGGGCGAGATAGAAAGGGGGCGAGAGAGAGGGCGGCGAGAGGGAGGGGAGAGAGGGGCGAGAGAGAGAGGGCGTGTGAGAGAGAGGGGGCGAGAGAGAGGGGGGCGAGAGTAAGGGGGCAAGAGAGACGGGTGTCGAGAGAGAGGTGTGTCGAGAGAGAGGGATGGGTGAAAGAGAGAGGAGAGCGAGAGTGGGGCCGAGAGATAGGGTGTTGCTAGAGACAGAGGAAGAGAGTGGGCGAGTGAAAGAGGGATAGAGGGGGCGAGAGAGAGGGTGAGAGAGAGGGTGAGACAGAGAGAGAAATAGGCGAGATTGCGGGGGCAAGAGAAAGGGGCGAGAGAGTGTATGAGGGAATGTGGCGAGAGAGGGAGAGATGGGGGCGAGAGAGAGGTGTGTGTGAGAGAGAGAGATGGGGGTACAAGAGAGAGAGGGGTTGCGAGATAGAGGGGGGACGAGAGAGAGAAGGGGCGAGAGAGAGAGCAAGGGCAGAAGAGAGTGGGGAGAAAGAGAGATCTTGGCGAGAGAGAGGAGGGCGAGACAGAGAGAGTGTGGAGAGAGCGAGAGTGAGATGGGGCGAGATAGGCAGAGAGGGAGAGAGGGAGGCGAGAGGTAGAGAGGGAGTGGCGAGAGAGGAAGAGAGGAGAGCGAGAGAGGGAGAGAGGGGACGAGAGAAAGAGGGAGAGAGGGGAGAGAGAGAGGGTGGCGACAGAGGGGGCGAGAGGGAGGTGGGGCGAGAGAGAGAGGTGGGGTGCGAGAGAGAGAGGTGGGGTGAGAGAGAGGGTGAGAAGAGGTTGAGAGAGAGGGAGAGAGGGGCTGAGGGAGAGAGAGGAGGAGAGGGAGAGACGGAGGCAAGAGGGACCAGGCGGTCTTGAGAGCGCCGGGGAGAGGGGGGAGCGAGAGAGAGAGGAGAGAGGGTGCAAGATGGAGAGAGTGACGAGAGAGAGTGGGTGCGAGTCGGGGAGCGAGAGAGAGAGGGGGAGAGAGTGGGGCGAGGGAGAAAAGGTGCGAGAGAGAAAGGGGGCGAGATAGATGGGGCGAGAGAGAGAGAGAGGGGCGAGAGAGTTGGGTGAGAGAGAGGGGGAGAGAGAGAAAGGCGAGAGAGAGAGAGAAGTGAAGGAGAGGGGAGAGAGGGGGCGAGAGAGAGAAGGGGGCGAGAGAGAGGCGAGAAAGAGAGAGGGGGTGTGAGAGAGGGCGGTTGAGAGAGAGGGAATGAGAGAGAGAGGGAGCGAGAGAGAGTGGGGGCGAGAGGGAGGGGGGATGAGAGAGAGAGGGGGCGGCGAAAGAGAGCAGGGTGAGATAGAGAGAGAGTGTGGAGAGAGCGAGAGGGAGATGGGGCAAGACAGGCTGAGAGTGGGGCAAGAGAGAGAGAGAGAGAGACGGGGTCAAGAAAGAGGGCTGTGAGATAAAGAGAGAGATAGGGTGAGAGAAAGGGGGTGAGAGTAAGGGGGCAAGAGAGAGGGGTGAGAGCGAGGGGCGAGAGAGTGGGGCAAGAGAGAGGAGCGAGAGAGAGGAGAGAGAGAGGTTACAGAGAGGGGCGAGAGAGATGGGAGAGAAAGCGGAGAGAGAGAGAGGGGCAAGATAGTCAGAGGGGGGCGCGAGAGACAGAGAGAGAGAGGGAGGGATAGAGGGGTGGGAGAGAGAGGGAGGGATAGAGGGATGAGAGAGTGGGGCTGGACAGAGAACGGGGAGAGAGCAGTTAGAGAAAAAAGGGAGGAGAGAGAGGTGAGTGAGAGAGAGGCGAGAGAAAGAGAGGTGCAAGAGGACGGGGGTTCGAGAGGCAGGAGGAGCGAGAGAGAGAGAGACGGAGAGAGAGCGGCGAGAGAGGGAGAAAGGGTGTGAGAGAGACAGAGTTGGGGCAAGAAAGAGAGAGGGGCAAGAGAGAGGGGAGGGAGAGAGGTGAGAAAGAGGGGTGCGAGAGGGAGGGGTTTCGAGGGGGGCGAAAAGAGAGAAGGAGCGAGCGCGGCGAGAGAGAGGGTGAGAGATTGAGAGGGGCGAGAGAGTGAGATGGGGCAAGAGAGAGGGGGCGAGAGAGGGAGGAGGCGAGAGCGAGAGGGGGTGAGAGAGAAGGGCAAGAGAGAGGAGAGACAGGGAGGGGCAGAGAGAGGGGAGGGAGAGGAGAGAGAGAGAGGGGCGAGAGAGAGTGGTGAATGATAGGAGAGAGAGATGTGCGAGAGAGAGAAGGGGGCGAGAGAGAGGCGTGAGAGAGAGAGGGGGTCGAGAGAGAGGGAGGTGAGAAAGAGAGGTGGGCGAGAGAGAGGGAGGGGGCAAGAGAGAGAGAGAGGCGTGAGATAGAGAGGGGGTCGAGAGAGAGAGGGGGATGAGAGAGAGAGAAGGGGGTTGAGAGAGGGAGGGAGGGGCGAAATAGAGAAGAGGGCGAGAGAAAGAGAGAGGTGAGAGAGAGAGCAGGGTGAGAGAGAGAGAGAGGGTGCGAGAGGGAGGCTGTTTGAGAGTGGAGGGGGAGAGAGAGAGAAGAGAGGGTGGCAAGAGAGAGAGCGAGATAGGGTGTGAGAGAGACAGAGGGAGAGGTCAGAGAGCGAGAGAGGGGTGATAGAGAGAGGGGTTGAGAGAGAGAGGGCAAGTGGGAGAGGGAGATAGGGAGTGAGACAGACAGAGGGAGAGGCGAGAGAGAGAGGTGCAAGAGAGAGAGGAGCGATAGAGAGGGGGGTGGGGGTGGGCGAGAGAGAGAGGGGCGAGAGACAAGGTCGAGATAGAGGGGTGAGAGAGGGGCGCGAGAGGGAGGGGTATTCCAGAGGGGCAAGAGAGAGAGAGAAGTAGAGAGGACAGTAAGAGAGAGGGAGAGAGGGTGTGCGAGAGAAAGGAAGGGGCGAGAGAGAGGGGGCAAAAGAAACAAGGGCGAGAGAGAGAGCGTGCGTGAGAGAGAGAGGGACGAGAGAGAGGGGGTGGCAAAGGTGAGTGGGGCGAAAGGGAGAAAAATAGGGGCGAAAGAGAGAGAGGTGATAGAGAGATGGGGAGAGAGGAGCACGAGAGGGATGAGGGGGGCGAGAGAGAGAGGGAGAGAGAGGGGAGCGAGTGAGAGAGAAAGATGGAGAGAGGGGAGCGAGTGAGAGAGAAAGACGTGAGAGAGGGGGCGAGAGAGAGAGGGCGTGATAGAGGAGGGCGAGAGAGAGGAGGCGAGAGAGAGGAGGTGAGAAAGAGGAGTGAGAGAGAGGGGAGAGAGAGGGGCGAGAGCGAGGGGCGAAAGAGAGGGGCGAGAGAGAGAGGCGAGAGAGAGAGAGTGGGGCGGGAGTGAGGGAGAAGAAGAGAGGGGGGGCCGCCCGAACCAACCAACCCAATCACCCCGTGGCTCAACACTTTAACTCCCCCTCCCACTCCACCGAGGACATGCAGGTCCTTGGACTCCTCCACCGACAGAACACAACTACACGACGGCTGGAGGAGGAGCGCCTCATCTTCCGCCTGGGAACCCTCCAACCACAAGGTATGAATTCAGATTTCTCCAGTTTCCTCATTTCCCCTCCCCCCACCTTGTCTCAGTAGGTTCCCTCAACTCAGCACCGCCCTCCTAACCTGCAATCCTCTTCCTGACCTCTCCGCCCCCACCCCACTCCGGCCTATCACCCTCACCTTGACCTCCTTCCACCTATCCCACCTCCATCGACCCTCCCCCTAGTCCGTCCTCCCTACCTTTTATCTTAGCCTGCTTGGCTCTCTCTCTCCTATTCCTGATGAAGGGCTTATACTCGAAACGTCGAATTCTCTATTCCTGAGATGCTGCCTAACCTGCTGTGCTTTGACCAGCAACACATTTGCAGAAGAAGAGAGGGAGCGAGAGAGAGAGAGGGACGAGAGAGAGGGGGTGAGAGAGAGAGGACGAGAGAGGGGAGCGAGAGGGGGCGAGAGAAAGGGGAGAGAGACAGGGGCGAGTGAGAGGGAAACAGAGAGGGTAGAGAGAGAGGGGAGAGAGAGGGACGGGAACGCAGGGCGAGAAAGAGATGCATGAGAGAGAGAGAGAGAGGTGAGAGAGAGAGTCGAGAGAGACAGAGGCGAGAGATAGAGAGGTGTGAGAGAGAGAAGGGCGAGAGAAAGTGGCAAGAGAGAGAGGGGCGAGAGACTGGGGCTAGAGAGCAACAGCGAGAGAGAAGGGTTAGAGAGATAAGAGGGCGAGAGAGAGAGAGGCGTGAGAGAGGGGCGAGAGAGACAGAGGCGAGAGAGAGAGAGGTGCGAGAAAAAGGGGGCAAGAGAGAGTGGCAAGAGAGAGAGGTGCGAGAGAGAGGGGCGAGAGAGAGAGGAGTGAGAGAGTGGGGCTAGAGAGAAAGGGCAAGAAAGAAGGGTTAGAAAGAGAAGCAGGCGAGAGAGAGGCGAGCGATAGTACGGGGTGCGAGAGAGAGGGTGCCAGAGGGAGGGTGTTCGTGAGTGAGGGGGGTGAGAGAGAGAGAAGAGAGGGTGGCGAGAGAGAGAAGGAGATAGGGTGCGAGAGAAACAGAGGGAGAGGCGAGAGAGAGAGGGGGCGAGATGGAGAGGATGAGAGACAAGGTCGAGAGAGTGGGTGAGAGAGATGGGTGCGAGAGGGAGGGGGTGTTCGAGGGGGGCGAGAGGGAGACAAGGAGAGAGGGCGGTGAGAGAGAAGGAGAGAGTGTGTGCGAGAGAGAGGGAGGTGCGAGAGAGAGAGGGCAAGAGAGTCGGATGAGAGAGGGAGGGGAGTTCGAGGGGGCGCGAGAGAGAGAGAAGGAGGGAGCGTGGCGAGGAAGAGGGAGAGAGGGTCTGTGAGAGAGAGAGGCGCGAGGGAGAGAAAGATGAGGCGAGAGAGGGAGCAAGATAGAAAGGGGGCGAGAGAGACGGGGAGCAAGATAGAGGGGAAAGAGGGGCGAGAGAGAGAGGCGAGAGAGAGAAGGGGTGAGAGAAAGAGGCGTGAGGGTGAGGGGGTGAGAGAGAGGGCGTGTGAGAGAGAGGGGGCGAGAGAGAGGGCGGCAAGAGAGGGGGCAAGAGAAAGGGGTGTCGAGAGACAGGGGTGTCGAGAGAGAGGGATGGGTGAAAGAGAGGACAGCGAGAGCGGGAGGCGAGAGATAGTGTGTTGCAAGAGACAGAGGAAGGGAGGGGGTGAGTGAGAGAGGGATAGAGGGGCGAGAGAGACGGTGAGAGAGAGAGAGAAAATGGCGAGATTGCGGGGGCAAAAAAAAGGGGCGAGAGAGAGAAGGAGGAAATTTGGCGAGAGAGGGAGAGACGGGGGCGAGAAAGAGGGCTGTGAGATAAAGAGAGAGATGGGGTGAGAGAGAGAGGGTCGAGAGAGAGAGGGGTGAGAGAGGGTCAAGAGAGAGGAGCGAGAGAGGGGAGAGAGAGGATACAGAGAGGGGCGAGAGAGAGGGGAGAGACGGGATAGAGAGAGGGACAAGACAGTCAGAGAGGGGGGCGCGAGAGACAGGAATGAGAAGGAGGGATAGTGGGTGGGAGAGAGAGGGAGGGATAGAGGGTTGAGAGAGAGGTGCGAGAGAGAGGGGCGAGAGAGTGGGGCTAGAAAGAGAATGGGGAGAGAGAGGAGTTAGAGAGAAAAAGGGAGGAGAGAGAGGTGAGTGAGAGAGAGAAGCGAGAGAAAGAGGGTTGCAAGAGAATGGGGGATCGAGAGGGAGGAGGAGCGAGAGAGAGAGAAGGAGAGAGGGCGGCGAGAGAGAGGATGAAAGGGTGTGAGAGAGACAGAGAGAGGTTTAAGAGAGAGAGAGGGGCGAGAAAGAGGGGTGCGAGAGGGAGGGGTTTCGAGGGGGGTGAAAAGTGAGAAGGAGAGAGGGGCGAGAGAGAGATGGGGCGAGAGAGAGGGGGAGAGAGAGGGAGGGGGCGAGAGAGAGAGGGGGGCGAGAGAGAGAGGAGCAAGAGAGAGGTGAGACAGAGCAGGGCGACAGAGGGGGAGAGAGAGGGGAGGGAGAGGGGAGAGAGAGGGGCGAGAGAGAGGGGTGAATTATAGGGGAGAGAGGAGAGAGAGATGCGCGAGAGAGAAGGGGCGAGAGAGAGAGGCGTGAGATAGAGAGGGGCTCGAGAGAGAGGGGGTGAGAGAGAGAAGGGGGTTGAGAGAGAGAGGGGCAAAATAGAGAGGAGGGCGAGAGAGAGAGGGAGGGAGCGAGAGAGAGAGGGAGAGGGGGTGAGACAGACAGAGAATGGGCTCGAGAGACAGAAGGAGAGAGGGGGCTTGAGAGCGAGAGGGGTAGAGGGAGAGAGAGAGAGCGGGGACGAGAGAGAGAGAGAGACAAGATTGAGAGAGGTGGGGTGCCAAGAGAAAGGGGCGGGAGAGAGAGGGAGGAATGGTGGCGGGAAAGAGAGAGAGACGAGATTGAGAGGGGGTCAAAAGAAAGGGGCGAGAGAGAGAGGGATGGAGCGTGGCGAGAGAGAGGGAGACGGTGACGAGAGAGAGGGGTGTGAGAGAGAGAATGGGGGCACGAGAGAGAAAGGGGGTGAAAGAGAAAAAGGGGAGCAAGAGAGGGGGGCTAGAGAGAGAGGTGAGAGGGGGGCGAGAGAGAGGGGGTGAGAGAGAGGGGCGAGAGAGGGGGGTGAGAGAGAGGGGCGAGAGAGTTGGGCTAGAAAGAGAGGGGAGGGAGAGAGTAGTTCGAGAGAGAAGTGGGTTAGAGAGAGTGAGGCAAGAGAGAGAGCGGGGTGAGAGAGAGAGTGGGGTGCAAGAGGGAGGGGGGTTCGAGAGGGAGGGGGACGAGAGAGAGGAGAGAGGGTCTGAGAGAGACTGAGTGAGGGGCGAGAGTGAGAGAGGGGGAGAGAGAGAGAGGGTGGCGAGAGAGAGGAAGAGAGGGTGTGTGATAGAGAGTGTGTGAGTGAAGATGGTAGTATCACCTGCATAATGGACATGAATGAATGGGATTGCAGGAAATTTAAGTTATTATCTCTGTTTCTGAGGTCAGGCTTGCATTTCAGGTTTTATTCGTCGAACTTAAACATCTCCCTTTCCGTGTTCCAGTTGCCAAGGTTGACTAGTTTAAAATATCACCCCAACACCACCTTCTCCAGATTCAAATCTTGACTGTTTGGAAGAAACTGATTCTGAACTGATGCAAGCAATGTAGCTGCCACCGCCAGTGGCAGAAACACAGATCCAAATAGCAAAATCATCTTTTAAACCCACCACTGCAAAGTTAAGGGCTCAGCACGCTCCACTTGTGCCACTCAGCTGTCTTAGCAAGATGCACTGTAGATCGCTATGATAGTATAAACGGGGACAACCATTCCCTTGAGCAGGAGCACCCTCAACTGAGGAATTTCTTGCGTCTCTATACCATCATAGAAGGACAGCACGCTCACCTGTTGTATCACTGGAGCCAGAGAGTAACTCTGTGCACTTATTCCCATCCCCATTTCCGTTTGGATCTGGGCGGCTGTGCCGATGTTAAGCTAAAATGTTATTGAAGCATACATTTCAATAATATCCTGTACTGTTCCCCGAGTCTTTGATGTTTTGTCGAAATGGATCAATCTCATTTTTCAACATTCTCATTCAAGGGATCTCCACAGCCTCTGAGGACATGGAACTGAAAGATTCAGCTCATTCTCAGTTCCCACATGTCTGTCACTGTTCGCTGAGTGCTGATATCGTACATTTGCTGTTCTTCCGAACTTTTCCTTTGCTAGTATACTTATTGCTGCTTGGAAGCATCCTGTTCTGTGGTTACTGTGATCGTGGTTGTCGGTATTTTGCATTGTGACCACAGCAACCTCGATTTGAAACCAAGTCACAGCACTAAGCGTTCTCTCCGCTGTCCTTTTTGTGACACACGCTAAGAAATTAAATGTTTTACCTTCAAATTCCGCTCTCTCACAACTCTGCGCTTCATATATCAGGATTTAAATACACCCCTTGTCGGAGATTTCTCTCCATCCCACGATCATTAAACATCCTTTCCGTCCCTCCCCGATTTCTCTGCAGCAATGCACAATCTATCACTCTCTTTCACATTCATACTGTTCTGTCTGTACTGCTGATGCGTTCACTGTTGCTGGGTGAACGTGCCCCAATCCCACCATCGGGCCCTTCAAACAAATCGATCCATTTGGTTACCGTGGTTGTGAAATCAGTCCCCATGTAGACCAGAGACAATTAGAGCGTCAGGCTCATGGAAAAGACCCAGGGCAGTTTTGGTGAAAAGAGATTTTATTGGAAAAGATCAGCTTTTGTGGCTTTCTGCGTTGGTCTTGTGGTAATTTCATAGGACTGATAATCCAGAGACCGAGGTAATAGTCTGGGTACTCGGGCTTGAGTCCCACCATGCCAGATTGTAAATTTTGGATTCAAAAATATCTGCAAGGAAGAATCTAATGACTACTATAGATCCATTGACAATTGCTGAAAAAAAAATCTGTTTCACTGATGTCATTTCGGGATGGAATCTGCTGTCCTTACTTGGTCTGGGCTGCATGTGACTTCAGACTCATAGCAATATGGGATAGTCTCAGCCGCCCTCTGGGTATTTCGGAATGGGTGATAAATTCTGACGAGCCAGAATCGCCCTAATACTAATCCAGAAATTTTAAAACAAATGCTCATTAGGCTCAAGCAAGAGTGTGTGCAGTTTTGCAAGTCAAATTATAGCAGGGATGTGATCACACTGAGAAAATTGCAGTAGATATTTACCGGGATACTGTTTGGGCTGAAGAGTTTCAGTTGTGAATAAAGACAGGACAGAGTGGACTGTTTGTCACAGTGCAAAGGATACATAGACAAGACAGGATTGAGTTACGGTATAGACAGGGTCGACTGAACAAGTTTCTCATTGATGGAGGGACCGATCAGCAGGGGCCAGAGACTTAAGGAGAAAGACAGAAAGGTTTACGAAGATGTGTGAAAATGCTTTATCAGCCAGTGGGTGGTTGGAATTTGGAATACACTGTCTGCATTTTTCAGAGCGGCAGAAACCCTTATAATCTGAATAAATATTCAGATGAGAACTTTTGATGCCAAGACATATAAGGCTGTGGAGTAAGTATTCTGAAATGGGATTCAGTTCATTAGGCAGTTGTTCTTGACAAGTGTGGCCAGATTTGGTTGAAGGGCCTCCTTTGACACTCTTGTCCTCGGTAATATAATGGTTAGTGTCACCGCCTGTCACAGGGCTCAATTTTCCGCTGGGAATGTGTAAAAGTTTTAAAACTGTCGCTCCATTCCCAAGTGCGGGTATTCATACCTGTCCTTATATTCTGGACCCTCTGACCCCCTCACACTCACTCCAACACCGGCAGACTGATCAACTCATACTCACCCCATCACCGACACCCTGACCACTTGACACTCACGCCATCACCATCACCCTGTCCACGTCACAATCACTCTATCACTACCACACTGATCCTCTCACACTCTTTCCATCACCGTCACCCTGAAGCTCTCACACTCTGTCCATCATCATCACACTGACCCCCTAACAATCATTCTATCAACGTTACCCTGACCCTCTCACACTCACTCCATCACCGTCACACTTACCCTCTCATACACACCCCATCACCATCACCCTGACTCCCTCACACACACTCCATCACCGGCAACCTGACCCCCACACACTCTCTGCATCAGCATCACCCTGACCACCACACACTCACTCCATCATCGTCACCATGAACCCCCCACAGTAACTTCATCAACGTCACACTGATCCCTTCACACTCACTCCATCATCATCACACTGATCCCCTCACACTCACTCCATCACCATCACCTTGAACCCCCTCACGCTCATTCCATCACCGTCACCCTGACCCCCTCACACTCACTCCATCACCATCACCTTGTCCAACTCACACTAACACAATCACTGTCACACTGATCCCCTCACACTCACTCTATCAACGTCACACTGAATCCTCACACTCACTCCATCACCGTCTCCCTGAATCCCTCACACTCAATCCATCACTGCCAACATGACCCTCTTTCACTCACTCCATCACCGTCACACTGATCCCTTCACACTCACTCCATCATCACACTGATCCCTTCACACTCACTCCATCATCATCACACTGATCCCCTCACACTCACTCCATCACCATCACCTTGAACCCCCTCACGCTCATTCCATCACCGTCACCCTGACCCCCTCACACTCACTCCATCACCATCACCTTGTCCAACTCACACTAACACAATCACTGTCACACTGATCCCCTCACACTCACTCCATCAACGTCACACTGAATCCTCACACTCACTCCATCACCGTCTCCCTGAATCCCTCACATTCAATCCATCACTGCCAACATGACCCTCTTTCACTCACTCCATCACCGTCACACTGATCCCTTCACACTCACTCCATCATCACACTGATCCCTTCACACTCACTCCTTCACCATCGCACCTGAACCCCCTCACGCTCACTCCACCACCGTCACCCTGACCCCCTCACAGTCACTCAATCATGGTCATACTAATCCCCTCACACTCACGCCATCAACATCACACTGACACCCTCACACTCACTCCTTCACCGTCTCCCTGAACCCTTCACACTCACTCCATCACTGTCAACATGAACCTCTCACACTCACTCCATCATCGTCACAAAGTCCCAGTCCCACTCACTCCATCACTGTCACCCTTACATCCTCACACTTACCCAATCATCATCACACTGATCCCCTCACACTCACTCCATCGCCATCACCCTGAGACTCACACTCTCGCTCCATCACCGTCACACTGAGCCTCTCACACCCACTCCATCACTGTCACACTGATCCTCTCACACTCACTCCATCACTGTCAATCTGACCCCCTCACACACGCTCCTTCTCCGTCACACTGATACGCTCACACTCACTCCATCACCTCACAATAATCCAGTCACACTCACTACATCATTGTCACCCTGAACCCATCATACTCACTCCATCACTGGCACACTGATCTACTCACACTCACCCCATCATCGACACACTGACCACCTGACACTCAGGTCATCACCAGCACCCTGACCCCCCTCACACTCACTCCATTACCATCACCCTGAACCCCCTCACGCTCACTCCATCACCGTCACCCTGACCCACTCACACTCACTCCATCACCATTACCTTGTCCAACTCACACTCACTCCATCACTGTCACGCTGATCCCCTCACACTCACTCCATCAACGTCACAATGACAACCTCACACTCACTCAATCACCATCTCCCTGAATCCCTCACACTCAATCCATCACTGCCAACATTACCCTCTCTCACTCACTCCATCAACGTCACTCTGACACCCTCACACTCAATCCATCACCGTCACACTGATCTCCTCACAATCACTCCATCATCACACTGATCCCCTCACACTCACTCCTTCACAATCGCCCTGAACCCCCCCACGCTCACTCCATCACCATCACCCTGACCCCCTCACAGTCACTCAATCACTGTCACACTAATCCCCTGACACTCACGACATCAAAGTAACACTGACACCCTCACACTCACTCCATCACCGTCTCCCTGAACCCTTCACACTCTCTCCATCACTGTCACCATGCCCCACACACACTCACTCCATCACCGTCACTGTGACCCCCTCACACTCACTCCAACATCATCACCCTGACCCCCAGAGGCTAACTCCATCACCGTCACTCTGTCCCTCTCACACTCACTCCATCGCCATCGCACTGACACACTGACACTCACTCCATCACCGTTAAACTGAACCACTCACACTCACTCCTTCATGGTCACACTGACCTCCTCATGCTCACTCTGTTACCGTCACACTGACACTCTCATGCTCACTCCGTCACTGTCACACTCATCCTCTCACACTCACTCCACCACCGTCACACTGAACCCCTTACAATCACTCCATCACAGTCACACTGACCCCCTCACACAAACTCAATCACCATCACCCTGACCGCCTGACACTCACTCCATCGCTGTCACCCTGACCCCCTGACTATCACTCCATCACTTTCACACTGACCCACTCACACTCACTCCATCACCGTCACCCTGACACCCTGACACTCACCCCTTCATTGTCACCCTAACCCCCACGCATTCACTCCATCACAGTCACACTTATCCCCTCACACTCACTCCATCACCATCACTCTGACCCTCTCACACTCACTCAATCACCGTCACCCTGTCCCCCTCACAATCACACCATCACTGTCACACTGATCCCCTCACACTCTGAGTACCACCATCGCACTGATCCCCTCAGACTCAGTCCATCACGTCACACTGACCCCCTCACACTCACTCCATCACCCACACGCTGACACCCTGATACTCACTCCAACGTCGTCACCCAGAACTCCTCACACTCACCTTCACTTCATCACCATCACACTGATCCCCTCACACTCATTCCATCGCTGTCACCTTGAACCCTCACACTCACTCCATTGTCGTCACTCAGTTTCACTCACACTCACGCCATCATCCTCAATCTGAAACCATCTCTCTCAGTCCATTACCGTCATCCTGACCCACTCACACTCACTCCATCGCCGTCACCTTGTCCAACTCACAATAACATCATCACTTTCACACTGATCCCCTCACACTCACTCCATCAACGTCACACTGACACCCTCACACTCACTGCATCACCGTCACCCTGACCCAATTACAATCACTCCATCACTGTCACACTGATCCCCTCACACTCTGTCTACCGCCGTCACACTGATCCCCTCAAACTCACTCCATGACTGTCACCCTGACCCCCTCACACTCGCTCCAACGTCGTCACCTTGATCCCCTCACACTCAATCCATCACCATCACACTTACATTCTCACACTCACTCCATCACCATCACACTCGCTCCATCTACGTCACACTGACACGCTCACGCTCAGTCCATCACCACCACCGTGACCCCCTCACACTCAATCCATCACCGTCACCCTGACCTTCTCACACTCACTCCATCGCTGTCACACTGACCCCCTCGCACTCACGACATCACCGTCATCCTGGCTCTCTCACACTCACGGTATCATTTTCATCCTGACACCCTCACACTCACTCCATCGCCATCACCCTGACCCCCTCACATTCACTCCATCACTGTCACCCTGACCCCCTCACACTCACTCCATCACCGTCAACCTTAACCCCTTACAAACACTCCATCACCGTCACTCTATCCCTCTGACACCACTCCGTCACCGTCACACTGACCCCTTCATGCTCACTCTGTGTCCGTCACACTGACTCACTCACACTTGCTCCATCACCGTGAACCAGATCCCCTCACACTCACTCCATCACTGTCACACTGACCCCCTCACACTCACACCAACACCATCACACTGATCCCCTCGCACTCACTCCATCAGAATCACACTGATCCCCTCATACTCTCAACAACACCGTCACACTGACCCCCTCACACTCACACCAACACCATCACACTGATCCCCTCGCACTCACTTTATCATAATCACACTGACCCCCTCACACTCACTCCATCACCGTCGCCCTGACCCCCTCACACTCAGGACATCTTCCTCATCCTGATCCCTCACACTCATTCAATCAATGTCATTCTCATCCCCTCACACTCACTCCATCACCGACACTCTGACCGCCTCACACTCATGACATCTTCCTCACCCTGATCCCTCAGACTCATTCAATCAATGTCACCCTCATCCCCTCACACTCACTCCATTATCGTCACCATGATGACTACACAGTCACTCCATCACCGTCACCCTGACCCCCTCACACTCACTCCATCACTGTTACCCTGACCCCGTTACACTCACTCCTTCACCGTCACTCAGACCCCCTCACACTCACTACATCACTGTCAACCTGACCCCCTCACACTCATGCTATCACTGTCACACTGATCCCCTCACACTCACTCCTTCACCGTCTCCCTGAACCCTTCACTCTCACCCCATCACTGTCAACATGACCCTCTCACACTCACTCCATCGTCGTCACAAAGTCCAGTCACACTCACTCCATCACTGTCACCCTTACATCCTCACACTTACCCAATCATCGTCACACTGATCCCCTCACGCCCACTCCATCGCCATCACCCTGAGACTCACACTCTCGCTCCATCACCGTCACACTGAGCCTCTCACACCCACTCCATCACTGTCACTCTGATCCCCTCACACTCACTCCATCACTGTCACCCTGACACGATCACACTGACTCCATCACCGTCACACTGACCCCTCACACTCGCTCCATCACCGTCACACTGACCCTCTCACACTCGCTCCATCACCATCACACTGACTCCCTCACTCTCGTTCCATCACCTTCACACTGAGCCGCTCACACCCACTTCATCACTGTGACACTGATCCCCTCACACTCATTCCATCACTGTCAATCTGACCCCCTCACACACGCTCCTTCTCCGTCACACTGATACGCTCACACTCACTCCATCACCTCCACAATAATCTAGTCACACTCACTACATCATTGTCACCCTGAACCCATCATACTCACTCCATCACTGGCACACTGATCTACTCACACTCACCCCATCACCGACACACTGACCACCTGACACTCAGGTCATCACCGGCACCCGGACCCCCTCACACTCACTCCATCACCATCACCCTGACCTACTCACACTCACTCCATCTCCGTTACCCTGAACTCCCTCACGCTCACTCCATCACCGTCACCCTGACCCACTCACACTCACTCCATCTCCATTACCTTGTCCAACTCACACTAACATCATCACTTTCACACTGATCCCCTCACACTCACTCCATCAACGTCACACTGACACCCTCACACTCACTCCAACACCGTCACCCTGACCCAATTACAGTCACTCCATCACTGTCACACTGATCCCCTCACACTCTGTCTACCACCGTCACACTGATCCCCTGAAACTCACTCCATGACCGTCACCCTGCCACCCTCACACTCGCTCCAACGTTGTCACCTTGTTCCCCTCACACTCACTCCGTCACCATCACACTTACATTCTCACACTCACTCCATCACCATTACACTCGCTCCATCAACATCACACTGAAACGGTCACGCTCAATCCATCACCACCACCGTGACCCCCTCACATTCACTCCATCACTGTCACCCTGACCCCCTCACACTCACTCCATCACCGTCAACCTTAACCCCTTACAAACACTCCATCACCGTCACTCTATCCCTCTGACACTCACTCCGTCACCGTCACACTGACCCCTTCATGCTCACTCTGTGTCCGTCACACTGACTCACTCACACTCACTCCATCACCGTGAACCAGATCCCCTCACACTCACTCCATCACTGTCACACTGACCAACTCACACTCTCTACATCTCCATCACCCTGACCCACTCACACTCACTCCATCACCGTCACACTGACCCCCTCACACTCACACCAACACCGTCACACTGATCCCCTCGCACTCACTTCATCACCATCACACTGACCCCCTCACACTCACTCCATCACCGTCGCTCTGACCGCCTCACACTCATGACATCTTCCTCATCCTGATCCCTCATACTCATTCAATCAATGTCACTCTCATCCCCTCACACTCACTCCATCACCGACACTCTGACCGACTCACACTCATGACATCTTCCTCACCCTGATTCCTCAGACTCATTCAATCAATGTCACTCTCATCCCCTCACACTCACTCCATCATCGTCACCATGATGCCTACACAGTCACTCCATCACCGTCACCCTGACCCCCTCACACTCACTCCATCACTGTCACCCTGACCCCGTTACACTCACTCCATCACCGTCACCCTGACCCCCTCACACTCACGCTATCACTGTCACACTGATCTCCTCACACTCACTCCTTCACCGTCAACCTGACCCCCTCACACTCACTCCATCACTGTCAATCTGACCCCCTCACACTCACTCTATCACTGTCACACTGATCCCCTCATACTCACTCCGTCACCGTCATCCTGATGCCCTCACGCTTGCACCGTCAACGTCACCTTGATCTCCTCACACTCACTCCGTCACCGTCACGCTGACACTCTCACACTCACTCCATCATCGTCACACAGACCCCCTCACACTCGCTCCATCTCCGTCACACTGACATGCTCACGCTCAATTCATCACCGTCACCGTGAACCCCACAAACTCACTCCATCACTGTCACTCTTAACCTCTTACACTCACTCCATCACCGTCACTCTATCCCTCTCACAATCACTCCATCACCGTCACACTGACCCCTGCATGCTCACTCTGTCACCGTCATTCTGACACTATCACACTCACTCCGTCACTGTCGCACTGATATCCTCACACTCACTCCATTACCGTCACCCTGACCGACTCACACTCACACCATCATCGTGAACCAGACCCCCTCACACTCACTCCATCATCGTCACACTGACCAACTCACACTCGCTCCATCTCCATCACCCTGACCCACTCACACTCACTCCATCACCGTGAACCAGACGCCCTCACATTCACTCCATCACCATCACCCTGATGCCTTCACAGTTGCTCCATCACCGTCACCCTGATCCTCTCACACTCACTCCATCACCATCACCCTAACCCCCTCACACTCACTCCAAAACCGTCACCCTGACCCTCCCACACTCACTCCATCACCATCGCCGTGACCGCCATACACTCACTCCTTCGCCATCACACTGACCCCCTCACACTCACAACAACACCATCACACTGACATGCTAACACTCACTCCATCAACATCACAGTTACACTGATCCCCTCACAATCACTCCATCATTTTCACCCTGATGCCTTCACAGTTACTCCATCACTGTCACCCTTATCCTCTCAACTCACTCCAACACCGTCACCCTGACCCCCTCACACTCACTCCCTCACCATCACTCAACCACTCACACTCTCTCCATCATCTTCTCCTTGACCCCCTCACACTCACTCTATCACCGTCACACTGATCCCCTCATACTCACTCCGTCACCGCCACCCTGACGCCTCCACACGCACTCCGTCATTGTCACCTTGATCCCCTGACACTCACTCCATCACCGTCACACTGACACTCTCACACTCACTCCATCATCGTCACACAGAGACCCTCACACTCCTCCATCACCATCACACTGACAAGCTCACGCTCAATCCATCACCGTCACCGTGACCCCCACACACTCACTCCATCACTGTCACCCTTAACCCCTTACACTCGCACCATCACCGTCACTCTACACCTCTCACACTCACTCTGTCACGGTCAAACCGACCCCTTCATGCTCACTCTGTCACCATCACCCTAACCCACTCACACTCACTCCATCACAGTGAACCAGACCCCCTCACATTCACTGCATCACTGTCACACTGACCACCTCACAATCGCTCCATCTCCATCACCCTGACCCACTCACACTCACTCAATCACCGTGAACCAGACCCCCTCATACTTACTCCATCACCGTCACAATGACCCCTCACACTCACTCCATCACTGTCAGTGTGGCCGCCGTACACTCACTCCTTCACCATACTTACACTCTCACACTCACTATATCACCGTCACAAAGACCCCCTCACACTCGCTCCATCTACGTCACACTGACACGCTCACGCTCAATCCATCACCACTACCGTGACCCCCTCATACTCAATCCATCACCGTGACACTGACCTTCTCACATTCACTCCATCGCTGTCACACTGACCCCCTCGCACTCACGACATCACCGTCATCGTGGCCCTCTCACTCTCACTCCACCATTTTCATCCTGACCCCCTCACACTCACTCCATCGCCATCACCCTGACACTCTCACATTTACTCCATCACTGTCACCCTGACGCCCTCACACTCACTCCATCACCGTCAACCTTAAGCCCTTACACTCACTCCATCACCTTCACTCTATCCCTCTGATACTCACTCCGTCACCGTCACACTGACCCCTTCAAGCTCACTCTGTCTCCGTCACACTGAACCACTCACACTCACTCCATCACATGGAACCAGATCCCCTCACACTCACTCCATCACTGTCACACTGACCAACTCACACTCTCTCCATCTCCATCACCCTGACCCACTCACACTCACTCCATCACCGTCACCCTGACACCCTCACACTCACTCCAACATCATCACCCTGACCCCCTGACGCTCACTCCATCACCGTCACTCTGTCCCTCTCACACTCACTCCATCGCCATCGCACTGACGCACTGACACTCACTCCATCACCGTCAAACTGAACCACTCACACTCACTCCTTCATGGTCACACTGACCCCCTCATGCTCACTCTGTTACCGTCACACTGACACTCTCACGCTCACTCCATCACCGTCACCCTGAATCCCTCATAGTCACTCCATCACAGTCACACTGACCCCCTCACACAAACTCCATCACCATCAACCTGACCGCCTGACAATCACTTCATCGCTGTCACACTGGCCACTGACACTCACTCCATCACCGTCACCCTGACCCCCTGACACTCACTCTGTCACTTTCACACTGACCCACTCACTCTCACTCCATCACCGTCACCCTGACCCCCTGTCATTCACCCCTTCACTGTCACCCTAACCGCCACACATTCACTCCATCACCGTCACACTTATCCCCTCACACTCATTACAACGTCGTCACCCTGACCCCTTCACACTCACTCCATAACCGTCACCTTGATCCCCTCACACTCACTCCATCACCATCACACTGACACGCTCACGCTCAATCCATCACCGTCACCGTGACCCCCACACACTTACTCCATCACTGTCACCCTTAACCCCTTACACTCGCACCATCACCGTCACTCTACACCTCTCACACTCACTCTGTCACGGGCACACCGACCCCTTCATGCTCACTCTGTCACTGTCACCCTAACCCACTCACACTCACTCCATCACAGTGAACCAGACCCCCTCACATTCACTGCATCACTGTCACACTGACCACCTCACACTCGCTCCATCTCCATCACCCTGACCCACTCACACTCACTCAATCACCGTGAACCAGACCCCCTCATACTTACTCCATCACCGTCACAATGACCCCTCACACTCACTCCATCACCGTCAGTGTGGCCGCCGTACACTCACTCCTTCACCATCACATTGACCCCCACACACTCACACCAACACAGTCCCACTGATCCCCTCACACTCACTCCATCACCGTCACACTGATCCACTCATACTCACACCAACACCATCACACTGAAACGCTAACACTCACTCCATCACCATCACACTGACCCCCTCACACTCACTCCATCAGAGTCACCCTGACCGCCTCACACTCACGACATCTTACTCACCCTGAACCTTCACACTCATTCAATCAATGTCACTCTCTTCCCCTCACACTCACACCAACACAGTCACACTGATCCCTTCACACTCACTCCATCATCGTCACCCTGATGCCTTCACATTTACTCCATCACCGTCACCCTGATCCTCTCACACTCACTCCATCTCCGTCACCCAAACCCCCTCACACTCATTACAACGTCGTCACCCTGACCCCTTCACACTCACTCCATAACCGTCACCCTGACCTCCTCACACTCACTTCATCACCGTCACCCTGACACTCTCACACTCACTCCATCACCATCACTCTGACGCCCTCACACTCACTCTATCACAGTCACCCTGACCCCCTTACACTCACTCCATCACCGTCACCCTGACCCCTTTACACTCACTCCATCACCGTCACTCTGACCCCATCACGCTCACTCCGTCACCGTCATTCTGACCCCCCTCACACTCTCTCCATCACTGTCACACTGACCCCCTCGCCCTCACATCACCGTCATCCTGAGCCCCTTCGTCACTCATCACCGTCATCCTGAGCTCCATCGCCATCGCACTGACACACTGACACTCACTCCATCACCGTCAAACTGAACCACTCACACTCACTCCTTCATGGTCACACTGACCCCCTCATGCTCACTCTGTTACCGTCACACTGACACTCTCACGCTCACTCCATCACCGTCACCCTGAATCCCTCATAGTCACACCATCACAGTCACACTGACCCCCTCACACAAACTCCATCACCATCACCCTGTCCGCCTGACAATCACTCCATCGCTGTCACACTGGCCACTGACACTCACTCCATCACCGTCACCCTGACCCCCTGACACTCACTCCGTCACTTTCACACTGACCCACTCACACTCACTCCATCACCGTCACCCTGACCCCCTGTCATTCACCCCTTCACTGTCACCCTAACCCCCACACATTCACTCCATCACCGTTACACTTATCCCCTCACACTCACTCCATCACCATCACTCTGACCCTCTCACACTCACTCAATCACCGTCACCCTGTCCCCCTCACAATCACACCATCACTGTCACACTGATCCCCTCACACTCTGAGTACCACCGTCGCACTGATCCTCTCAGACTCACTCCATCACCGTCACACTGACCCCCTCACACTCACTCCATCACCCACACACTGACACCCTGATACTCAATCCATCACCATCACCCAGAACTCCTCACACTTACTTTCACTTTATCACCGTCACACTGATCTCCTCACACTCATTCCATCGCTGTCAGCTTGAACCCTTACAATCACTCCGTTGTCGTCACTCAGTTTCACTCACACTCACGCCATCATCCTCAATCTGAAACCATCACTCTCACTCCATTACCGTCATCCTGACCCACTCACACTCACTCCATCGCCGTCACCTTGTCCAACTCACACTAACATCATCACTTCCACACTGATTCCCTCACACTCACTCCATCAACGTCACACTGACACCCTAACACTCACTCCATCACCGTCACCCTGACACTCTCACACTCACTGCATCACCGTCACCCTGACCCAATTACAATCACTCCATCACTGTCACACTGATCCCCTCACACTCTGTCACCACCGTCACACTGATCCCCTCAAACTCACTCCATGACCATCACCCTGATCCCCTCACAATCACTCCATCACTTTCACACTGGTCCCCTCGCACTCACTGCATGACCGTCACACTGCCACCCTCACACTCGCTCCAACGTCGTCACCTTGCTCCCCTCACACTCACTCCGTCACCATCACACTTACATTCTCACACTCACTCCATCACCATCACACTCGCTCCATCTACGTCACACTGACACACTCACGCTCAATCCATCACCACCACCGTGACCCCCGCACACTCAATCCATCACCGTCAACCTGACCTTCTCACACTCATTCCATCGCTGTCACACTGACCCCCTCGCACTCACGACATCACCGTCATCCTGGCTCTCTCACACTCACGGTATCATTTTCATCCTGACACCCTCACACTCACTCCATCGCCATCACCCTGACCCCCTCACATTCACTCCATCACTGTTACCCTGACCCCCTTACACTCACTCCATCACCGTCAACTTTAACCCCTTACAAACACTCCATCACCGTCACTCTATCCCTCTGACACTCACTCCATCACCGTCACACTGACCCCTTCATGCTCACTCTGTGTCCGTCACACTGACTCACTCACACTCACTCCATCACCGTGAACCAGATCCCCTCACACTCACTCCATCACTGTCACAATGACCAACTCACACTCTCTCCATCTCCATCACCCTGACCCACTCACACTCACTCCACCACCGTGAATCAGACCACCTCACACTCAATCCATCACCGTCACACTGATCCCCTCGCACTCACTTCATCACCATCACACTGACCCCCTCACACTCACTCCATCACCGTCGCTCTGACCGCCTCACACTCATGACATCTTCCTCGTCCTGATCCCTCACACTCATTCAATCAATGTCACTCTCATCCCCTCACACTCACTCCATCATCGTCACCATGATGCTTACACATTCACTCCATCACCATCACCCTGACCCCCTCACACGCACTCCATCACTGTCACCCTGACCCCGTTACACTCACTCCATCACCGTCACCCTGACCCCCTCACACTCACTCCATTACCGTCACTCTGACCCCCTCACACTCACTCCATCAAATTCACCTTGACCCCCTCACACTCACTCTATCAGCGTCACATTGATCCCCACATACTCACTCCGTCACCGTCATCCTGACGCCCTCACGCTTGCACCGTCAACCTCACCTTGATCCCCTCACACTCACTCCGTCACCGTCACGCTGACACTCTCACACTCACTCCATCATCGTCACACAGGCACCCTCACACTCGCTCCATCTCCGTCACACTGACACGCTCACGCTCAATCCATCACCGTCACAATGACCCCCACACACTCACTCCATCACTGTCACCCTTAACCCCTTACACTCACTCCATCACCGTCACTCTATCCCTCTCACACTCACTCTGTCACCGTCACACTGACCCCTGCATGCTCACTCTGTCACCATCACACTGACACTATCACACTCACTCCGTCACTGTCGCACTGATATCCTCATACTCACTCCATTACCGTCACCCTGCCCCACTCACACTCACTCCATCAACGTCAAACAGAAACCCTCACACTCACTCCATCACCATCACACTGACCACCTCACACTCGCTCCATCACCGTCACACTGACAGGCTAACACTCTCTCCATCGAGATCACACTGACCCCCTCACACTCACACCAACACAGTCACACTGATCCCCTCACACTCACTCCATCCCTGTCACACTGACATGCTCACACTCACTTCATCTCCTGCACACTGATCCAGTCACACTCACTATACTATTGTCATCCTGACCCCCTCACACACACTCCATCACCGGCACACTGACCACGTCACACTCACCCCATCACCGTCGACCTGACCCCCTCACAATCACTCCATCACAGTCACCCTAAACACCTCACACTCACTCCATCATGTTCACCCTGACCCCCATACAATCACTCGATCACCATCACCCTGACTCTCTCACACTCACTCAATCACCATCATCCTGAACCCTTCACAATTACTCCATCTTCACACTGACCCCCTGACAATCACTCCATCACCTTCACACTGACCCCCTGACACTCCATCACCGACACACTGACCTCCTGACACATCACACCATCACCGTCACCTTGAACCCCTCACACTCACCCCATCGCTGTCACACTGACCCCATCATACTCACTCCATTACCGTCATCTTGACCCCCTCACATTCACTCCTTCACCATCACCCTGACCTCCTCACACTCACTCCTTCACCATCACCCTGACCCTCTCACACTCACTTCATCACCGTCATCCTGGACCTTTCACACTTGATCATTGTCGCTCTGACCCCCTCACACTCACTCTATCACCGTCACCCTGACCCCCTCACATTCACTACATCATTTTCACCCTGACTCTCTCAGACTCACTCCTTTACCGTCACCCTTAACCCCTTACACTCAGTCCATCACCGTCACTCTATCTCTCTCACACTTACTTCATTGCCGTCACACTGATCCCCTCACACTCACACCATCACCGGCAAATTGACCATCTCACACTCATTCCATCACTGTCACCCTGACTCTCTCACACTCACTCCATCACTATCACTCCATCCCTCTCACACTCACTCCATCGGCGTCACACTGACCACCACACACTCACTCCTTCACCATCACCCTGACCACCTCACAATCACTCCATCACTATCACACTGATCCCCTCACACTCAATCCATCACCATCACTCTGTCCCTCTCACACACGCTCCATCACCATCACCCTGACCCCCTCACACTCACTCCATCACTGTCACCCTGACCCCCTCACACTCACTCCTTTACCGTCACCCTTAACCCCTTACACTCACTCCATCACCGTCACTCTATCCTCTCACACTCACTTCATTGCCATCACACTGATCCCCTCACACTCACTGCATTACCGTCATCTTGACCCCCTTACACTCACTCCATCACGGACAACCTGACCCGCTGACACTCACTCCATTACCGTCATCCTGACCTCCTCACATTCACTCCTTCACCATCACCCTGACTCCCCACACTCACTCCTTCACCATCACCCTGACCCCCTCACACTCACTCCTTCACCATCATCCTGACCCGCTCACACTCACTCCATCACTATCACTCCGTCCCTCTCACACTCACTCCATCGGCGTCACACTGTCCACCACACACTCACTCCTTCACCATCACCCTGACCACCTCACAATCACTCCATCACTATCACACTGATCCCCTCACACTCAATCCTTCACCATCACTCTGTCCCTCTCACACACGCTCTATCGCCATCACAGTTACTCCTCACACCCAATCCATTATCATCACACTGACCCCCTCACACTCACTCCATCACCATCATCCTGAGACCTCACACTCATTCCATCACCGTCACCCTGACCCCTCACGCTCACTCCATCACCGTCACACTGACCCCCGCACACTCAATCCATCAACGTCATCCTGTCCCACTCACACTCAATCCATCACCAACACACTGACCATCTCACACTCCTCCATCACCGTCACCCTAATCCCCTCACACTCACTCCAGCACTGTCGCCCTGACTGCCTCACACTCACTCCATCACCGTTACCATCACCCCCTCACATGCACTCCATTACCGTCATCCTCACTCCTGAAACTCAATCCGTCACCGTCACCCTGACCCTCTCATAATCACTCCATCACAGTCACCATGACCCCCTCACACTCACTCCATCACCGTCACCCTCACCCCTACCCTCAATCTATCACTGTCACCCTGAGCCTCTCACACCCACTCCATAACCGTCACCCTTAACCCCTCACACTCACAACATCATCATCACACTGATCCCCTCACACTCACTCCCTCACTGTCACCTTGACCCCCTCACACACATTCCATCATCGTCACCCAGTCCCACTCACACTCACACCATCACCATCAGTCTGACGTCCTCACACTCACCCCATCAGCGTCACACTGATCCCGTCACACTCACTCCATCACCCTGACCCTCTCACACTCACTCCATCACCGTCATCCTGAACCTCTCACACGATCTTTGTCACTCTGATCCCCTCACACTCACTCTATCACCGTTTCCCTGACCCCCTCACATTCACTCCATCATTTTCACCCTGACCCCCTCACACTCACACCATCACCGGCAAATTCACCATCTCACACTCACTCCATCACTGTCACCCTGACTCTCTCACACTCACTCCATCACCATCACCCTGACCCCCTCACACTCACTCCATCACTGTCACCCTGACCCCCTCACACTCACTCCATCACCGTCACCCTTAACCCCTTACACTCACTCCATCACCGTCATTCTATCCCTCTCAGACTCACTTCATCGCCATCACACTGACCCCCTCACATTCACTCCATTACCGTCATCTTGACCCCTCACACTCACTGCTTCACCATCACCCTGACCACCACACACTCACTCCTTCACCATCACCCTGACAACCTCACAATCACTCCATCACTATCACACTGATCCCCTTACACTCAATCCATCGCCATCACTCTGTCCCTCTCACACACGCTCCATCGCCGTCACACTGACTTCTCACACTCACTCCATTATCGTCACACTGACCCCTCACACTCACTCCATCACTGTCACCCTGACCACTTCACCCTCAGTCCATCACCGCCACACTGACACTCTCATACTCACTCCATCACTGTCACACTGATCCCCTCACACTCACTCCATCACCGTCACCCTCACCACTTCTCATTCACTCACCCACTGCCACCATGACCCCCTCACACTCACTCAATCACCGTCACCGTGACCGCCACAAACACACTCCATCACCGTCACACTGGCCCACTCACACTCACTCAATCACTGTCACCCTGATCCCCGCACACTCACTCCAACACCAGCTCCCTGAACCCCTCACACTCACTCCATCACTGTCACACTGATTCTTTACACTCACTCCTTGACCGTCACCCTGACCAATCACACTCACCCCATCACTGTCACCCTTACACCCTCACACACTCCATCACCGTCACATTGACCCTCTCACACTCACTGCATCTCTGTCACCCTGACCCCCTCACACTCACTCTATCGCAGTCACCCTGACCCTGTCACACTCACACCATCACTGTCAAACTGACCCCCTCACACTTACTCCATCACCTTCACGCTGACCCCCTCACACTCACTTCATCGCTGTCACCCTGCCCCCCTAACATTCACTCCATCACTCTCACCCTGACCCCCTCACAGTCACTCCATCACCGTGACCCTAACCCCCTCACACTCACTTCATCACCATCACACTGACCAACTCATACTCACTCCATCACCGTCACACTGATCCACGCACACTCACTCCATCACGGCCACCCTGACCCCCTCACACTCATTCCATCACCGTCACCATGACCCCTCACACTCACTCCATCACCGTCACACTGATCCACTCACACTCACTCTATCACCGTCACACTGACCCCCACACACTCACTCGATCACTGTCACCCTAACCCCTCACACTCACTCCATCACCGCCACCCTTACACCCTCAAACTCACTCCATCACTGTCACCCTGACCCCCTCACACTCACTCCATCACTGTTACCCCGATCCCCTCACACTCATTCCATTGCCGTCACCATGATCCCCACATACTCACTCCATCACCGTCACCATCACCCCTTCACACTCACTCCATCACTCTCACCCTGTCCCTCTCACACTCATGCCATCACTGTTACCCTGACCACTTAACAGTCACTCCATCCTTGTCAACCTAATCCGCTCACTCTCACTTCATCACCGTCACACTGATACACTCACACTCACTCTATCACCATCACCCTGACCCCCTCACACTCACTCTATCACCGTCACACTGACCCCACACACGCACTCGATCACTGTCACCCTAACCCCTCACACTCACTCCATCACCGCCACGCTTACACCCTCAAACTCACTCCATCGCTGTCACCCTGACCCCCTCACACTCACTCCATCACTGTTACCCCGATCCCCTCACACTCATTCCATTGCCGTCACCATGATCCCCACATACTCACTCCATCACCGTCACCATCACTCCTTCACACTCACTCCATCATTGTCACACTGATCCACTCACACTCACTCCATCACTCTCACCCTGTCCCTCTCACACTCATGCCATCACTGTTACCCTGACCACTTAACAGTCACTCCATCCTTGTCAACCGAATCCCCTCACACTCTCTTCATCAACGTCACACTGACCCCATCTCACTCACACCATCACCGACACATCGTCCCACTCTCATTCACTCCATCACTGTCACCCTGGCCCTCTCACATTCACTCAATCACTGTCCCCCTGACCCTCTCACACTCACTCCATCACCATCACCCGAACCCCCTCATACTCACTCCATCACCGTCATCCTGACACCTCACTCTCAGTATGTCTCACATTGCCCCACCCCACCCTCACCATCTCGCTCACCACAAATCTCACTACCACCATCACTCGCACAGCCGCACAACATCCCCACTGTCACCCACACTCACAACCACACAGTCCACCATTATCTCACACACTGCCCTACCCCACCCACACCGTCACGATCACACCCACACACTCCACCTTACTCACACACACTGCCCCACACCACCTCCAACGTCACGCTCACGCCCACACACTGCACCACCATCACACACAATACCCTCCCTCACCCTACCTTCACACTCACTCCCACACACTCCACCGTCATCACACACGCTGCCCCAAACCACCCCACCATCTTGCTCACCTCCACACACTCCACCACCATCACACACACTGCCCCCCCACACACCCCACCGTCACGCTCACACCCACACACATTCCACTATCACACACACTGCCCCACACCACCCCAACTCTCACGCTCACACCCACACATTGCACCACCATCACACACACTGCCCTACCCCACCTCCACCGTCATGCCCACCCCCACACCCTCCACCACCCTCACACACACTGCCCACACAACCCTCACCATCACGCTCACCCCCACACTCTCCACCATCCCCACACACTCCATCACCTTCACACACACGGCCTCACCGACACGCTCACAACTGCACACTCCATCAGCCTCACACCCACTGCCCCACTCCACCCTCATCGTCATGCTCACACCCACATACTGCCCCACCATCACACACACTGCCCCACACCACCCCCACCATCACGCTCACACCCACACACTGCACCACCATCACATACACTACCCTATCGCACCTCCACCGTCACGCCCACCCCCACGCACACCACCACACTCACACACACTACCCACAACACCTTCACTGTCACGCTAATCCCCACACACTCCACCACCATTTCACACACTGCCCTACCCCACGCTCACCATCACACTCACCCCCACACACGCCAACCCCTTAAACACACTGCCCCATTCAACCCCCACCATCACGTTCTCCCCCACACTCTCCACCACACTCGCACATACTACCCACAGTCACGCTCACCACCACCATCGCACACACAACCCTCACCATCATGCTCACCGCCACTCATTCCACCACCATCTCACACACACTGCCCCATACCTCACCCACCATCACGCTCACGCCCACACAGTCCTCCACCATCACACACACTGCCCCATACCTCACCCACCATCACGCTCACCCCCACACATTCCACCACGATCACACGCACTGCCCCACACCACCCTCAACGTCACGCTCACCCCCTACTCTCCACCACCATCACACATATTGCCCCAAACCACCCCCACCATCACACTCACTCCCACACACTCCACCACCATCACACACATTGCCACACCACCCTCACCATAACGCTCACCCCCACACACTCCACCACCATCACACACAATGCCCCACACCACCCCCACGGTCACGCTCACCCCCACACACTCCCCTACCGTCACTTTCACTCTCCCGCGCAGTCGCCCAACATCAGACTCACTCACCCTGCAAGAAGCTTCACCATCAGACTCACTCAAATACACTCTCCCCCTCTGTATCACTCACTCCCCACGCATAGCCCCACTCTGACTCTCAGACCCCGTGCACTCCCCCACCTACACATTCACACTCCCACACACTCCCATTGTGCCGTTCACTCCCCTGCTCACACCCCCATCATCACTCCCTCTTCCCCACACTCTCCCCCACCATCACGCTCTCTCCCCCACTCATTACCCCACCACCAGGCTCACTTCCTCGCACACTCCCCCACCATCATAAACTACCCCACACATTCCCCCACCATCAGGCTCACTCCCTCGCACACTCCCCCAGCATCTCACTCACACGCCCACACATTCCCCCACCATCATCCTCACTTGCCCACACCGTCCCCCACCGTCACACTCACTCCCTCACACACATCGCAGCATGACACTCACACGCCCATGCAGTGTCCCACCATCGCACTACTCATACACCTTAAACTGAGCTCCTGCCTGTGAACTCCGACCCAGTTGATGCCCTCTAAATGGCCTTTAACCCCATCCCCATTCTATTCCCTGAGTAACGGACGGTATGTCCCACACAATGTCTTCTGTTTGTGATATCCTGTTGTACCCGACTCAGCCACAGCTCAAGGTGCCACTCCACCTGTTGCCCCCTAGTAACGGCTGGTGTTCTCACACCCACTATGTCCTCAAGCAAAGGAGTTTGGCCCAAGCTCCATACTGTTGCCCTGGCAATGGCCTGACATGACATCCCATTCTCTGTTCCCTAACATCGGCCTGAAGATGGACAACCCTCTTCTGTTCCTCCAGCACCGAAGCATTCCAGGAAGACAGTAACATTGGGAGGTTATGATCGCAAGATGGAGAGAGTGAATGAGATTGGGGAAGGCTAGGACAGTGGAATTGAGTATGTAAATGGGAAAAGGAGAGAGAAATAGCAGTGGAGTGTGAGAGTGGGAGGGATATAGGGAGGGAGAGTGACAAAGGGAGCAAGGTGAATTCTGCTGAGAGCCAAATTGGAGTGGGAGACCCAGAAGGGAAAGTAAGGACAGAGAGGGTTAAACCCAGCTCTTGAGCTCAGGTCCCGGTGCCCTCCCCTTCCCTGAGGAGCAGGACTTGGTGCTGAGTCTGTCTCTATCCAGCTCAGCTGCTCCAACACAAAGACACACAACAACATCAGTCACTCTGTTGCTCGGCACGCTTTGATCAACATTTTTATTGTTTACAAATGGAAGTTATGGATGCAGTCAGTGGGATGGTACCTTTTCTCACTGGCCCCTGAGTTGTGAGAAACATTGAAATGTTTCCCTGTAACCCCACTGTGGGATAAGAATGAACAAATCAGCTCTACCCTCAGTCTGTTACCATAGCGACAGGCTGCTCCACCGCTGAAACACTGAACTGAAATGAGAAAATCCCGGATAGAGTGATTAATGAGGGAATTTGATGGATGGATGGATTTGGGTGAAGGGATATTTCAGCGCATTCTTCAGCTGCTGCCTGAACTTAGTCTGAGTCACGGCATAAATCACGATGTTTGTGCAGCAACTGAGGAGCTGCAGCATGAAGCCCAATTCCCGCACAAAGTCATCGAGATACAGAGGGGTATCCACAATATTCCACATCCGCCTCCAAATAGAAAACAGCATTAACGTTGACCATAACAGGAAGAAATTGGCCGAGATCACAAATAGTAAAATGATGGATTTTTTCCGGTTTTTCATTTCAGTGTCAGACGGAGCGTCCCCACTGGTGTGAATGCGGAGTCTCCTGCGGGCTCTGCTGGTCACTAAAATGTGTCTGACGGTGAGAACATTGAGCAGCAGAATCAGGAGAAATGGGACACACGGGGTTAGAATGTGTTGGAGTAAATCGATTGTGACCCAGACAATGGACAATCAAACAGCGAGTGTTACATCACAAAACCAGGGATCGTTCACCAGCAAATACCGAGCCGTGAGCAGAAAATACCAGGAAATGTTCTTTAAACAGCTCAGCACAGTCACTGCTCCCAGAACCATAGCCGCCGTTTTCTCAATGCAATATTTACTTTTCAGCTTCTGGCAACAAATGGCCACAAACCGATCAAAGGTGAAAGTGACGGTGAACCAGACAGAGCAGTCACTGGCTGCATAAACCAGGAAGGCATGGATATTACACACGGGGACGGAGTCCCTCAGGAAATAAAACTGTTCTTCATAAACAATGGGAATGTGTCTCAGGATTAGGTCGCGGATAATGACAAGGAGATCCGCCGCTGCCATGGCCTCCAGGTAACGTCTGACACATGGAGACAATCCACAATCTTTATAAAGCAGGACGTAGATGGTCACTACGCTAACTGTGAGGAAGGAAAACAAACCCATTATCCACCAGACGGGAGGTAAAGGGAGCCGTTTGATCGTGGACCCAGTGAGATTTTCAAATGTGTCACTGTATTCAGGGATTTATTAAAATAATTGGAACTGGAATAACAAATGGGAAGGTCGGAATTACTGACAAAAATGTGACTTAAACGAGAAGAAACCCTCCCTCCTCAACCACACAGAGACACATCCATAAGGACAGATAATTTCTAGAACATTCCTACACAGTCGACCACTCGAGAGCAGACACAGGTCACTCCTTCCCAGTTCCTAATACGGAGGGTGGAAAAGTTGCGGTCCTGAAGGATTCTCACCCAGTTTCCTGAAGAGAAACGGAGTTTGGGAATTTCTGTATTTTGGTCTAAATTGTGGTTGCTCCTGTGTCTTGAAGAAATGTAAATGCAGGGAAAACGTATTCACCCCTTTAACTGCTTGAGGGGCCTTCGGAACAGTGTATCCTTTTCCTTGGACCGGGATCTCTTCCCTCAGGATCTTATCGTTTGTTCAATTCACTGACGTCCGGCCATTCACAAACAATTTCTGGGACAGAACGTTCCGGAGAGCTCCGTGACCTGTCCATCACCTTTCTCCCCCATCCACCCCACCAACATGATGTACTGTGCACAGGCTACATATCTGTCCAGCACGGGGAGCTGCAAATCCCACATCAATGCATTATCTGTAAACCTCAACGAGATAGTCTGACCAGCACAGCGACCTGTGCAGTGATATCTGGTGAATTAATCTGTAAACCAAGTTCAGTTACCCTCCCAGCAAGTAAGACTGTGTGCACCACCCCAGTGCATTGATCTGTAACCCAGGAGCAGTTACACTCCCAGCATGTAGGACTGTGTACACCACCCCAGTGCCTTGATCTGTAACCCAGGAGCAGTTAACCTCCCAGCATGTAGGACTGTGTACCCCACCCCAGTACATTGATCTGTAACCCAGGAGTAGTTACCCTCCCAGCATGTAGGACTGTGTACACCGCCCCAGTGCATTGCTCAGTAACACTGTGTAAGATCCCTGCCCAGTGTGGAGAAACTTATAGCCCGTGCTGGAAGTCACGGGATGTGCAGCTCCCATTCAATTCCTGTTCCATAATCTCCATTGTGCCATGACAAGGGGGTGTTGTGGGTGTGAACATCACTGCCAGAGAGAGATGGCGGGGATTCAGTTTAAATATCACCACATGGGAGGGGTTTGAGGTATAGACAGAGAGGGGGTGACTGAGAGACAATGTCATGGACGGATGTGTTCCCAGGTTTCAGAATGCTGAAACGTAGACACTTCGATATCATCCTGTAACATGAGCCAGTCTTCCCAGGAAAGATGGGGAAAAGGGAGATTGGTGTGAGGAGAAATGATGGAGAGTTTTGGATGAACATTTGTTCTACAGTTTTGTAAATGGGAGTGGTTTCAGCAGAATCTATGACTCACTGGGCAGATTCTAACAATAATTTGCCTCAGTGTCATTTTCATTGAGTGTGACAGAGGGATTATCTGTACGAAGCCAAACTAGTTTCCTGGTGCTATCTTATCAAACTCAACTCATTGACTATGCCCCCCTCCCCCATCCACATGGTGTCCCTCTCATTCAATACCAGCCCGATTCTCCCACCCATCATGGCTGGAGGTACTCACCATCGCCCGGATGTCTCTGGATATTCCATGACCCCTGGCTCTGGTGCCATCTTTGAAAGGCCAATGGGCACACAGTTGAGCTTTCTCAGTTCGGAGCTGCCCTGCACAGTTTACCCCGAGCATCGCAGATAAGGGGCAATTACACCACGGTTTGTCGATAGGGGCACAGAGGTCCTGGTGGGTGGGCTAGTATAGAAGGTGACCATTCTCTTCCCAGAGGGGGCCACAACACCATACCACACGAACATGGTCTGAGCTCCCCACCCAGCTCAGTGCAGTATCTGCAGTCTGAAGAAATATCCAGCAATAAAGGACAAGCATCAATAACCTCCCCCGCTCTGTCAGGATAAGGGTCACTGTATTGTCTTTGCTCCCTTACACTCACTGTATATCTGTTATAGCACCTTCCCCCGAACAATGCTCATGCTCCACCACTCTCACTGCTGCATCTTCTCCCATCTCGCTCTCTCTCCAATTTAACCTTCCCCCTGACACTAATAACACTGCATGGATAGAACACTTTGGACTGACTCCCTCGAGACCCCTCACCATGACCCCCTCCCCACCTACACTAACATTAATAGCAGGGCCATCCACCCCCACCCTCCCTTCCTCCCATTCCAGGAGAAACAGCCTGAAGTAGGAAAGGGCCAAGCCGGGTGGTGGAGTACCCGATATGTGTTTCCTCTCCCTGTACCCCCGCCATGGGGTGAGGACCTTGGTACGAGCTGGAGAGGACCGGGACACCTCGTGTGGAGATTCTGAAACATCCACGTCCCACCGACCGAGGAATGAGCAATGTTCAGTGAAGGGCAATTCTCACTTTCAACCCATTGGCAGCTCCGTTTCCCCCCAGCACAACTTAGAAGCTATGGCCCTGATGCCATCTCCTTTTCTGAACTGAGAGCTTACAAGCTCCTGTGTATATGAGAGGATGGCAGACCCAGAAACAGTATATTGCTATAGAGCTGGAGTCGGGTAATAAGCAGTTAAGAGAAAGGGGCCCCAGAGTTGTGAATAGTTGATGTAAAATGTTCACTTTCAGAGTGAAAAAATAAATTGATGTTTTTATTTAAACAGTGGAATTTGGGAGATCTCTGCCACTCATATCTTAACAGTTTAGGAGGTGAATTGAGCATTTCTTTATGTTTAGTTTAAATTACCAGATGAGCTTCACGCCGTGTCCTAACAATTGCTGTGTGTCTATCTGTGTGGGGCAGGTCTGGCAGTCCCTGTGGTGCTTAAAGTGATGCAATGCCACCCTCTGCGTGCCTCCCCACGCCACTGCACAGGCATTGGCAGAGGATGAAAACCAACAGGGATTCATTCAGAGAGGGGGAGGGAGAAGGCACCGTCCAAACTGATGTCTTATCCATGTACTGATCTGAATGTCCTTTAAACGTTGTAACTACCCCTGATTTCACCACTTCCTCTGGAATTTCATTCCACACACAAGTCTGATTCTGTCTAAAATAATTACCTCTCATGAATTTTGAAAATCTTTTTCCTCGCTCCTTAAAATATCCCTCAGTTTTGAATCCACAACTCGAGGGAAAAGGCATCAGCCCTTCAGCTTATTTTATAAACCTCTGTAAAGTCATCCCTTAATCTCATACTCTCCAGTGAAAAATTCCCAGCCTACACAGCCTCTCCTTATAGCTCACTCCCTCCTTTCCCAGGTTAATTTCTTCTGAACCATCTCCAGCTTAAAAATATCAAATTCAATAACATCAAAGTGAATAGTCAAGGTGTTTTCAAAGTGTACTGGGAGTCCAAAACTAGAGGACATAGGCTTAAGGTGAGAGGGGAACATTTAAAAGTGACCTAAGGGGCAGTGTTATCACCCAGAGGCTGGTGTGCCTATGGAATGAGCGGGCAGGACCAGATTGGACACAGTATTCCAGAAGAGGTCTCACCAATGTCCTGTACAAAAACAACATGACGTCCCAATTCCAATACTCAAATGTCTGACCAATGAAGACGTGTACTAGACACATTCTTAACCACACTATCTATATGAGATGCAAATTTTAAAGAATTATACCTGATGGCCTAGGTCTTTGTTCTACAACACTGCCAAAGGCCTTACTTTTAATAATATAGGTCCTGCTCTTGTTTGATTTACCAAATCTAATACCTCGCATTAATCCAAACTAAAATCCATCTGCAACGCCTCGGCCAGTGAGTGATATTACAACCTCCTCACCTTCTCCGTTTTATTTTAAAATGCCCACCCCTCTCCAGGAGGCCTACACACTCCAGCCTTGATTTTCACGAAGACCCTGAGCTTGGTTTGCCTTGTGTGGTTAGAGGGAGGAGGGACGGATTGCAGACACAGTCAGTGGGGAGGAGAGGCTGGACAGTAATCAGAAGCCTGGTATCATTTCATGGTTTTAGGAAGAGGGCAGTCACACGTTAGAGGTGGTTAATAGTGATCGGTCTTTTGGGACCAGAAATTAAGCTCTTCCTTCGTCTCGAGTGTTGAGTAATAAATGTCTATTTGAGACCCTTCATTGGGCAGAGTACGTCTGCAGGATTTCATTTCCTAATATTGTAGACTACAGATAATAGCGATTAAAGATGTTCATAGTTATAGATGTAGGCTTGCTCTTTGATCTGAAAAGTTCATTTCCAGACGTTTCATTGCCTTACTAGGTAATACCTTCAGTCGAAGATGGATCCAACACACCACGCTTCTATGGATTACCCAAAATTAACAAACGAGGAGCCCCCCTCACATCGAATGTCTCGCTACCTGAAACTCCAAATTACAGATTGGCCAAGGAGCTACCCAAAAGACTAAGATATTTAGTAGAAGGCTCACGCTACTCAATCCACCCCACCCAAGAATTCCTGAGGACCATTAAAGACATTAAGATAGAAGCGGATGAAATAATGATCTCCTTTGATGTAATTGTCCTGTTTACCTCAATCAACACTAACCTGGCCAAGGAAACACTGACTATACTATTAGAATACCCCAAGACACAGATACCAAACACCACTAACTTCATCAACGAGAATATCTCCAAGCTAGTTGACCTATGTCTTACCACCCACTTGACCTTCAACAACAAAGCTTACAGACAAACCAATGGAACACCCATGGGATCTCAGATATCGGGGGTTCTTAGTAGAGGCAGTAATGAAGAGCCTTGAGCAAACAGCTCTTCCAGTTATCCAACCCAAACTCTGGATCCGCTACGTGGATGACACCTTTGTCATCACTAAATGAAACAAGTTTGAAGAAACCTTCCAGGACATCAATAATACCCTTACTGGCATACATTTCACGAGAGAGGAGGAAAACAACAACAAACCGCCGTTTCGAGATGTCACAGTAGAGTGAACAGCCAATGGGGAACTTCAAACCAGCGTCTACAGAAAAACAACACATATGGACCAAATATTGAACTACAGAAACAATCATCGCAACACCCACAAACGAAGCTGCATCAGAACATTATTTCAACAAGTCAACATACACTGTAGCACAAGGTACTACACAGAGCAGAGGAAAATCACCTATACTGTGTATTCAAAAATAATGGGTACACAATAAACAGTTTTTTACTCGAATAAACACAGTCCGCCGATTTCTCAGGAATAAACCCAAACAAGCATACAAAACACGTCCAGAAACCCTAGCCACTCTCCCCTACATCAAAGACATCTCGGAAATGACTGCCAGACTACTCAGACCCCTTGGAATCATTGTAGCCCACAAAACCACCAACACACTAAAATAGCAGCTAATGAAATTGAAAGACCCTATACAGACAATGAGCAAAACTAATGTCATTTACACAATACTGTGCAAGTATTGTAATAATCAATGCATTGGACAAACAGGCAGAAAACTAGGATACATGAACACTAACTAGCCACGAAAGGACATGACCATCTCTCACTCACATCCTCCCGTAAAGATTAAGGAGGTCACCACTTTGACTGAGACAATACATCCATCCAAGGTCAAGCCAAACAAAGACATGTACGAGAATTCCTAAAAGCATGGCATTCCAACCAGAACTTTATCGAAATTCACATCGAGTTGGACCCTATCACCACCCCCTGAGAAAAGGAACAGGAAGTTACTTCACCACAGCAAATAACATCATCAAACGAAATGACATCACCAGCTCAAAGAAACCCAAACATATAAATAGAAAGCAGGAAGTTTCAGCATTGCTTTGCAAAAAGTCCACTGAAGATGTTAGCTAGTAAAGTAATGAAACGTCTGGAAGTGAACTTTTCAGCTCAGCGAGCAAACCTACATCCAAATCCTCATCCTGAGCTACAAATCTTCTCAAAATTCACTATGTTCATAGTTAATTTCAATGGCGCAGCACGTGCACACAACATCCTATATTTGAGAGAAATATCTTGCATTTCTTTAACAATATAAAGTGTTTTGGGTAATTCAGTAATGCTAACCGGATTATAATAAATCCACACCGAGCTTAAAGCGGGCACTTAAAATATGACCCAAAATCTGTGTATGGCAATGTAGTGGGCAGTGTCCCTGCCTCTGAGCCAGAATTCTGGATTTGATTCCAATTCCTGAACTTGTATAGTAGTGTTCCTAGCTCTGGACTCGAAGGTCAGGATGGAAGTCCTGCCTGTTGCAGAGGTATATCACAGCATGACAGAACAGGGTGATGAACAAACACACAGGAGAATACTGTTACAGCTTTATGGGTATTGCTGAGCGATGCTAGTGTCCCTACCTCCGGCACAAAGGTCTAGGTAAAAATCCCACAGAAGTCTCTCATAATAAATCTGAACAAAATGATTAAATTGGATTTAGAATTGTGACTTGTTGGAGAAGGAAAAGGTGCCAGTATTGCATTTCAGAATTTAGTCCCGGGATGGCTGAAAACACAACTAATCATGTTGATTGGAGTCACATTTCGCAGCCAGAGAGGTTTATAAAATCAAAACAGTCATGGATAGGGTGAGTAGGCCGCAGGTTAGGAGCGTCCAAAACTAGAGGGCATTGGTTGAAAGTGAGAGGGGAAAGGCTTTGCTGAGGTCTCAGCGCCACCTTTTCACACAGAGGGTGCTGTGTGTATGGAATGAGCTGCCATAGGAGGTGGTGGGGGCTTGTACAACTACAGCATGTGAAAGGCATCTTGATGGTTTCAGACCTGTCAAGCCTTTCCAGCAATTTCTGTATTTGTTACAAAATGCATTCATTTTAACGCAGGTATTCTGAATACACTAAACATTTTATTTTTTAATGATGCAGGGGCACATAAACATATCTTCATATCCACCGAGACCATTTTCTGCAGAGGGTATGGTCCTGTGTATGACAGCAGCAATGATGCACCTACATGGAGCAGGGAAGTTGATGGAGACATAGTTTGGACAATGTACAAGGAGACCTCACATGGTACAGTTTGGGAGAGGATGACATTCCTGTGTGATTCAGCTCAGAGAGGGAGAAAATATAATCTGCCCAAAAGGAATAGCCTATTGCACTCTCTCTCCTTCATTGTTCCACATCACAACAAAGTGTGCAAGCTAAAAAAAAACAACTCTTCAGTCATTGTTATCATTCTTGTTTTTTATAGAATTCCTGCAGCATGGAAACAGGCCCTTCGGAGAAACATGTACATATCAACCTTCCAAACAGGCAACCTTCCCAGACCCGTTCCCCTATATTTACCCCTGACTAATGTATCTAACCTAAATATCCTCGAACACTATGGACAATTTAACATGACCAATCCATCTAACCTGCACAGATTTGGATTGTGGGAGGAAACTGGAGCACACATTAGAAGTTTACGCATACAAGAGGAGAATGTGCAAACTGCACGCAGGTAATCGCACAAGGCTGGAAATGAACGCAAATCCTTGGTGCTGTGAAGTAGCAGTGCTAACTATGGAGCCACTGTGTTAGCCTTTAGGCAATCCCTGACCAGAATTCATTGGAAGCTCCTCACTGCCTAATACAAAGGGAATCCAGCCAAATCCAACTGCTCCAGGATGAAATCCTGTTGTTAGCAGCTTGTGTGAGTAGAATCTCTTCCGAAGCAGAATCACATTTTGGACAATCTCTCACTTCTTCCTTTTGTCATGAATTACACTAACACCTGGGCAAAGTTCTTTCAACTTGGAATTGCAGAGATTTTGTTTATCGTGTGTGTGTGTGTGTGTGTGTGTGTGTGTGTGTGTGTGTGTGTGTGTGTGTGTGTGTGTGTGTGTGTGTGTGTGTGTGTGTGTGTGCGCCTGTGCCTGTTGATCAATTCCTAAGCATGTGTACCCCTCTGCTCCCCACCTACTCATGCATTTATCCAGATGTATCTGAAATGAACCTTCCGTGCCTACCTCTACCACTTCTGCTGGCAACGCTTTCCAAACGCCCACCACCCTCTGTGAAGTACTTGCCATGTGTATCTCCCTTAAACTTCCCACCTCTCACCTTGAAACCATGATCTCTCGTTATTGAATCCTTCACCCTGAGAAAAAAAAGCTTGTCTCTATCCGCCCTGTCTATACCCTTCATGACTTTGTAAACCTCAATCAGGTTCCCCCTCAATCTCCTTTTTTCTAACCTACTCAACCTTTCTTCATAGTTAGCACCTTCCATACCAGGCATCATTCTCGTAAACCTTCTTTGCACAATCTCCAAAGCGTCCACATCCTTTTGGTAATGTGGCGACCAGAACTGTACACATTATTCTAAATGCGGCCGAACCAATGTCTTGTACAATGTTAACATGACTTGCCACTTCTTAAACTCAATACCCCGTCCAATGAAGGCCAGTATACTATATGCCTTCTTGACCACTCTATGCACTTGTGCAGCAACCTTCAGGGTACAGTGGACCTGCACTCCCAGATCTCTCTGCACATGAACTTTTCCCAAGGCTCTTCCGTTCATTGTATAATTTGCTCTAGAATTAGTCTTGCCTACATGCATCACCTCACATTTTTCTGGATTAAAAAGCATCTGCCACTTTTCCGCATAACTCTCCAGGCTATCTATATGTTCCTGTGTGCTCTGAGAGTCCCTTGTGCTTTCTGCTACTCTACCAATCCTCGTGTCATTTGCAAACTTGCTGATCATACCAACAGTGCCATGTTTCTGATCATTTATATTTATTACAAACAAAAGTGGCCCCAACACTGACCCCTGTGGAACACCCACTGGTCACCTTTCTCCATTTCAAGAAACTCCCTTCAACAACTACTCTCTGTCTCCTGTTTCTCAACCAGTTCTTTGTCCAAATAGCTAGAACACCCTACACACCATATGACTTCAATTTCTCCATTAGTCTACCATGGGGAATCTTATCAAATGTCTTACTAAAGTCCATGTATATGAGATCAACAGCCCTTCCTTCATCTATTAACTTGGTCACTTCCTCTAAGAACTCTATTAAGCTGGTTATGCACAATCTCGCCTGCACAAAACCATGTTGCCTGTCACTGATAAGCTCATTCTTTTCTAAATATAAATAGATCCTATCTCTCAGTACCTTCTCCGGCAACTTTCCCACCACTGGCGTCAGGCTTGCTGGTCTTTGGTTACCCAGAATATCCCTACCACCCTTCATATACAGGGGGACAACATAAGCAAACCTCCAGTCCTCTGGCACCTAACCTGTATTTAAGTATGCCACAAAAACACCTGTCAAGGCCCCAGATATTTCCTCTCTCGCCTCCCTCAGCATCCTGGGAAAGATCCCATCTAGTCCTGGGGATTTGTCCACCTTAATAACCTCTGGCCTACCCAACGCATCTTCACGCGCATGCGCCTGTTTGTGTGTGTGTGTGTGTGTGTGTATACGCGCCAGTGTTTTTAGAAAAGGAAATATCGATTCTTTATTTTCAATATCCAAACCGTTTTCCATTCCTCTTTCCATCATATTTTGAGTGACATTGCTCTGGATCATAAACGTGCGATTTCAGCTGATTAAAGAAACGAGCCTGACTTCTTCCTAAAACTGACTCTGACCCAGTTTGTGACCGATTTCATCGGCCATATCACCAACCTGGTTATATTTAACATTTGTTGTGAGCAGTGGAAGAGTGGGACTCGCAAAGAAAACAGTGACCCAAAAAGCAGGGTAACTGTAGACCGGTGAGCCTAATATCAGTGGTGGGTAAGTTTGTTGGAGGGGATTCTCAGGGACAGGATTTACATAGAATTGGGAAGGCAAGGACTTATAAGAGTTGTCAACGTGGCTTTCTGCATGGGAAATCATGTCTCATTAATTTGTCTGAGTTTTATAAAGAGGTGACAAAGAAGATTGATGAAGGCAGTTTGGTAGACATTGTCTGTATGGACCTCAGCAAGGTGTTCACATCATTCTGATTGGTAGACAGATTAGTAAGGTTCGGTCACATGGGATACAGAGGAAGCTAGTCACAATTGGCTTGAAGGAAGAGGGATATTTTTCAGCCTGGAGGCTTGTGAACAGCAGTATTCTGTAAGAATCAGGACAGAGTTCACGGCATTTCATCGTTTATATCAAGGATTTGGATATGAATATCAGAGGCGTAGTTTGTAAGTTTACATATGACATCAGAAAGGTGGTGTAGTAGATTATCTCAGAGTACAACGTCACTCCAATTATATGGGGCAAAGGGGCAAGGAGCGACAGATGAAATGTAATTTAGATAAATACAAGGTTTTGCATTTTGGGAAGGCAAATCAGGGCAGAAATTATACACTTAACGGTAAGGTCCTGGGACGTGTTGTGGAACAAAGGAACCTTGGACTGCAGGTACATTGTTCCTTGAAAGTGGAGTCGCAGGTAGACAGAGTGGTGCAGAACACATTTGGCAACATTTGCCTTAATCAGTTAGAGCATTAAGTATAGGAATTGGGTGCAATGTTGCACCTGTATAGGATACTGGTGAGGCCACTTTAAGAATACTGCATACAACTCGGTTGGCTGCAGAAAAGATTTACACGGATGATGCAGGACTGAAGGATTTGAGTTTTAGGGAGAGGCTGGTTAGATTGCGATGTTTCCCCCAGAGTGCCAGAGGCTGAGGGGTAACATTATAGAGCTTTATAAAATGATCAGGGGCATGGATATTCTGAACAGCCACGTTCTGTTTCCCAGGATAGGGGAGTCCAGAACAAGAGAGCATAGGTTGGAGGGGGGAGGGCGAATGATTTAGAAGGGACCTTCGGGTAAATGGTTTATACAGAGAGTGGTGTGTGTATGGAAAGTGCTGACAGAGGAAGTGGTGAAGGCGGTTAAAATCGCACATTTAAAAAGTATCTGAAAGAGGAGGGATATTGACCAAATGCTGGCAAATGGGACTAGATCAGATTTGATATCTGATCGGAGTGAACAGATTGGACTAACGGGTCTGTTTCCATTCTGCATGACTGTCTGATTCTACAAGAGGGATGACGAATAATTCTTCTGAAAGGACCTTTCAAGTCGAAATACTGCTCACTGGAAGTTTATCGTGCCTCTGTGTTCACATTGATTGAAAGTTGCGTTAGTGAAATATTTGACAGAGAAGTGAGTCATGGATAATGGGACACAGACAGGAAAGTGGGGCTGAGACCACAACCTGATCAGCCACAATCTTAGTGCCTGGTGGAGAATTTTCAAAGTATCTAGTGACTCACTCCTGTCCCTCAATCCCGTGTTCCTGTGTTCCATTCAGGCCATTAAACCTGTTAGGCAGGAGCATTCAGAGGCTACTTACTTCTATAACCTGGTGCACAGAAACAGAGGAGATCATTCGGCCCTTCAAGACTGTCCCACACGCTTTGAAGGGATTTGAGAAATATAATTGTAAAATCCCGAGGCTGGGTATGAAAGAGGCCCCATAACTCTCTTTACAGAGCTTCCCCTCTCCGAAACTTGTGCTCCATTTGTTGGTCATGTTGTAGACCCAACTTCACTATGAATATACCCCCCATACCTTACCCAGCGATGGCTCACAAAATCCTCTGGTCTCCCTGACGGCAACATTCAATAACAGAACATTCATGAAAATAAATAACACCCATTAACTTTCCAATAACAGAATGTGAGAACATCAGACACAGAGGCAGGTCGTTCACTCCCCAAGCCTGCCTTGCCCTTCACTAAGATCATGACTGATCTGCTCTTGGTCTCAAATCCTCTTTCATACCCAATTCTTCATCGCCCTCAACTCTCGGACAGGTCAATATCCATCTACCTCCTCTTCAAATACTTTCCGTCATTTGGCTCCCGAACACTTTGAGAAGAGAAATCCTGACATTCAATGCCACCTGTTTGAAGAAAACTCTTGCTGCTCCTATATCATGGCCTATTGATATGAACAAAAGAGGTTGACACAAGGGGATGGTAAAAATGACCGGCCCTGATATCAAGGCTTCTCTTGACTTCTGTTGACATCAAGGAGCTTAACAAATCTGACCTTAATGGGAATCAGAAAAAACTCTCCAGTGTTTGGAGTCAAACATGACACAAAGGAAGATGTTCATCATCTCAGTCCTGGGTCACCTCTGTAGGAGATCCTCAGGGTAGCTTCCTTTTCACAAACATCTTCAGCTGCTTCATCAATGTCTCCCCACCCTCACCCTCCCCACCATAAGATCAGAAGTGGGGATGGTCACTGTGGATTCCACAAAGTTCAGAATACTTTGACGCCTCTGTCAGCTTCTGAACTGCTCTGTGTCCATGTGCAGCAAGACGTGGACTCCATTGAGGCTTGTGCTTTTAAAGAGTCCGTAACATTCATATAAAGGACTGTCTGACACTGCACATTGCCACAGTAAAATAAAAGTTCATTCCGCACCTCACACTGATTTCACACGAATATGAGGAAGTCGTTCAGCCCATTGACACTATTGGAGAAGAACAGGGACAGCCCATTCAGTGCCTCCAGCCTATTACTCAGGAAGAGAAGGATTCTAGTGTGATGGGCCACACCAGAACTCCTCGACAATATTTGAAGGCGGTAGCCTAGACTCTAATGTTTTCTTATTTTAAAGAAAATGTAAAATGTCTGTTCCAGATGCTATGTGACTGGTCAAACAACTCGGTGTGAAGCATAACACCATTTACTTAAACATGATAGATGAAATAAAACCAAAGAAAGAAGAATTTAGAATAACGTAATTATATTGGACAGGTTAACAGAATAATAGATCTAGGGACTATTACTAATGAACTGTTCCAATACTGGAAAATCATATGAAAGCAGCCCTTGGCAAAAAGGAATATTCAGACACTGAATGACACAAATATTACTCCAATTCATGATTTAAAAAACAGCACCAAGAGAAAATTCATAGAGAGAGTAGCAGCCAGGAGACATTCACTAAAGCTTTCAACTCAGTGGAGACCCCAATAATTTCTGGTATTACTGAGAAACCAAAACTCAGAAATCCTAATATGTGAGAGAAGACATACCCATTCCATCTGCATTAAAATAAACCTAAGGCCTCACTAGCTGTTTACTCAAGTGGTCCTAACTAGCCAGCTTGGTAACGGACATTCAATCTCTGTCGTAAAAGAAACCAGAACAAAATAATCTCTTAAAGCTACAGCATCATCACAATCGTCAGCACATCGAGCTGTCAAACAGGAACCAGGGATAACCCAATCAGGCTCTTGGCCCTGACCAATTGGACGAGGAAGACGCCAGTCAGTCCCTTGAGTCACTTACACAGGAACAGTAGGAGGCCATTCCCACCTCAATGCACTTACACAGGGGCAGAATGAGGTAATTGATGCTGATTCCTGATGAATGGCTTATGCCCGAAACGTCGATTCTCCTGCTGTGCTTTTCCAGCAAACCACTGTCTACTCTGATCTTCAGCATCCACAGTTCTCGCTGTCTCCTAACTGATGCTCTTAAATGATGAACAAGTGGAGTAGAGGCTACACAGACAGACTGCTCCACGTTGTTCCTCTTAGCTCCGTCTGTCATGATACACACATGGGACTTTAACACGGTTTTTTAGCGGTGAGGAGGGAAGCCATATGTCTTGTGTGAAGTCACAAGAAGGCACCTTCCATCTCCGAGAAGCCAGCCTGGTGTTCTCTATGTAGGGTGGAAGCTGGTGGGAATGGCTACCTGTTTCAGAATGAAGGTATTGTGGCTGCTGTTGGGGATTGTGCGCAACACGACGTTCAGTACGGAATCACACGCCGACTGCACAATAACGTGTGGAGAGATAATTAAGGCATATAAACTATTAGGAAAGCCACGTTAGACTGATGAATGGACTCTCTAAGTTCAAATAATGCTGATCTTGTTCATGTTTATCTTCTCTAGTGCATATCCTGTGCCGTTTAACCTGTATGCCTTACTCTGTCCAAGTTTATTTCCACCCTATGATCTCTCTGGCCATGTTTGCTATGATCTTCCTCCACTGCTCATAAATAAAGTGTTTCCCTGTACTGAGGTACACATGACAATAAATCAAACCAACCAATCCTTAGTAAAGTATGGAATATCTCACCCTGTCAATATCTCTTTTGGAAGTAAGTGATCGCTGCCACTCCTCGTGTTTAATGTCACCGTTTCTTCTTCTCTCACAGCTCTACTGATTAAACACACAGCTTCTTCACTCTCTCCTCGTGATACCATTACCCGTGTCTGTCGTAAGGAGATCATTCCTTACAAAAGAGATCACATCTGTACAGAGTGTCCCAGAATGCTCTCTCAGCATGGCTCTACAACAGCAGAAAGATGGCTTTTCTTATGTACTTGAATCATCTTACAATGAAGGACACCATACCATTGACTGCACCCATTACTTACACAGGGTTTGATTCTGAGTGGTCAGCATAGACTTGTGAGTGGGAGATCATGCTTCCCAAATTTGTTCGAGTTGGTTGATGAAGTGACCAAAAAGGTTGATGAGGGCGGAGCGGTAAACATAGTCTCTATGGATATCAGTAAGGCCTTTGATAAGGTTCCATATGGCAGGCTGTTCTGGAGAGTTACATCATGTGGAATGCTGGGGAACTGGCCAATTGGATACACAGTTGGCTTGATGGTTAGAAGCAGAGGGTTTAGCGGAAGGATGCTTATCAGACTGGAGGCTGGGTCCATGGCTGTTTGTTATCTATGATTTGATTGAGAATGTACAAGGCATGATTAGTATGTTTGCAGATGACACTAAAATAAGTGGGAGCATGATCAGTGAGGAAGTTTATCAGAAATTGCAGCAGGACCTTAATCAGTTGGGGAAATGGGCCGAGAAATAACAAATGGAATTTAATATAGATGCTTGGTGTCTTGCAGTTTGGAAACTCAACAACGTAGGAGTTGCACGGCGAATGGGAGGGCGTTAAGGGATGTAATGGGCAGAGAGACCTTGGTGTCCCGGTGCATGTTTCTCTGAGAGGGGAGTCACATGTAGACAGGACAGTGAAGAAGCAATTTGGCACACTAACCTTCATCAGGCCGGACATTGAGTATGGAAGTTGGGAATTTATGTTGCAGTTATACAGAACTTTGGTAAGGCTGCACTTGGAGTATTCTGTTCAGTTTTTGTCACTTTGTTATAGGGAGCATTTTATGAAATTAGAAAGAGTGCAGAATAAATTCCCATGGACGTTGCCAGGACCCAATGGTCTGAGTTATAGGGAGAGGTTGAACAAGCTAGGACCTTTTCTATAGAGTGTAGGACCCTGGGGGTGGGGGGGGGTGGTCGAGGAACGTTATACAGCTGCATAAAGTCACAAGGGGTATGGATAGGGTTAATGCTCTCAGTCTTTTTTCCAAGGTGTGGAGAATCGAGGATTGGATGGGATCAGTTTAAGGTTAAAGGGGAAGGAACAAAAGGGAAACAGAGGGACCACTTCTTTACACAGAGGCTGGTACGTGGAAAAGCTGCCAGCAGACGTGGTTGAGGGGGGTACATTAACAACATTTCAAAAGCATTTGGATAAATATGTGGATAGGAAAGGACTGGAAGGATATGAGCCAACTGCAGGGAAATGGGGTTAGTGTGGATGGACATTTACAAGGGGGAGTCGAACCCCTCTGTTAATTAAAACCAAACACCCAGAAAAGCTCGCTTCACATCGTAATCTGGCAAAATATGAGGGACACAGATCTCCTACATTCCATTATTTAAACAAACATTCAGAAATTACTGTATTAACTTTAGTAGTGAACACTGAACAACAGCTGTTCACAAATGCAAGCTCCTTTTTTCTTAGCTACTTACTATCTGTTTCCAACTCTTGTAAAAATGTGTTCTTCTACCAACCCACATATTAAACTTTACAATCTCAAGACCACACAGTCTCTATCTTCCCCACTCTTCCAGCTGATGATCTCCCCGGGTCACATTTTGTTTTCCTGCAAGTAGGTTTGTCATGAACATGTATCTTTGATAGAGCGTGTTTGAGATGGCCATTTAGCACTCCTGCTCTGCATCAGTTACTCTGCTGTTGGATGGCAGTAGCTCTCTCTCTAGTGTCCAAAATGCCGAGTTTACTTACTCCACATGATACAATAATTCTCATAATTTGATTGCTTTCCAGCTGTCCAAACAATAGTATTCAAATTCAATTGGCTTCTGGTATCCTAAGCATTACTTAAACTACTAATACGTCGTCCCCACCTGCTTCACTCTATGCTGTGTCCTCTTCAGGTGTTGTTTAGTTCTCTCACCTACTCCATCTGATCCCTCCCTCACCTCACATACATAATCCAAGTGTGAGATCTCCGACTTCAGTCCAGTCAATTTAGATTTAATTAAATTCAAAGGATTTCACTTCATGTACGAAGATTAACTCAAAGGAAGTAAACGGGGTAGATTTATTTGGGGCATCTTCGATGATAAGTAATTTAATGGGACACCTTTATCCCAATCATTTGGCCAGTCCTGACAGTATGCTGTTAACATAGTCTTCAGCGTCTGATGCTAACTTTTCAATGCTCCCTGGGATTCAGGATGGGACGCCCTTGATTTGAAGTGCTGTATGCCTAAGCTATCCATGACTTCCTTAAACAGCTGAGAGGTAAAATGAGACCCATGGTCTGACTGAATCTCTCTGCGGTGCCCATAGCGAGTAAAAAAAGCTACCAACTCCCCTACCTCCCTTTTTGCCTTAACACTCCATAATGGAATTGCCTCTGGAAATCTGGGAGACGCATCCATTATGGTTAGCAAATGTTAGTTTCCACTTTTACTTTTGAAAGGGGAGCTCCACAGTTAATCAGAACCCATGTGAAAGGTTCTTCAAATGCAGGAATTGGCAACAAAGGTGCTGGTTTTATTACTGCCTGTGACCTACCTACCATTTGGCATGAATGACATATAAAACAAAAAATAACCACGTAATTGAGCATTCCAGGCCACTAGAAATGCTTCTGCACCTTAGCCTGAGTCTCTGTACACCTAGGTGACCACCTGCAGTCAGTTTGTGTGCTACTCTTAACATGGTATGCTACCAGTCAAACGATCTAGTACATTTTGGCCCATTTCCCTTCTGCACTAACCTACCGTTTTTCTCCACGTTCAGGTTTTTCCTGCACCATGACATCAAACAGGGTGTGAGTTACCTGAACATCAACTCCTTTGTCTTTTTCATTCGTTTTTCCTTCCTGCTGTAACTTATGACAGTGGGATGTTGTTACTACACAGTCTGGAAAATTCCTGGGTATATTTCTTTTAACTCCTCGGTTCCCTAGTTTTCATTTGACTTCTCCACCACAAGGAGTGTCTCTCCCATCTTGGATCCTATTAAATCGTTCACAAGAACAAACCGTATTCATGGAACTGACACTCTGTCACTCACTCTCACTGTTACTTCCCCAATCCTGATTTGGCACTCCAATGTGATGTTTCAGTCCCCAACCTGAATTTCTGTCCCAATTCCACAAATTATCATGCTCTTGAGGAAAATGTCCGAAAGAGTGAAAATCCTTCCATCGCTTGCTATTAGGGGCTGAGAGAACGTGAGGACTGTAAATGGTGGCGATCAGAGCTGAAAAGTGTGGGGCTGGAAAAGCACAGCAGATCAGGCAGTATCTGGGAGGCAGGAGAGTTGACGTTTCAGACACAAGTCCTTCATCAGGTAAGTTGGGGGGGAGGGTAAGGGAGGGGGAAGGAGAAATAAATAGGAGGGTGGCGTGGAGCTGGGCGGAAGGTAGCTTGCAAGGCGATAACGAGATGCAGGTGGGGTTTGATGGTGATAGGTCAGAGAGGAGAATGAAGTGGATAGGTGGTAGGACAGCTAGAACCCTCAAACTACACAGCTTCAACAACGACTTCACCAATTTCTAAATCTCCCCTCCCACAACCTTATACCAGATCCAACCATTCAAATTAGCACCGCCCTCTTGAACTGTCTTACTTGTCCATCGTCCTTCCCACCTATCCACTCACCCTCCTCTCCGACATATCACTATCACTCCCACCGACATCTTCCTATCGCCCGCCCAGTGACCCTCCCGCGAGTCCAGCTCCTACCCTCCTACTTTTCTTTCAGTACCCTTGTCCCCACCCCTCCGGCCACATTCCTGACGATGGGTTTATACCTGATATATAGATTGTCCTCCTCTTCAGATGCTGCCTGATGTATTGTGCTTTTCTGGCACCTCACTTCTCAACTATTAGTGACAGAGCAGGTCCCGTATCTCAGAAAATTATAATTTATCGCCCTCCCCCGCACCAACCCCCCCACCTTCTGAATAAACTTTATCCACAGAGCGAATTCTTTATAGAGACCAGGTATTGACTCTGTATCTAGGCTGTGCACTCTCCTACAGCTCCTTGGAGACTTGGGGTCTTCTTTACCAGTTTCACTAATGCCACTGGCTTAGCCTCTTCTACCACATCTTTTCCTAAAGTGTCTTCCTTCAACCCCCAGCACAGTGTGTCCCAGCTTACTGCAGTGAAAGCTCCTTTTCCCAGTGCCTTTCTTAAACCATCGGTACTGTAATTGTATGTATTTCACTCCCTTCTCGTGAGAGCACAATAGGCCTTTCTCCTCATTTCAACTACCTTGGGCTTCTTTTTTCACCTATAGTAAACTATTGTGCGCTACTGTTCGCTTTGTAGTGTGTGATCTCCCCTTCTCACAGTTTCTATCCTTCACAGGATGAAAATCCTCCCAGAAGCTAAATTTCACCTCATGCTCCAATGCATATTTACCTGCCATTTCTGCCGCACTTCTCACTTGAAATTTCTATTCATTCACATGAATTTTTACCATCTCAGGAAGTGAGTTTAAACTCCTCCAGCAGAATAATCCCCTTCGACCCTCACAGGTCAGCACTCATCTATCAAAATGACTGTGTTTAATTCTTTCAAACTCAACATAAGCCTGACCTGGTTTCGTCTCTATATTTCTGAACCTCTGGCTATATTCTTCTAGTATCAATTCATAACCAAACAAATTAGCCAGCTTGACATCTGCATAATCTCTTGACCCCTCATCTGACAGTGCTGCAAATACCTCATTCCTGTGCCCGCCAACGTAGTCTGAACGAGCATTACCCACAAGTTCACTGGACACACCATCTGCTGAGCAATTTTGTTTTTCAAATGAAATAAAAACAGATATTGACATTTTTCTCACCGAAATATGACAATGTATTAACATAGCTGTGTACATCCCTTCATCTCTATCCTGTTCATTTAACTTTCTTGTCTAATTCCCAACTTCCGAATTTCAAATTCTCTCTCTCTTTTCCTCTCTTCCCCTTTCCACTTGTTCTCTCTCTGTTTCCTTCCCTATTTTCACCTACTAACTCCAGTTGCCATATTTGCAATTTAAGTTTTTTCTAACTCTACCGCAGTTGCCTGTTTCTGTGACACACCAAAGTGCTTCACCAACTCCGTTACAATTTCAGCTTTCCTTTTGTCCCTGGTTAAACCCAATTCCAACCTATTTGCGAATTCTAAAAATATTCTTTCTTCTGGTTCAGTGTGCTACGTGCTTGATGTGGGGGGGGGGGGGAGGTTCAACGACTCTGCTGTGTCTGGCTCATATAAGTGTGGAAATTGTGTGCACGTTCAGCTACTGACAGATCATATTGCAGCACTGATGAAAGAACTCGAGGACCTTAGGCTCATCCGAGAGAATGAGATCTTTCTGGACAAGACCTTCAGCGAGGTTATTACACTAATCGTACCAGGAGAGAGCAGACGATGTGGAAGGCAGAGAGGAGACAGGTGCAAGAGACATCGGAGCAAGTACCTGTCAGGAACAAGTTGAATCTTTTAAAAACAGTAGAGACAGATGACACTGCCAGTCCGCCAGGCGGCCAGGTCTGTCAATCAAAAGTTGGTGTGGAGACAGAGCGGAAGAGTCGGACATCGCACAGAGCCATGGTAATAGGGGACTCCATAGTGAGAGGAACTGACCAGGGTTTTTGTGGAAGCAGACGGGACTTAAGGATGGTGTGTTGCCTTCCTGGTGCCAGGGTTAAAAACATCACAGACAGAGTGCAGGAAATCCTCAAGGACGAAGGTGAAGAGCCAGAGTTGGTGGTATATGTCGGCACAAATGCTGTCAGGAAGAAGTGGAGAACATACTACAGCGGGACTTCGGAAAACTAGGAAGAAGGCTGAAAAGCAGGACGTCCAGGGTGGTTATATCCCGTTTGCTTCCAATCCCTCGGCTGGTGAGGCCAGAAACAGAGAGATAATGGACTTGAACGTGTGGCTGGGGAACTGGTGCAGGAAGCAAGGATTTAAATTCTTGGATCACTGGGGTATGTTTTTTAGTGAGCATAAATTCTGCAAGAGAGACGGTTTGCACCTTAATAAGTTATGGACAAGCATTCTGGCAGGCAGGTTTGCTACTCCAACACAGCTACATTTAAACTAAGAAGCGGGGTGGGGTGGGGGGCGGTGTGGTGGAGGGGACAAACTGGATGTTTAAGAAGGAAGTTGGAGGGAAATTTAGAACAAGGGAAGTCAAGAAAGACAACTGTATCAATGAGGCAGAAAACTCAGAAAAGGATCACGCTGTAAGGTTGAGTGAAAAACGTGTTGATAGGAAGGGAGAGGGCAGTAAAACATTGAAAATACTATATATGAATGCACGGAGCATTAGAAATATCATGGATGAGCTTGAGGCTCTTTTGGAAGTTGGCGATACGATATTATGAGGATAACTGAGACGTGGCTTCAAGTGGACAGGGCCTGGGAAATGAATATTCAATGCTACACATGCTATCGTAAGGACAGACTGATGGGCAGAGGGGGTGAGGTGGCCATGTTGGTAAGGGATGATATTCAGTCCAGGGGAATGTAGAGTCAGTGTGGATAGAGCTGAGAAATACAAAGGGTAAAAAGACCCTGTTGCGAGTTACGTGCAGGCCCCCAAACAGTAGTCTGAATGTCAGATGTAAGTTAAATGAGGAGCTGAAATTGGCCTGTTGCAAAGATGTTACGACAGTTGTTATGGAGGATTTCAACATGCAGATAGACTGGGAGAATCAGGATGGTATTGGACCTCAACAAAGAGGCTTTGTAGACTGCCTCAGAGATGAATTCTTAAAACAGCTGGTGCTGGAGCCAACCTAGGAGATGGCAATTCTGGATCTGGTATTATGCAACGAACCAGAATTGGTCAGGGACCTCGAAGTGAAGGAGACATTGCGAAGTAATGACCATTATACAATAAACTTCAATCTGCAATTTGAGAGGGACTGGGTACAACCGGAAGTGACAAATTTTCAGTTGAATAAAGGGAATTATAGAGCTATGAGGGAGGAGTTGGCCAAAGTTCAATGGTGCAATACCTTAGCAGAGATGACATTGGAGGAACAATTGCGGATATTTCCGCATATAATGCAGAAGTTGCAGGATCAGTTCATTCCAAAAAGGAAGAATGATCCTAGGAGGAGGCATGGGTGGCTGTGGCTGACGAGGGAAGTTAAGAATCATATAAAGTTACAAGAGAAAAAGGATAACATAGCAAACGTAAGTGGGAAAACGGAGGACTGGGAAGCTTTTAAAGAACAACAGAGGATTACTAAGAAGGAAATACGCAGTGAAAAAATGAGGTACGAAGGTAAACTGGTCAATAATATAAAGGAGGATAGTAAAAGTTTTTTTTAGGTACGCGAAAGCTAAAAAAATGTTTAAGACAAAAAATGGACCCTTGAGGACAGAAACAGGGGACTATATTACAGGGAACAAAGAAATGGCAGAAGAATTGAATTGGTATTTCAGATCTGTGTTCACTGGGGAAGAAACAAGCAATCTCCCTGAGGTAACAGTGGCTGAAGGACCTGAACTGAAGGGAATTTATATTTGCTAGGAATTGGTGCTGGAAAAACTGTTAGGTCTGAAGGTTGATACATTCCCGGGGCCTGATGGTTTACATCCCATGGTACTGAAGGAGGTGGCTCGAGAAATCGTGGATGCATTAGTGATTATTTTCCAGTGTTCGATAGATTCGGGATCAGTTCCTGAGGATTGGAGGATGGCTAATATTATACCACTTTTTAAGAAAGGTTGGAGAGAGAAAGCAGGAAATTATAGACCAATTAGTCTGACCTCAGTGGTGGTAAAATGGCAGAGTCTATTATAAAGGATGAAATTATGACAAATCTGGATAGTCGTAACAGGAGAGGTCAGAGTCAGCACGGATTTATGAAGGAGAAATCATGTTTGACTAATCTTCTGGAATTTTTTGAGGATGTAACTCTGGAGATGGACGAGGGAGATTCAGTAGATGCAGTGCACCTGGACTTTCTGAAAGCTTTTGATAAAGTCCCACATAGGAGGTTAGTGAGCAAAATTAGGGTGCATAGTATTGGGGGCAAAGTACTAACTTGGATTGAAAGTTGGTTGGTTGATTGGAAACAAAGAGTAGTGATAAACGGCTCCATTTCAGAATGGCAGGCAGTGACCAGTGGGGTACTGCAGGGATCAGTACTGGGACCGTAGCTTTTTACAATATATGTTAATGATATAGAAGATGGTATTAGTAATAACATTAGCAAATTTGCTGGTGATACTAAGCTGGGCGGCAGGGTGAAATGTGATCAAGATGTTAGTAGATTACAGGGTGACCTGGGCAAGTTAGGTGAGTTGTCAGATGCATGGCAGATGCAGTTTAATGTGGATAAATGTATGGTTATCCACTTTGGTGGCAAGAACAGGAAGGCAGATTACTACCTCAATGGAATCAATTTAGGTAAAGGGGCAGTACAGAACGATTTGGTGTTCTTGTACACGAGTCAATAAAGGCAAGCATGCAGGTACAGCAGGTAGTGAAGAAGGCTAATAGCTTGCTCGCCTTCATAACAAAAGGGATTGAGTATAGAAGCAAAGAGGTTCTTCTGCAGCTGTACAGGGCCCTGGTGAGACCACACCTGGAGTACTGTGTGCAATTCTGGTCTCCAAATTTGAGGAAATACATTCTGGCTATTGAGGGAGTACAGCATAGTCAATTCCTGGAATGGCGGGATTACCTTACGCTGAAAGACTGGACCGACTGGGCTTATATACCCTTGAGTTTAGGAGACTGAGAGGGGATATGACTGAGATATATAAGATTATGAAAGGATTGGACACTCTGGAGGCAGGAAACATGTTTCCATTGATGGGTGAGTGCCGAAGCAGTGGACATAGCTTAAAAATATGGGGTACACCATTTAGGACAGGGATGTGGAGAAACTTCTACACCCAGAGAGTGGTGGCTGTGTGGAATTCTCTGCCCCAGAGGGCAGAGAAGGCCCAGTCTCTGGATTCGTTTAAGAAAGAGTTGGATCGAGCTCTCAAGGATTGTAGAATCAAGGGTTATGGAGATAAGGCAGGAACAGGATACTGATTAAGGATGATCAGCCATGATAATATTGAATGGTGGTGCAGGCTCGAAGGGCAGAATAGCCTACTCCTACAACTGTTGTCTATTGTCTATTCTATATTGATGCTACCCCATTAATGTTACTGCACTTGAGCAACAGATCTGATCAAAGCTCTGCAGTCCTGCCACATTCAGTCATAAATGGTGATGGATGATTAAACAAATGACTGTAGGAAAGGGATCCACAAACATCCCCATCCTAGATAATGGAACAGACCTACATATCAGAGTAAAAGACAAGGATGTAGTATCTGTACCGTCCTCTGCCAGAACTGTTGAGTCGATGATCCACCTCACTCTCGCCATGATGCCCACAGAATCACAGATGCCAGTCTTTAATCAATCTGATTCGCTTCCCGTGACATGAAGAAACAGCTGAACACAGTAGATACGACAAAGGCAATGGGCCCTGACCCCATTCCTGTAATAGGACTGAAGACTTATGCTGCACAACAAGCCGTGTCCCTGGGGAAGCTGTTTAATTCCAACTCCAACTCTCACATCTCCCTGGCAATGTGGAAAATTACTCAACTATGTCCGGTCCCCGAAGAGGGGAATAATTATAATCTGACCAATTACCACTCCCTCGGGAAAATCACGATAGTCAAGTTGGTGGGAGTTCTTTTTGCCAGAGCTGTCAAGCAGCACAGAAATAATCAGCTCAGTGTTATCTCTGATAGGTTCCCATGTAGAGATGGTGCTGTTGTGGAAACGTCATTGGATTACTAATCCAGACCAGGCTAATGGGTGGAAGTTCAAACTACTTAATAAAATATTAAAATGCAAAATCTGGTGTCAGTAATAGTGACCTTGAAGCCAATATCGATTGCACACATGAATTTGCTTCCCCAATGGACTTAAGGAAGTGAATCTCCCGTGCTTTCCTGGTCTGCCCTAAACGTGACTCCAGACACACAGACATATGGTAAACATTTCAAACGTCTCTGAGTCGGCCAAGCAAGATAATCTAATGTTTCAAATTTCTCCGAGGTCTTAAAGTATAAAACTAGACAGAACACCCAGCACCAGTCTCGGTATTGGAAAAGGGAATGGTCAACACAATCCTGTCGATCCTGCAGAGACCTCCTTCCTAACATCTGAGAGTTTGTGACAACTTTCCCATAGACTACACAGAAACACCAGTAAAGGGGGAGGTTGTAAAACACATTGAGCCTCACCCATTCTAGTTCATGTTCAAACACCTCCTCAATGCACTTAACCCACTCTATGAATATATCCATTAATGTGAGTAACCTTGGAGAGTTATAAAATAGGAAATGCAGTACTCCCTTTGGTCCATCAAGTTTGCTACCCAATTCAATATAATGATGGTTGGTCCTTTATTTCCACAACGTACTCCTGCTCTCCTACCATCCCTTTACTGTCTCTAAATCGTTATTTATATTCAGTGTCTTGGCTACCAGGTGTGAGCGAATTCTGCAGGGTCTGAAACCAGACTATGGGCAATGGGAAACAGGGAAATGGCAGAGCTATGAAACAGCTACTTCAGTTCTGATTTCACAGAACTTTCTAACAATACGAGGAAAACCAAGCCGGGTGTGGAAAAAAAAGGTTATAGTACATGGAGCATAGAACATAGTAAATAAAAGATTTAGGAGAAATTATTGAAACTGAAAGTAATGGTCACAGACAACAGTAACACGGATTTATGAAATGGGGATTATGTTTGAGAAACAGTCTGGGAGACAAGTAATTGGATTTTCAGGAAAGTTTTGGTAAAGCTAGTTTGCAAAATAAAATCTGAGTGGATTGGGATGAATATATGACCATGTTTCCAGAATGGGACAGCTAGCAGGAAACAGTAAATAGAAATAAACATGCTCGACAAGCAACAACCTGACATTGTCTGTAAGATATGATTCTGTGAGTATCACTATATCCCAGACACCCCATCACCTTCGCCGGATATCTCCTGTCTCATCAGCAGAACAGACAGAGAACAGCCAAGGAATTCCTAGAGGCATGGCACTCATCCACAGATTCAATCAATAAGCACATCGACCTGGACCCAATAGACCGGCCACTGCAGCGGACAGCTGGAACTGACAACCGGAAGCGGCAGATAAAAATCACTATAAATGCCGGACGAAAAATCACAGAAGCGCTTCACAGGAGGCTCCCAAGCACTGAGGATGTCACCTAGAAAGGTAACGAAACGTCTGCAACACAAATTCCCAGCTCGGCGAACAGAACCACAACAATGAGCACCCGAGCTACAAATCTTCTCACAAACCTTGAATTAGTAATCATTAGTAGTTATTAGAATTAGTAACAGATACAGCAGAAGTGATGGCACAGTGGGATACAATTGCTGTGGAAGTCTTCAAAAGTGACTCCGTATCCCATGAAATTTTATGGTGTTAGTTTACCCATGGGAAAGAAAATCTCCTGCTGATTACCATGTACCAGTCTCTCTTAACTGATAAATCAGTACTCCATGCTGAACAACACTTGGAGGAAGCCCTGAGCGTGGCAAGGACACAAAGTTGTACTCTGGATGGGGGAATTCAATGTCCACCACCAAGTGTGGCTCAGCTGCAGCATTACGGATCGAACTGATCGGGTTCTAAAGAACATAACTGCTAGACTAGGTCTGCCGCAGTTTGTGAAGGAACTAACAAGAGACATATTTGACTTAATTCGTACTAATCTGCCAGTTGCAGAAGTATCTCTCCATGACAGTATCTGTAAGAGTGACCATCGCATAGTCATTATGGAGACAACGTCACACCTTCACATTGAGATTAGCCTGCATCATATTGGGTAGCACTACCACTGTACTAAATAGGACAGACTACGAACAGATCTAACAGTTCAATTCTGGTTTCCATAAGATGTTGTGAGTCATCAATAGCTGCAGAATTGTACTCTTGCACAACCACATGGCCTGGCATATCCCCCTTGCAACAATTACCATCAAGCCAGAGAATCGACCCTGGTTCAATGGAGTGTACAGGAGGGCAGGATCAACACCAGGCATTCCTGAAAATGAGGTGTCAGCCTAACGAAACCACCAAACAGGACAACATGTGCGCCAAACAGCATAAACAGTAAGTAATAGACAGAGCAATGTGATCCCAAAAGCAACGGATCAGATCTAAGTTCTGAAGTTCTTCCACATCTCGTGGAGAAATGGTAGGGACAATTAAACAAGTCATTGGAGGCGGAGATTCCACAAATATCCCAATCCTTACTGATGCAATATCCCAGATCTTCAGTGCAAAAGATAAGGTTGATGCATACTCAACAATCTTCAGTAAGAAATGCTGAGGGCATGATCCATCTTGGTCTCCTTCAGTGGTCCTCAGTAATTCAGTTACCAGTCATCAGCAATTCCATTCAATCCATGCGATATCCAGAAACGGTTGTAGACACTGGATACTTCAAAGGGTACATACCCTGACTACATTTTGGCAAAGGATTTAAAACTTGTGCTCTAGAACTTGCCACTTCCCTAGCCAAGCAGTTTCCATACAGTTACAACAACGACATTTACCCGATTGTGTGGAAAAGTACCCAAGTATGTGCTATACATAAAGAGCAGAACAAATACAATCCGGCCAATTACCAACCCATCAGTCTACTCTCAATCATCAGTAAAGTGATGGAAGGTGTCAGTGCTTTCAAGCAGCACCTGCTCAGCAATAACCTGGTCAATGACGCCAGTTTGGACTCCACCAGGACCACTCAGCTCCTGACCTCATTACCTTAAACATGGATAAAAGCACTGAATTCCAGAGGTGGGGTGAGAGTAACAGGGCTTTAAATCAAAGCTTCCTTCGACCAAGTGTGGTATCAACTGGCCTTAGCAAAACTGGAATCAATGGGTTTCAGAGTCAAACTCCCCGCTGGTTAGAATCATACCTGACACGTACGAAGATGGTCATGGCTGATGAAGGTCAGTCAACTCAGCTCCAGGACAAGTCTGTAGGAATCTCTAGAGCAGCGGCTTAGGCCGAAGCATCTTCAGGTCTGCTTCATCAATGGCTTGCCTCTATTATAAGGTCAGAAGTGGGGATGTTCGCCAATGATATCACAATGTTCAGCAACATTTGTGGCTCCTCAGATACTGAAGGAATCCATGTCCAAATGCGACAAGATCTGGACAGTATCCAGGCTGACAAGTGGCAAGTAATATTCAGGCCACACAAATGCCAGACCGTGACCATCACCACTAAAATACAGTCTAATCGCTGTCCCTTGGCATTCAATTGTGCTACCATCACTGAATCCCACAGTATCAAAATCCTGGAGGATAATCATTGCTCAGTAGCTCATTGGACTCGCCCACATAAACAAAGTAACAACAAGAGCAGGTCAGAAGCAAGGAATACTGCGGCGAGTAACTCACATCCTGACTTCCAAAAGCCTGACCATTATCTACAATGCATAAGTCAGAAGTGTGATAGAGTACTCCCTATTTTCCTGGATGATTGCAGACCCAACAACACTCAAGAAGCTTGATACCATCCAGGACATAACAGCCAGTTTGAGCGTCGTTTCATCCACAATACTCCACCATCAACGCTCAGCAGCAGTAGTGCTTTACTATCTACAATCTGCACTGAAATGATTCACCAAAGATTCTCAGACACCATCTTCCCAACTCATGACCACGTCTATCCAAAAGAACACTTGTTTTCTCATAATTCTCGACATGATTTGACGACCTATTACAATTCAGTCTTATAACCTTTGTGAATATACTCTTCAGAAACCCATCAATTCCTGCCTTTTGCTACTCAATAATTGACCTTCCATACCATGTACTCACAGGAGCATAGACCAACAGAAATACAGCACGATCTATATTAGTCCCACTTGCCAACAACAGGCCCATAGCAGAGAATGTTATGACACTTCCAAGTCTCGTCCAAGTACTTTTTGATGGTTGTGGGGTTACCTGTGATAACTCCGCTTCTGTCCATCGCTGATATGCTCCATCCCAGGGAACATCCTGGTGAATCTGTGAATCTCCTCTGCATACCATCCAGTACAACCATACCTTTACTTTTAAGTGGCTTCCAGAGCTATATACAGTACTCCATCTTGGCCTAATCAATGCTCTATATAGCACTTATAAGCTATGCCCCGATTGATAAACGCTACACCCAAGGTCCAGTTCTTAGCTAGTCCATTACCCTGCTCAGTCCCATTCAGTGATGTGTGGAGAAGAACGAACTGAGCTTCCCAATGTGCAGCCATTCATTGATTACTCCCCTGTCTGGTTCCTTCTTCCACAGTGCATCACTTCATATTTATCAAGGTTACTATCCATCTGCCATTGATCTGACCATATGACCATTCCATCTGTATCTTTCTGTAACATAAGATCTTTCTCCTCACTGCTAACCAACCCGGCAAACACAAACTTACTTATCACAACCCAAACCCCTTTCACCCACCCTCTTCATTCACATCTGCACCATTTATGAAAACCACAAATAATAAGGGACACAGCACTTATCCCTGTGGTACACCAGGGGACACTGGTCTCCAGACACACAAAGACCCTTATCCCATCCCCCTCTGTCTCCTGACACTAAGAAACCTTTCTTTGTAACTTGTCATGTAATCCTTGATTCCATGAGATTTTATTTCGTTTCAATGTTTCCCATATGGAGCTTTGTCAAAGGCCTTGCTGCAAAACTAAATAAGCGACCTCCACAAACTAATTCAATCAAATTCATTAGACGAGACTTCCCTCTGGTAAAGCCATGATGATTATCCCTGATCAGACCTTGCTACTCTGATTGGAGTTCAATTTTATCCTTCTGTGTTTTCTCCAGTAGTTTCCTTAACAGTGATCTAATACTCGTTCGTCTATAGTTCCCTAGTCTATCTCTACAACCCATATTGTGAAGTTATAAATCACACAACACCAGGTTATAGTCCAACAGGTTTAACTGGAAGCTCACTAGCTTTCGGAGCATCGCTCCTTCATCAGGTGATTGTGGAGGACACAATTGTAAGGCACCGAATTTATAGCAAAAATTTACAGTGTGATGTAACTGAAATTGTACATTGAAAATTGTCTTGATTATCTATTGAGTCTTTCATCTGTTCGAATACCATGATAGTTCCACTTATTTCGTGTATAAATAAAAAAAAACTTTTTAAAAAAAATTGCTTTCTCAGGTTAAATGTAACAATTGATGTTAGCTAGAGAATATGTCGAAGGTGTTAGCGATCTGTGTTCTCTGTCTATGCCATGATGTTTAGATTGATTCTAATCTAAAAAGTGAGATAACAGAGTTTTATATTAATTCATGCAGTTTTTGAGCAAAGTACAATGTAACCCTGCAATTACAAATTCATCCCACAAAATATATGTGTGCGTGTGGATCTTGTGTCTGTCTGTTTGTGTGCCTGTCTGGGTTAGAGGTTGTGAATGTGAGAGAGAGTGTATATGTGTATAGTGAGTGTAGAGTGCCTTAAGTCTGTGAGGCGTGTAGGTGTGAGTGTGTGTGTGTCTGGGCTGGGGGGTTGTGTGTGTCTGTGAGAGAGAGGGTATATGTGTGTGCATGAGTGTAGTGTGCCGATGTCTCTAAGAGGATGCATGAGTGAGTGTGGGAGTGTGTGTGTCTTTCGTGTGTATATATGTGTATAGGAGTGGCTCTATGTTTGTGCAGTGTGTGTGTGTGTGCGTGTGTGTGTGTAGATGTGTCTGTTTGAGTGTATAGTGCAATGGTCGTCACCTGTAGTGTGACATGAACCTAAGGTGCCGGTTGAGGCCCTCACTCTGGGTATGGATCTTAGCTATCAGCCTCTGGTCGGCCACTTTTCGCTGTTGTCTGTCCGGAAGTTTGCCTTGGAGGATGGTTACCTGAAGGTCCGAGGTCAAATGTCCTGAACCACTGAAGTGTTCCCCAACTGGGAGGCAACACTCCTCTCTGTTAATTGTTGTGCGGTGCCCATTCATCCATTGCCATAGCCGTTGTTCAGTTTCCCCAATGTACCATGACTCAGGGCATCCTTGCCTGCTACGTATAAGATAGACAACGTTGGCTGAGTCACATGAGAACCTGCCACGTACATAGGTGCTCATCCTCATTGATATTGTGTTGCAGGTCACGAAATACATGGTGCAGTTTTTCAATTCCTGGGAAGTACTGAACAACGAAGGGTACCCTTTCGGTTGCAGCACGTGTCTATCTCCTAAGGAAATCATTCCGGTACCTTGCTGTGGCAACCGACAGGGTACCCTGCATTGTTCAGTACTTCCCAGGAGCTGAAAAAACTACGCCATGTTCTTCGTGACCTGCAACACATTGTCAATGAGGATGAGCACCTCGCCAAGACCTTCCCCACACCTCCACTGCTCGCCTTTAAACAACCGCCAAACCTCCAACAGATCATTGTTCATAGCAAGCTGCCCAGCTTTCAGGACAACTCCATACAACCCTGTCACTGTCGGCACTACAAGACGTGTCAGAGTGTGGACATGGTTGTCACCATTACATGTCAGGACACCCCCTACTATGTACGTGGCAGGTACTCATGTGACTCAACCAACATTGTCTATCTTATACGTTGCAAGCAAGGGCGCCCGGAGGTTTGGTACATTGGGGAAACCAAGCAAAGGCTACGGCAACCGATGAATGGGCACCACACAACAATCAACAGACAGAAGTGTTGCCTCCCAGTTGGGGACACTTCTGCAGTACAGGACATTCGACCTCGGACCTTCGGGTGACCATCCTCCAAGGCAGACTTCGGGACAGGCAACAGCGAAAAGTGGCCAAGCAGGGACTGATAGCTAAGTTCGGTACCCGTAGGGAGGGCCTCAACCGGGCCCTTGGGTTCATGTCATTTTGCAGTTGTACACCATTGCACTATATACACACACAGGCACACCTGCACACACACACACACACACACACACACACACACACACACACACACACACACACACACAGTCACTCCTATACACACACGGACACACAAATACACAGACACGCACACCGACACTCACACACACCCTTACAGACACAAACACTCCCATTCTCAATCATGCATCCTCTCAGAGACTTCGACCACTCTACACTCATGCAGGCACATATACCCTCTCTCTCACAGACACTTGCAAACCCCCACCCCAGACACACAGGCACTGCCACACTCACACATGCACCCCTCACAGACTTAAGACACTCTACATCACTACACACACATATACACTCCCTCTCACACTCACAACCCCCAACCAAGACAAACACACACACGCAGACAGACAAAGACCCACATGCACACAAATATTTTGTGGGGTGAATTTGTACTTGCAGAGTTACATGGTACTTTGCTCAAAAACTGCATGAATACAGTAAAACTCTGTTATCTGACTTTTTAGGTTAGAATCGATCTAAAATCATGGCATAGGCAGAGAATACAGGGCGCTAACACCTTCGAAATATTGTGCAACTAACCCAATTGCTACAGTTAACCTGAGAATGCAACTTTTAAAAAAAATGCTTTTTTTAAATTTACACCCGGAAGAAGCTAAACTATCATGGCATTCAAACAGATGAAAGACTCAACGGATAATCAAGGTAATTTTCAATGTGTAGTTTCAGTTACATCATACTGTAATTTTTTGCTATAAATGCCGTGCCTTACAATTTTGCCCTCCACAATCACCTGATGAAGGTGGGGCTTTCCGAAGGCTACTGTGCTTCCAATTAAACCTGTTGGACTATAACCTGGTGTTGTGTGATTTTTAACTTTGGACACCCCAGTCCAACACCAGCATTTCCAAATCATTATTACTGTGACGTGGAATCGTATTAATCGTTCTCAAGTACTCTGGCACCTCCCCTATGGTCATATTCTAAATAAAATTAATGTTAGAGGTCATCTCGTCACATTATTTATGCTCTTCTCAAGCATTATTGTGAGGTTTTCTCTAGATCTCCCGTTATGCATGTGGAGTAGAGAAGGACAATGATTTTAAACAATGTTGTGTATTAGCCTAGAGAGCTGAGACTGCTCTAAACTGTGTGGGAGCCTTTCAGCAGCCTGGTAATTTTTTTGCTGCCTCTGTACAGGATCTTAGTGAGATCACATTGGAGTAGTGTGTAAAGATTTTTTCTACTCAATGAAGAAAGTATATTGTTATATTGGAAGGAGCTCAGAGATAGTTCCCTCAACTGATTCCTGCAAAGAAGATGTCTTAGGATGGAGAGATAGCAGGAAAGTGGAACAGAGGCCGCGATAACATCAGCCATGATTGTATTCAATGGCGGAGCTGGTTCGAGGGGTTGGATTCCTGACTGATGCTTCTCGTCCACATTCAGCCTTTCGACCGTGTTACACAGTATAGAGGGAGGACTGTGCATCAAACAGGAAGCAGGCTCTCCAGATAAGTCAGTCTTAATCAGTTTTTCAGAACGTCACCAGTGGAGTCACACATTGACCAGTGCGGGACCCTCAACTATTTACAATCTATATCAATGATCACGAGGCTGGAACAGATATACAGATACTGAGTTTGGTGATGTTGCTTAGATAAAAAAAAAATAAATTATCAAGAGAGGGTGGAATGTCTGCAAATAGATACAGAGAGTTAAAAGCAATGCATAATAATTTGGCCGATGCAATACAACATAATATAACCTGTAATTTCATTTACAGGAATAATGGAAGGCAGTATGTCACTGAAATGGAGAGGGATTACCGGTCTTAGTGATACTGTGTACGGGGGGGGGCGGGGGGGGTTCGCGGAGACTCGTTCAGACATGGAAGATTTTGCTCCATCCCTGATCATCTGCTCATTGACACTCCAAGTGACCGCATTGCTCTCCGTTCACATATAATATTTGGATGTGGTTGGTTGTTGGTGGGGGTGGTGTTTTGAAACGAGTATCAAGGGGACGGCCTTTATCCAAGATACAATTATTCCTTTCTACATGGAGACCCGAAGAAGTTGGGAATAGCTTCCTGCTTCTGAATGAAGGAACTATGGCTGCTTTCAGGACAGGGGTATTCATGAAGATAATGTATTGTGCACGGACACACTGTAACATTAATAGAGTGAGAGCTCCTTCAGTTCCTCTACCTCTCCCCATGTGATGGCTACTCTGCAGATACCATGTACACCTTCAGGAATCCCACTATACTGGGAAAATAAGGATACACCTGGCAGCTTCCCGCTGAGGGAGAAGCAATGCATTGACTTCATCCACCATATACATCCTCCATCACCGAATGGTGACATTGATGTTGAGATACTGGGAGATGATGGAGCTGTCACCGACTCTGGCCTGGAAAGTTTCGGATCACAGAAGCTGAATGAAACTGTGACCCTAATAGCCACCGGGAGCACCGTCTTCCCCCTGGTGTGAAACTGCAGGTCGTGTTGAAGGAAGTGACACCGCTCTGAGACCAGCTCCTTGTTCAGTCCAGATCCCCTCACACTCTGCTCCTGGGTTAAGCGTAACTTGGAGTGGATACAGCAGATCCCTTTCCATACACACACTCACTCCATTGTTTCAGAGCTTCCACTGTCTGCTGCCTCTGTTCCATTTGGTGTTCATGTTACATACACAGATGCTGTTACTATAGTCCCCATGCTCCATCCAAAGTTGGGTCACCAAATCCTCCGGTCTCACTGAATGTCTGAGGCAGCTCACAGCAAAAGCTCCAGCAAACCATCCCCAGCAATCCACTAACTTTTCAATAACAGGAGTCAGTCAGAAACCCCTCGACTACAAATATTGTGGACCAGACCAAACCCCCACAAAGTATTTTAAGAAGGCCACTTAGACCCAAACATTTCCTTATTTTAAATATAGATGTGAAGTGTGCTTTCCAGATATGTTGTGACTGGCCAAAGCACTCGGCATTAAGCCAAATATAATCTATTCAAATGCTTTAGTTAAAATACAATCAAACAAAATTTTGGGATAGCTTTATGTTGGAACAGTTGCACAAACAATTGATACCGTACCTTCTTGGTATACACTGCTTGGCACAAAGATAAATTCAAATACAGATTCTTACATGCAGTTTTTTGATCCAGGAGGAATCAACATTAACAACCATCACAGAGAGAAAAGCAGCTAGAGATCATGTAGTCAAACTTCTAACCCTGTTGGGATCTCCAACAGCTTCTGAATGCTGCAGCCAAAAACGAGAAACCCTGGTTTGGGAAAGCTGGCCACTGCCCTTCCATCGTTATCACAGTTTTAATAAAACCTAAAGGCCTCCTCAGTTATTTACTTAAACTGTTTTCAGTCAGCAGTTCCGCACCTCTGCGTTTAAACACTCTCAAAAAGAAATGAGAAAATAACCTTTTCATAGTGATAGTATTCTCACAACTCCACCTTTAATAAAATGATATATCAATATACAAAGATGGATTCATTTTAGATTTCCTAATCTTCCTCTATTAGTAGCAGGTAGATAGGATAGTGAAGAAGACGTTTGGTGTGCTTTCCCTTTTTGGTTATAGTATTGAGTACAGGAGTTGGGGTGTCATGTTGCGGCTAGACAGGACATTGATTAGGCCACTGTTGGAATATTGCATGCAGTTCTGTTCTCCTTCCTATCGGAAAGATGTTGTGAAACTTGAAAAGGTTCAGAAAAGATTTACAAGGATGTTGCCAGGACTGGAGTATTTGAGCTTTAGGGAGAGGCTGAAAAGGCTGGAGCTGTTTTCCTTGGAGCGTCGGAGGCTGAGGGGTAACCTTATAGATGTTCACTAAATTATGAGGGGCAAGGATAGGATAAATAGGCAAAGTCTTTCCCTGGGGTCAGGGAGTCCAGAACTAGAGGGCAGAGGTTTAGTGTGAGAGGAGAAAGATATCAAAGAGACCTAAGGGGCAACGTTTTTCATGTAGAGGGTTGTACGTGTATGGAATGAGCTGCCAGAGGATTTGGTGGAGGCTGGTACAATTGCAACATTTCAGAGGAATTTGGATGGATATATGAATAGGAAGGGTTTGGAGGGATATGGGCCGGCTGCTGGCAGGTGATACGAGATTGGGAATACGGGATACCTGGGGGCATGGACGGGTTGGACTGAAGTGTCTGCTTCCATGCTGGACATCTCTATGACTCTGTGATTCTATGATTGCAATGCATATATATTATATTGACTCTGAGCATATAAATGTTCACAATGAGATTCGATTTCAGTCATTCTACTCCTGCCACAGAATGTCTTTGTCTTTCTTCATCCATGTCTCCACAACGTGTCAAAACGTAGGTTTTCTCGCCCTGTCACCTGTATAATTTCAAATTGAATGGCAGCAATAATAAGCTCAATCGAAACAGACTGGTATTCTTTCACCTGAACATCTCCAAACGTTTTAAGGGTTCACGATCAGTGATAAAGATTTGTCTCATGTATGTCATTCGCAATTTAAATGCTGCAATGTTGTAACGCCAACACCAAGCTCAAGGCCTCCTTCCCCATTGTGGAATAAATCTGTTGATGTTTCCACTTTACTGTCCAAACACACATTACACAATGGAGCACTCCTCATCTCTCCAATAGTCCTTCTGAATGGCATAGCTCCTCATGTCTCAGCATAAAAGAATTACATACTTCTGTACCTCTACTCCTGGCCTTGACCAGTAAACCTTACTCTCACAGCCACATGTTTTAAGTAGATCTCGCACATTCTCCACAATCTCCAACAGAAACCAAACTTTGATTTCTGAACCAAGTTATCATCGTCAGAATTTTCAGTTCTAATCTAGCCATTGTAACGCTCTGCTCTTCCACACGAGTTCTCACGACTGCAGGAAGTGAATTGTTGAACTTCTCCAAAATAAGAATCTCTCTAAGAGTGCCATAGCTTTGTTCTGTTTTTAATGCCTTTCCCACCTTTCAAGATTACTTTGTTGATTCTTTAAAACTCAATGTGCGTTTCACGAGGGAGCTTTCTTTAGATTCCAAAAACGCTGTCTGTAGTCTTTTGGCCCAAGCTCATACGCATTTCAGATGGCTTTCTTCACTTCCTCATACCACCTCTTCACCACCTCATCTCACTGATCGGGATTCAAATACCTATCATCTCTGTGTGGATCAACTAAATGCACATGTTAACTGATCTCTGCATTTGCTTAGCAACTTTCTCAAATGAAATTATCAAAGCTTCCCCATCCTTCTCATCAAAGTTAGACAATGCCTGGGGTATTTAAATAGAACTCCATCAGGCCTTTGGCTACTAAAGGGTTGCTCATCGTCACTATCCTCCTCATCCAGCCTACCGTCTACCTTCATCGCCGCCTTCTACGTCAACTTTCCTCTCTAATTGCTAACTTTTGAAGTTGAAAATCTCTGGTTTTCTTCACTCTTTTTTTTCTCTTTCCTCTTCATTTCCTTTCCTTTTATTTCTACTACTCATTTTAATATAAATGGTTTCAATTCCTTCTCATTTTTAAGGTACCTCATTTGAAATTGAATTCCAGCCATTTCCAAAGAGACTGATGGCGGTTCCACCAAATGTAATTGCCGAGCTATAGCTGTAGTTATCTCTCATTTTCTCACAGACAAACACAACCCCAACTCCAACTTGTCTGCCAATTCCTACAGCTTTGCCTTCATTACCTTTTGTATAACCACCAACTTCACTTCTTCCACACCCAGAGAACTCTTAGTGACTGAAAGAACCTTTATACACAAAATACTGTTTAAACCAACCGAATTTCAACAACCGGACAACTACCATACGCGACTTTTGAACCCAATAGTCTCCCGTTGCATATCTCCAGTGTCTGCGTGAGAGTATTCTGGATGCTCTGGTTTCCTCCCACAATCTAAAAATGTGCACATCAGGTGATTTAGCCATGCTAAATTGTTTGTAGTTTTCGGGGATGTGTTGGTTAGATGTCTGAGTCAGGGTAAATGTGTAATAAGGGTAGAGGAATGTTTCTGGGTAGGTTACTCCTCGGAGGGTCGGTGTGGACTTGTTGGGTCGAATGGCCTGTTTGCATACTGTCGGGATTGTAATTCTAACCCAATTTGATATTATCGATTTAGAATCTGACAATTTGCTAGATACCAACCAGATTGTCTCTAACCATTTCAAGAAGGTAGCTTGGATACCAACCTTTTCTTATTTTTAAGGTAGATGCGAAGTGGGAGTTCCTGATATGATGCTACTAGCCAAACCACTCACCATTAATTAAAACACAATATATTTAAACACTCTAATGAAAATCCATACAAAATGAAGAGGATTTTAAAATAACTTTACTATTGGAAACCTTAACCGAATAATGAATACAAAACCTTCTACAAATGAACTGTTCCAATATACTAACATCACCTAAACACCCCCAATGGTAAAAAGGAGCATTCAGACATACAGTTATCCAATCCGGGAGCAAACAGCATCAAGTGAAGTTTCAGAGAGAATAGAGGTAGGGATAATATACTAAAACTTCCAACCCTTCCGGGACAAGCACCCGGTGACTTACAGCTATCAGGAACAAACTAGAAACCCTGGTCTATGCGAGCTGGCCATTGTTACTACGATTTATTAAAAACCCCAAAACCCTAAAAGTTATTTACTTGAGCCATTTACAGTCGGCAGTTTGGATTTTAAGATCTCTTGTTAAAAAAATATGAACAAAACATTTAAAAAAAAATAGTGACAGCATTATCACACAATTTAGATGCCTGGTCGTTGACTCAATGGGCTCCCCATGTTACTGATCGCAAGGTCACCTAAGTTGACAAACACAGGTACATTCCAAGTTACAATGATGTGTCTCATAACTTCTGAAACACATCTGTCCATTGACCATCACATGGGATATACCGGGAAGTGAAAAACAGCCTGACACACACCATTTCACTGTTTCTGAGCTACACAATGCCAGCACTCGATACAAAATATAGCCAAAACCCAAGGGCAGGGAAAGATACAGATGGACAGAGATTCACAGTAAAGACAGAAACAGACAGTTAATTATCTGGGAAGAGGTTGTGGAAATATGGGGAAAAGGACAGAGCAGTGCGACTAACTGGAGAAGTGAGACATTTGAGAGTAACGTTACAAGAATGAGAACATTGAATAAAGGCATTGTCAGATCATCTGAAAGGGTTTGTTATATTAAATTCTGAATCTGGTTCACAGAACACCACAAGCAACATAAACTGGGACAAGATGACAGCCCAGCATGGAGAGCTGTGCAGAGCATGCTAGTGTGTTGCTCAGTAAACTGCACTATCTGCCCAGCATGGAGAGTATTGCAAATTTTACGATCATATGCTAACTATACTCGCATCAGATTACTGTCTCCAATGGGAAGGTTTGCTCTCTCTGCATGCGTGTGTGTGTGTGTGTTCATCAGAGTGTGAGAAAGAGAGTGAGTGTGTGTGCACGATTGGAGTGGTTGAATGCGAAACGTATTGTTTGAGAAGGAACACACATCGAGGAAACTATTTTAAATACAAACAACTGGCAGGCATTGGGATAATCTACAGAGAGAGAACGAGAGAGTTTTCATGGACAGAAAACCGTGGGCGGCACGGTGGCACAGTGGCACAGTGGTTAGCACTGCTGCCTCACAGCGCCTGAGACCAGGGTTCAATTCCCGACTCAGGCGACTGACTGTGTGGAGTTTGCACGTTCTCCCCGTGTCTGCATGGGTTTCCTCCGGGTGCTCCGGTTTCCTCCCACAGTCCAACGATGTGCGGGTCAGGTGAATTGGCCAAGCTAAATTGCCCATAGTGTTAGGTAAGGGGTAAATGTAGGGGTATGTGTGGGTTGCTCTTCGGCGGGTCGGTGTGGACTTGTTGGGCCGAAGGGCCTGTTTCCACACTGTAAGTAAGCTAAACTGTTCGAGAATGTTAAAATAAAGGCATTTCCATTAAAAGAAAGCAATATATATTCGCGTGCACATGAATGACAGATGGATGGGAGTTTGGTGTGAGTTTGAATCAGATTTACTTGGGCAGGTGTGAAGCCGGGACCGTCGGCAGCAGATTATTGGCTTCATTAAGGTTGTATTTTATAACTGATGGTTCAAACAGGAGATGGAATTATGCTAGTGTGATATATTCTGCAGTGGTGAATATTTCAAGTTAGAAATGGTCAGGGCATGGTGTCAGGAGTCAACTCATGATCAAAGGGATCACCCACAGTTATGACTTGTCAGCTTCAGTCGCAGAGATTGGCCAGGGATGGGATGGAAACACTCGATGGAAGTGAAGTTTGTAACCAGAACAGTAGACAGTGACCTCCATGCCCTTAATATTTAAATACCAAAGGCAAAGATACAATGCATTGCGGTTCTCCGCTGAAACTGAGTAGGTCAACATAGAGAATCATGAGTAACACTGCCAGAGCAGAGGGAGACAGTAATTGAACACCTTCGTTGATGTAGTTAGTAGTAGTCTGTAGATTAAATATTTGGATTCAGTGTTTAAACAGGAACAGTAATAGTGGGCAGAAGTGTAGAATATATGAAAGAACAGTAATATATTCATAACTAGTTTGTCGAAAAATAATACAGTGACACTTCCCAGGAACACCATCGATCGCCAGGAAGGGATAATAAAAATATTCAATAATGCGAAGAACGTAATAGATCTGTGATGATAATGCAACCAATAAAATGCAGAAAGATACCAAATATAATCGGACAAACTCCTGTCTAGTGTTGCAATATTCCAGTCGAATTTTCTCAGATTCTAATCCATGTTTGGAACATTCCAGTCGAATGTTCTCAGATTCTGATCCATTGTTGGAACATTCCAGTCTCATGTTCTCAGATTCTCATCTTCTCATGTTCTCCTCCCCCTCTCTCTGGATCTGCTTATTCCTGTCAGTGCTGTTGGTGATGGTCCAGCTCATATTATGGGATAACACATTGAACTGCGGCCATTTCGTATTAAAATATGGAAACCCTCCATTGGGATAATTAGAATCCATGGAGACTGGCATTAATCACAGTCACTGAACAAACAGGCTCAGTCACCAGTTCCATACATCACTTTTCATATCACTATGAAAGGGAACATTTACTGGTTTTGGACAGAATGGATGAGGGTTGGTGAGAGATGGACCATAAATCTTTCAATTTTTATTTATTTTTCCTTGCATACGAGATTATTAACAAACACTGCAGGGATCTATATATGTTGCACTCTGTTTATGAAAAGAAGCAGTTATAAAATAACAGATCGGTTACATACAAAAGTCGGGTCGGCAAGTTTCTAGATGCCGTAGATACAGTACAATGCTTATTGACCAATGTGGGGCTACTCCAGGTTTTAAGTGCTCGGTTTTCAAATCATTTCATAACCTTGAGACAGAGTACTGAGACTGCTGCTCAGGAACAGGCCAAGGGAATTCTGTCCCTATGGGCCTCTTACAGAAGGATAGCAGAAGGCCATTCAGTCCATATTAGCCTATTGCTACTAGAAAAGGTGGAACGCTGGAATATTAGCACATTTTGCCAACAAAATCATTTAGAATAAAAGGATTCGTTGCTGCAAATCCTCTGTATGAGGTGTCACTGAGAGGGCACCTGGAGTTTATCGTTTCTGTAACTGAGAAGGGATGGACCTCCATCAGAAACGGGGTTTTTTTTTGGCTGCTTGTAATCCAGGGATTGCTGTGTCATTTAATGTATTGTGTCTGTTTTTCAGCGACAGGAGGATCCCATTCAGCCACTCGAGCTTGTTACAGAGGAGCAGGAAGTTTTTATTTAACATTTCAACTCTGTTACGCATAAATCCTCCTTTTAAACTAGTTATAGAATAGGAAAGACCTGATGTAAACAATAAAATTCTAACTTTGAACAAGGCTAATTTTGAAAGTGTTTGGAAAGCCCTGTGAAAGGCTAATTGGAATATCCTATTCACAGGTAAAGTGTTGGTTGGAAAATGCAAGATCATCAGAACTTGGTTTCAGAGAGTCCAGAGCCAACGTGTTCCCATTAGTGAGAGGGGCAAGGCTGGTGGGTGCAGGGAGTGCTGGATGGCTAGTTATATTGATGCTCAGTTCAAGGTAAGAAGGAAACATATATCAGGTAAACAGAGCTGAAATCAGTTGGATCCCGAGAGGAGTAAAAGGGCAGCAAGTTTATAGTCAACGGGGGAATTGGGCCAGAAAAATGTGAATACGAGTTGGCTTTAGAAATAGGGTTAACGAGGTATTGAAGAAATTCTACAAATCTTTTAATGGCAAAAGATTAACTAGGGAGAGGATAGGACACATTAAAGATCAGTAAGGCAACCTATGTGTGGAATCACAAGAGATGGGAGGGATATGAAACGAGTATTTCACCTCAGTATTGAATGTGGAGGGAGTTACAAGAGCGAATGAAGAAATGTTTAGTGATAGCTTGAAAAGTATCGATATTACAAGGAAGTGTTGGACATTTTAAAACACATAAAGATGAACAAATCCCTGGGACCTGATCAGTTGTAACACACAAGTTTGTGAGAAGCTACGAAAGAGATTGCTCTGCATTTCGTTGATATATTTGTATCATTGATTTCCACAGGTGAGGTGCCATAGTACTGGAGGGCTGCTAACATAGCGTCATCATTTAAGAAAGGAAGGAAAAAAAACAGGTCACTATAGACTGGTGAGCGTGACGTCAATGGTGACGAAATTGTTGGAGGGAATCTTGAGGGAAAGGATGCATATGCATTTGGAAAGACAAGGACTGAAGAGGGCTTTGTACATTGGAGATCACGTCACACAGACTCGGTGGAATGTTTTGAGGAAGTGATGAAGATGATTGATCAAGGTAGGAGAGTGGATGTTGTCTTTATGGAATTCAGTAAGTAAACCAAAATGTTCTATATGGTAGACTGGTTAGCAAGGTCAGACTGCCTGGGATTCAGGGAGAGCTCGCCATTTAGATCCAAAATTTTCTTGAATATCGGAGACAGGGCGTAACAGTGGACATTTGTTCATTGAACTTGGAGACCTGTGACCAGTGGTGTGCCACAAAGGTCAACAGTGAGCCCACTGCCTCTTGTCACTTATACAAAGCATTTGCATTTGAGTATATGAAGTATAGTCAGTAAGCTTGTAGATAATTCCAAATTTGGTGGTGTAATCGACAGTGAAAAATGATATCTCCGAACAAAGTGGAAAATTGACTTGGTGAGCCGAGCGGTGGCAGATGGAGTTAAATTTAGATAAATGTGAGGTGTTGCATTTTGGCAAAACAAATCAGGGCAGACATGAGGTAGGGTCTGTCACAAGTTGCCAATCAAAGAAAACTCCATTGAAATTATAGAATCCCTACAGTGACGAAACAGGCAATTCGGCCCATCGAGGCCACACCGACCCTCTAACAGTATCCTACTGGACAAACCCCTACCCTATCCCTCTGAGCCTGCATTTCCCATGGCTAATCCTCCTCTCCCACACATCCCTGGGTACTTGGGGCAATTTAGCATGGTCAATCTACACTTGCCTGTATATATTTGTACTGTAGGAGGAAAACGTAGCACCCGGAAGAAACGCACGCAGACACGGGAAGAATGTGCAAACTCCACACAGGCAGTCATTCAAGGACGGAATTAAACCCAGATTACTGTGCTCTGAGGTAGCAATGCAAGCCACTGAGCTACTATGTCACCTGGTGGTGCAGGTTCTCAGTTCCTTGAAAGTGTAGTCACAGGTAGACAGTGTAGTGAAGAAGGCACTTGGTGATCTTCCTTTTATTGGTGCGTGCTTTGAGTCTATGCGTTTGCATGACATGTTGCCCCTGTCCAGACATTGGTTTGGCCACTTTTGTAATATTGCCTTTAATTCTGGTCTCCCTGCTGTCGGAAAGATGTCGTCAAACTTGAAAGGTTGTAGAAGAGATTTAAAAGAATGTTGCAGGGATTGGAGGCTTAGAGTTACAGGGAGAGTGTGAATAGGCTGGGACTATTTTCAAGTGTTGAGGCTGAGGTGTGACCTTAAAGCTGTTTATAAAATCGTGAGGGGCATAGATAAGTTAAACAGTCAATGTCTTTACCCCAGGATAGGCGAGTCGAAAATTGCAGGACAAAGTTTTAAGGTGAGAGGAGAAGGATTTATAAAGGGAAATGTGTTACAACACTTTCAAAGAGAGACTGCTGTGTTTATGGACTGAGCACCCAAAAAAGGTGGTGGAGGCAGGCACAGTTACACCATTTAGAAGCCATTTGAATGGGTCCATGCATGGGAAGGGTTTAGAGGGGGATGAGCCAAGTGCTGGCAAGGGGGATGAGATTAATTTAGGATATTTGGTCAGAATGGACGACTGGAACGAAGGGTCTTTTTCTGTGCTGTACATCGCTGAGACTCTGTTGACTCTTGAGTGTATAACACAGGAACATGAAGAGGCTATTCAGGTTCTGAATTCTGTCAGTCAGCTTGTTTGATCAATTACTAAGAGTCAAATACAAAACTGCATCATTCAGATTTTAAAGGTGTTTTACAGAAACAGGAGAAAGGCTTTTAGTCAAGAGAAGCTTTAAGGAATGTCAAGAGGCCATTCATTCCCCCAAGTCCATTCCACAGGAGCAGCTGGTGAGCACAGAGCGATTGGGGCCTGTTAGTCAGTAGAAAGTGGAGGACATTTACTTTCACAAAATTAGGATCCGGAGGCATCACTCAGTTGCTCAAGACTGGGACACAGGAACAGGAGGCAGTCACTCAACTGCTCGAGACTTGGACACAGGATCAGGAGGCAGTCACTCAACTGATCAAAACTGGGACACAAGGAAGGAGGCAACTATTCAACAGGAACAGGAGGGAGTCACTCAGCTGCTCGAGACTGGGACACAGGAAAAGAAGGCTATCACTCAACTGCTCGATACTGGGACACAGGAACAGGAGGGAGTCACTCAACTGCTCGAGACTGGGACACAAGAACAGGAGACAGTCATTCAACTGCTCGAGACTGGGACACAGGAACAGGTGGCAGTCTGTCAACTGCTCGACACTGGCACTGGGAAATCTGGAGGCTTGTGAGGCCCCAGGATCCTGTTACGCAGGGACAGCAGCAGGTGACTCACTCCCACTAGCTTTGGGCACTGGGAGAGGAGGGGAGTTTGCCTGTTAAAAACCGAAATAGATGAATAAGTTGCATTCATTGTCCACACTGTAGGGATTCGATTAATTGTAAATCACTCAAGTAATTTACACCCCTGGCTTCCCACAGTTTAAACATGGAATCCATTATCCCCGGCTGACAACTCGGTATACCAATTATAGGGGTAAGCAGCATAGTTTTGGCTATATTGCCCTCGACCTGACGCATTGGCATTCATGCTTTAACTTTATTGATAATTATTGGGTTATGACAATACTCCATAAATGTTGTCATTTTGCCTAAGAACACAAGATAATAAGGATTAATTTAGTCTGAGAGGGTTCTATATCTAATCGTATTGACACCGAGTCCTCAGTGGCCCAGACACTAACATGGGATAGTAAAGAGCTTAATTGATAGCTTTTAATCTGGGAGAGCTACTCCCCACCCTCTGTGGGGTAGTTGTAATTTGGTTAGCTTGATAGAGAGTCGTTTATGGTGCCAAATAAAAGAGCTGAACCAGTCAGTAAGTATCCTAAATATCTGTCTGGGAAACATCAAAGGAAGCGTTCACATGGGGAAGACCAAATAAGGAAGTACATTCATTTGAAGAACAGCTATCCGACCTGGCCAGGATATTGGAAGTGCCTCCCATCTTTGAAGGTCTTGTTTAATTTTGTCAATCAAATGGACATAGTTCACGTTAAATAAATGATCAAAGACGGATGTAATGAATATATTAAAATAGGGAAACCACCCCCGTGACCATTTAAAAGGAAACTAGGATTTGCCTTCAACATCAGGTATTTCCCTGGACCTCCCATAGGGATGGCCACAAACTTTGTAAAATTAATCTTATAGCCCGAAAAGGTGATAAGCAAATTAATGCATTGCATCACGTGAGCTGCGGAAACTGTGGGATTTGACAAAAACATAAACCCTCATCTGCATATAGCATAATCTTGTGTTACTTCTATCTTACTTCTGGGGCAGGAATGTTGGGGTAATATTCCCAACTGTGTAGGATGCCACCGTATCTAAGATTGTTGCAGGGATGGGGAAGAGATCAACCCTCGTGTGGCATTTCTGTGGGTTAAAGGAGAAAAGAAAATCCCTGCTTGTGAGGTAAATCTGCCTCCAGACATCCACCAGCTCTAGTTCATCTAGAGAATAATTGCTAACATTATAACGAGGGTATTGCGGACATTTGGACATTCTGTCCACCATAGGGCCATAAGACAGTCGAAATCTCCTTCTACAATGATCTGCCACGATACAAGATAACTTAGTTTGGAAAATGCATCTACCGGGATTTTAAGAGGGTGGCTATAATTTAACACTGGTTAATAGCAAATAAATCCAACAAAATTTCTTTAAGCGAGAAACATGATTAGCTAAATATCCAGTTTACGTTAAAATGTCCATAAAGTTTTTGCTTTCTCTGGAGAGTCTGACGGGTTCGCGGATCCATTCAAAGCAATACAGAACACCGCTGGGAACCGTAATGAATACTGAATCCTGAGTTCCCTTACTCTTCTCTTGATGTCATCAAAAGATTTGCTTTCCTGAATCACCGCCGCCGAAAAGTCCTGAAAGAACATAATCCTGGAGCTCTTGTGAATTAAACCCATTGGATCTTTCACCAGGTTCTGAAAGCTTCCGTCAGTCTTTGTTTGTCCCCATAACTATGTAATCGTGCGAGGACTGGATGAAGGCGTTGGTCTGAGTCTGACTTCCGCTCCGTAACCCGATGAACTGTCTCACTCTTCACCCATCCCTCCTCAGTTTCCAAGTGAAGGAATCACTGCAGCCAGTTCTTGAAAGTTCTTGAAAACACTCACCGGCTGACCACCTTCTGTCCGCTCCAGCAAACCGTCAATGTGAATATTCTTCATCCTATCCCAGTTCTCGAGGTCGTCATCTTGTTCAGTTAAGGTGCAGACCTGTTTTTCAAGGGCGAGTATCCTCTCCGGAGATGAATCGATCATGGTCTCTGTCGCTGCAGTTCGGCCCTTGGCATTGTCTGTACTGTTGCCAAGGCTGTCAAGTTGCTGCTCATGTTTCTGGAGCACGCGGCTCTAGCCACGGCTGAACGGTTCTTCAATTATGGCTTCAATCATTTCACGTAACTTGGTGAACTCGGCGACCAAGGCCTGGTGAGTAACTGGGTCCATCGAACGAGCAGAGTGGGTTGCAGCTACAGCCTCAGGCATGCTCAACGCTTCTGACGGGTGCACCGCTTGTTGGGACTTACTGATCCTTTCCCCACGTTTTGTTATTTCGATTTGACAAAACGGGATTAGTCAAGATTCTATCGCTCTTTTAGTGTTGACTTTTAAGTAAATGGCTGGGATGGGGTGTGTCGCCCGTGCATTGACGCAGAGCCTAGTAAAGCAGACCTCTGAATCGCCTCCATCTTGCATTCCCCTTTACATTTTATCGATATTATCATTTCATTTTGCATTACATTCCTGGAGGTTCTGAAGCCGTGTCATTTGATACCACTGTCTACATTTCCCCCACTCTGCTCATGGCTGTCCATTCCTCGATAATCCTTAACTCTGTTGTTATTTATGAACCTTCCGTCTTTGCCTCAATAAAAAAAATCAATATCTCTGCCTCCATTGCTCCGTGGGAAAGAATGTTCTAAAGACGCACAGCACTTCGAGAAAACAATTATAAACGTTATGATCTGAGTGTGAGATTAGTTTTTTTTGTGTCTCCTTATCTGAGAAAGGATATAATTACTTTGGAAGCAGTTCAGAGATATTTTATTTCACGTATTCCTGGGGTGAAGGGCTTATATTATGAAGGCATTAACAGGTTACTCTTGGAATTAGAGAGAGAAAAAACATACGGGGCCTTGGGGAGAGTGGATCAGGTATATACCCACTGGGTGTTTGTATAGTCCAAATTTGTTGTCATAGAACCTCTACAGTGTGGAGGCAGGACATTCCGTCCATTAAGTCCACACTGACCCACCAAACTGCATCCCACCTGGACCCAATCTTATCCATGTAACCTTGCATTTTCTATAAATAACCCACCTAACCTACGCACCCCTGGGAACTATGGGCAATACACTTTAAACTGCACATCTTTGGACTGTGGCATGAAACTGGAGCACTGGGAGGAAACCCACAGTGGCATGGGGAGAATGTTCAACCTGCACATAGAGGGTTGGAATTGAACCCAGCTCCTTGGTGATGTGAAGCAGCAGTGCTACCTGCAGATCCAACATACATCTCCGTTAGTTCTGTTAGTAACTTGTGGCTGAGTAAAGAAATCTGCTTGACTTGTTCTTATCACTGAACCTGACCCAATCTGAGACCTTTATCATTGGCCATATCACCAACCTGGTTATATTTAAAATTTGTTGTGAGCAGTGGAAGAGTGGGACAAGGAAAGGAAAGAATGACATCCTCCATCCATTCACATTCACAACTGGAGTGAGAATAAATTCACAAAGTGGGAACTCATTCAATTGGGAATTCTCTTTCCCAGAAGTTTGGCTGAATTTTATATTATTTCGAGGATAGCTTCGTCTCATTTTCCATAGACATGTGCATCAGGGATAATGGTGCATGGAGGAAAAAGTGCAGTTGGGACTATAATGAGATGAGCCACGACTTTATTTATTGGTGGAGTAGTGTCAAAGGCCGAATAGCCCACTTGTGTCCCTCAGCCCTATGTTCTGATGTTCCATTCAGCCCTTCAGACCTGCTGCGCAGGGACAGATCAAGGACACTCGATGTTTAGGTGTTGTTTTGGAAATGTACTTGGAAAATCCAGGCTGGGTCAGGAAATGATACTCACCCCCATCCCTGTTTCCAGGCTTCCCCTCTCCGCAACGTCTGCTCCAGATGTGGGTCGTGTTACAGACCCAGATTTACTTTGAATCCAGCCCCCATACCCCACCCAGCATTAAGTCAAACAAATCCTCTGCTCACCCGAATGTAGCATTACACAATACAACTTCTGGGAAAATAGCCAGTTTCTTTGTAAAAGCATAACATGTGAAATTAATGAATTGGAACAAGTATAAGCTATTCGGCCCCTCAAGGTTGTCCAGTCATTTAATACGAACATGGCTGATCTACTCCACGTCTAACTCAAATTCCTTGTCGACTCCCTGTATCCCTCCACACCTTTTGGGTTAGGGAATTCCAGACATTCACTACCTTCTGAGAGAAGGCATCACTTTGCATCTCGGATAGAAATCGATATTCCATATTCAGTATCTATGTCCTCGAGTTCGAGACTCCACCCAGGAATGGTAACACCTTCTAAACATCTACCACGTCAACCCCTCTCTGTGTCTTGTATTTTTCAGCAGAACCACTCCTCATTCATTTAAACCCCAATGAATAATCGCCCCAGCATTTTAGAGATTCTCAATAACACAACCCTTTCATCCATGGAACCTGTCTGATGGGCCAACCTCGTTACTTGCGGCATCAGCATGCTGACTTTACGTTTCATACACAGGAACACTCCAATCCCTTTGTACTGCTCTTTTTCTTAAAGGGCTCTCCATTAAATAACAGCCTTTTGATTCTCAGTGTCATCCTCAAACTCGGATGTATACTGCACTCAGCTCCCTCCTTCAGACTATCAGTATAGAGTGTAAACCACTGATGCCATCGGACTGATAGCTGTGATCCTCCAGCAGATACACCTTTATCATGAAGATTCATTTATCCTGACTCTCCGATTTCTATGTGCTAACCGATCATCGTCCCATGTTAATAAATTCTCCATCATCCTATGAGCTTCTGTCTTGTGTAAGGACTTTTATTTTGTAATACCTTATGGAAAAACTCTGGAAAGCCTAGTGTCTACCAGATCTCCTTTATCAAGTCCGCTTGTTACATTCTCAGGCATCTCCAGAAATACTTTGCATGATTTTACAGGCCAAAGTATAATTTCCCTTTCACAAACCCACACTGACTCTGCGTGAAGATTTTCTAAATGTCCATGCTGGCCAGGTTTTCCAAATTAAGCTCATCCCATCTGCTTTCATTTGACGCCAAATGCCTCGAAATGTTTCCCATTCATATGTTTGTACAAATGTGATTTAAATGTGTTAGCTGTACATGCATCTACCACTCTTCCTCTGGCAGTTCATTCCATACCCACACCACCCTCTGTGTAAAAACACTGCTCCTGCGTCCCTTGTAAATTTTCCCTCTTTCACCTTAAACCTATGCCTTCTACGGCAGAACTCCCCCATCCTGTGGAAAAGACCTTGGCTATTCACGCTATCCATACCTCTCATGATTTTAGAAACTTCTATAATATCATCCCTCAACGTTCTACACTCCTTCCAATACTAACTTCAAGGAGAAGCATTTAAAAATAAATATTGCAAATTTGAAACTGTAATAAACATGACAGGTAAACAATACTGAGCCAAATTTCATACTGTGATTTGTTTTTTCTCCCTATCACAAAACTAAGGCAGCATGAAGCGTTTACTAGTGCCAATAAGAAGTCAAGCACCCGATATCCTTTGTCTAAAGAAGGTGATGATGTCGACAGTGAAAATGTATTTACGGCCAGATCTTTATATGCCAAATAATCAACATTCTCCCTCCTGGCCTCCCTATGACCTTGTGTGATTGTGTCTTCTTTATCTTGCACGCAATAAAGAGAACTCCTTTCCCCTTTCACACCTTAGTTTAAACCCATTTTATATCTTCTTCTCGTTCACCGCTGCTAAAAGCCCGATTACATTTACCACGCCCTCTTTTCCCAGTCACCAATCTCCCACCTCTGTCAAGATATTAAAAAGCTAAGTTTCCAATGCTTTTCAGTTGTGAAGAAGTGTCACACTGAACTTGAAATACTAACGCCGTTTCTCTGTCTCTGCAGATGCTGACAAACTTGCTGAGTTTCTCCAGAAATGAATAGGCACAGAACAAATTTTCACAAAATAAATAACTATGGATACAGGTAATAAAAATATCAAAATTGCTTGAGAAACTGGGAGCTTTGTAGAAGGTCACTGGACCTAAAAGTTTAACACTGCATTCATTCCAGAAGATGCTGCAACATCTTCAGCAATTTCTGTTTTTGGACAATTTCCAAAGAAGTATGTCAAAGATGCTCAAACATCCTGTCCAACATGGAGAGCCGTACACTGGGAACTGAACAATAATGCATGGTGCACAAGTTCTTTGAGTCTGAAACTGCATAAGTCTGGCATCACTGACACTACAGAGCTCTTAATCATGGTCATGGAGAAAAAAAGAGGGAAACACATTCATTCAAAATCAGGAGTTGACATTGTGGAAGAGAAACGATTTAGATCATTAGTTTAAATGGATTGAGTTAAAGTAACAAATTAGAGGCGTGACACCAGGGAGAGGCCCTCAGAAGAATGTGAATATGAAAATGCAAGTGTTACCGCATCAGAAACCAGGTTAGGTAGGGAATACCGGGCTGATGTGTGAATGGGTCTCGGTGTGAACTGGAGGACAGTCAGTAGAATTGAATTGTAGATATTGCAACTCAAACTGTGTTATCATTTGATGATGTAGACCTCAGGAGCAGCAGCAGAAACAGCATTGTATTCAACGAAAATCTGTAGCATTTTCCCGACGATAATTCAACAGTCTACCATTACCATCAAGCCGATCCATGGTTCAGTGATGTGTGTGCCAGGGTCGGAATCACGTGGATCTAAACCTGTTGACAACCCATTAAAGCTACCACAATTAACTGGTTAAATTCCGACCAGCAGAACTAATGTCTGATGGAGAGGGGAAATGATCCCAAGATTAACAGATCAGGTCTAAGCTCTGTCGTCCTGCCAAATACAAACATAAATGTCGATGGACTATTAAACAATTTACTGGATGAGAGAACTCCACAAGTATCCTCATCCTAAATATCGGAACAGCTCTGTACATCAGTGAAAAAAGTCAAGGGTGTGGTGGCTGCATAATGCTCAGCCAGTCCTGTTGAATGGATGATCCACCTCACACTCATCATGATTCCCACAGAATCACAGAAGCCAGTCTTCAAACAATTCGATTTGCTGTACAGTCATGAGGAAACACCGGAACACTACAGATACGACAAAGGCAATAGGCCCTGACCCCATTCCCGCAATAGGACTTAAGACTTGTGCTGCACAACAAGTCGTGTACCTGGGGAAGCTGTTTGATTCCAGCTCCAACTCTGACATCTCCCTGGCAATGTGGAAAATTAGCTGAAAATGTGTTGCTGGAAAAAGTGCAGCAGGTCATGCAGCATCCTAGGAGCAGGAGAATCGACGTTTCGGGCATGAGCCCTTCTTCAGGCTTATGACCGAAACGTCGATTCTCCTGTTCGTTGGATGCTGTTTGGCCTGCTGCGCTTTTCCAGGAACACATTTTCAGCTCTGATTTCCAGCATCTGCAGTCCTCACTTTTTCCAATGTGGAAAATTACTCAACTATGAGTCCCTGAATAGGAGAAAAATTACAATCTGACCAATTACCACACCCTCAGTCCCATCACGATACTCAAATTGGTGGGAATTCTTTTTGACAGAGCTGTCAAGTAGCACCGAAATAATCAGGTCAGTGTGGTTTCCGATAGGTTCCCATGTGGAGATGGTGCTGTAGTGGACATATCATTGGATTACGAATCCAGGCCAGGCCAATGATCTGGCAGCTGGTGGAAGTTAAAAATAATTAATAAAATATCGAGACCGAAAATCTGGTGTCAGTAATAGTGGTCTTACTCCCAATGTTGATTGTAAACATCGATATCATTCCCCAATATACTTTCAGGAAGTGAATCTCCCGTGCTTTCCTGGTCTGGCCTAAAAATGACTCCAGACGCACAGACATGGTCTCCGACTCGGCCAAGTGAGACATTCAATTGTATCAAACTACTCTGAGGTCTTAAAAGATAAAACCTGACAGATCATCCGGCATCAACCTCGTTATCAGAAAAGGGAATCCTGTTGACCCTATATAGACATCTTTCCGAACATCTGAGAGCCTGTGACAACATTTACAGAGCTTTCCCACAGACTGCACAGAATCATCGGGAGAGGAGGAGGTCATTCAGCACATTGAGCTTTCCCCATGCTATCTCATGGCCGAACATCTCCTCAATGCAGATTTCCCCACACAATGTTCATACTCCAAAATATGTTTAAACATTATGAAATATAGTGCCAACGGCCCATCAATATATAGGGAGTTCTCTGTTAATACTTGTTTATTAAGTACGATGTGACTGCAATGCGATTCGTGAACCGTTTTCTACAAAGTGAACTATCATCCCTGCTTCCAATCTGTCATACCCTGTCAGCGTTTTATATATCTCACTGAGATCTCCACTTATTTTCCAACAGCACATGGAATACAGGCCCAGTCACCCAAACTCTGCTCCCACAATTAACCTGTCATCCCAGAGATCAGTCTGGTCATCCTTCACTGCTCTCTCCCTCAATGTCAGATTTACCCTTTTTTAGGTAAGGACACCAAACTGCACAATGTTAGAGATGGGGTCCCACCAAGGCCCTGTACAGTTGCAGTAAATGACCCTTACTCCTTTATTCTAAATCCCCCTGAAATGAAGGTGAATAAACCATTTATCTTCCTACCTGCTTTCTACTCCTGCAATATTGCTCTCAGTGACTGGTATACAGGGAGATCCAGATTCTATTCAATGTTACAGCTCCCCACTTGCTGGGTCTATGTACACTGTATACAGCGTGCCAATGCCATTCCCAGTATTGACTTTCGTGTTCAGAACTCACTGCCCTACATGGACTCGGAAGGCTACGCAGAAATAAACCACAATGCAGCTTAAGTTCATTTATACATCAACATTTTTCAACCCATCTATTTTCAAATTATAGGATGCCATTCAATTTATCCTATCAAAGTACACAACCTCTCATCTCTGCCATTGCTTTCCATCTGCCATGTATTTGCCCAGTCACTCCAGTTTTCTCAATCACCTTGGAGCCTTTTTAACATCCTCCTCATCCACTCACAAGCTGACATCGTTTAGTACTGTCAGCAGACTTGGGAATATTGCAATTGAGCCCCTCAACCAAAGATATGATGTGAATTGGGAATAGCTAGATGCCAAACCTCGATCCTTGTTCTATCCTCCAAGCCTTCCATTCAAAAAACATGGTTTTATTCCTACTCACTGTTTCCTGCCAGCTCTCCCATTCTAAAACAATGACCATATGTTAGCCCCAGTCCCTCTGGATTCGAATTTACACAAAAGGCTTGGGGCTTTATCAAAAATCTTTCTGAGATTCCAGTCGTATTGCGTTGATACCTTCTCTATAATTTTGCTAAAAGCCACTTTCTCAAATGTGATTCCTATTTCATAAACTTCTGTTGACTTTGTCTATGCCCATTGATTTCAGTCCAATATTTTCTCTAAACCTTTTTAGTTGCTCATTTCATTCTATTCCCTTTTTCTTACCAGAATGAAGTTCCCTAGCATTGCGAGGAAGTTTTATTTTGTTTTTTTTTATTCTGTGAAGGCATAACTGAAGTATTTGCTTCATTGATCTGCTATTTCCCTGTCCTCAATTATCTGGATTCAGACTATAAGAAAGCTGTACCTTTTTCTCTTAATTTTGTCATTGACGTATTTTCAGAAGATATTACAAGTTAACTCATATACACTTTGATAAGATATTCTTCAGAAACCGATCAATTCCTACCTTAAGCTACTGAATGATTGTCCTATAACAGCCATACAATCGCAGAAGCACAGACACTGTGCTACCATAAATACAGCACGGTCTACATTAGCCCCACTTTCCTGCACAAAACCCGTGGCTGTGAATCTTATAGCATTTCAAGTGCACAACCATGTATTTTCTAATGGTTTTGAGGTTACCATGACAATTCTACTCTCACGAAGTGCATCCCAGACCCCAACACATTTTGTGTGAAAAAAAGTCCTCAAATCCTCACTAAACCTCAAACCCTTGACTTTAAAAGTGTGTCCCTTTGACTAAAAGGACCTACTGCTGTCTATCCAACCCTCCATGTCCATCATAATCTTATCCTCCTGATTCACGTCCCCCTTAGCCTTCTCTGCTCCAAACTAAACAACCCGAGCTTATCCAGCCTCTCTCCATAGCTGACATGCTCCATCCAAGGGAAATCCTGGTGAATCTCCTCTGCACCCCCTCCAGTGCAATCACATCCTTTCTGTAATGTAGCTCCCAGAAATACACACAGTATTTCATCTTGGCTAACAAAAGTTCCGCATAGCTCTTATAATCTATGCTTCGATGTGTGAAGGCTGGGTTTACGCTCCCGTACGTTTTCTCAAATTGTGTGTTACCCTGTCCAGCCACATTCAGGGATATGTGGAGAAGCACCCTCTGAGGCTCCTATTGTGCTGCCATTCATTGAGTCCTCCCCTGCCTGTTTCCTTCTTCCAAAGTGCATGACCTCATGTTTATCAGGTTTACATTCCATCTGCCATTGATGTGACCATCTAACAATTCCATATATATCTTCCTGTCACATAAGGCCTTCCTCCTCACTGCCAACTACACGGCCAATATTTGTATCAAACATTAACTTACTTATGATACTCCCCACCCCTCGTCCATAATCACAGCTGAATCCTTTACGATAAGGTTTAAAATCAGAAAACATCAGCTTATACTCCAACAGGTTTATTTGGAGACACGAGCTTTCGAAGCACTGCTTCTTCATTAGGTGGTTGTTCGCTTTGATGAAGCACTTCGAAAGCTAGTGCTACTGAATAAAGCTTTTGGAGTATAACCTGGTGTTATGCAATTTTTAGCTTTGTCCACCCCAGTACAACACCAACACCTCCGAATCACAATTATTAAGAGACACAGCACTGATCCCCGTGGTACACCATTGGACACTAGCCTTCAATCGCACAAACAGCCTTCTACCACCATCGTCTGTCTTCTACCATTAAAGTTGATTTGGTTGCAACTTGGCAAGTCCCACCTGTCCCCTGGTTATTCTGTTCCGCTGGACACACTTGGAGAATATCTGAAGATTCTCACTAATCTTGCCTGCCAGTAGGTTTCCATGCCCTTGTGTAAGTTAGTCCCCTCCAAGTGAAGAATTTCCACCATATTGCAATCTTAAATGGTCTGTCCCAGATCCTGCCATAATTTGCCTTGAATGTGTAATAGTCAGCGAGGGAAGTGTTCTGTTAATTGCCAATATGCCATATGTTTTATGAATTTTCTAAATTTCACTGTGACCCATCTCTCATTCTTTGAAACTCTCGAGAACACAGGCCGAGTTTCCTCATCAGGCAATCTCACCATCTGGGGGATTAATCTGGAGAATGTCCATTGCACTTCCGCTGTGGTCAGTATATTCTTTCTGAGATTCGGTCACCAAAACTGTACACGATACTCCCGCTACAGTCCCACCAACACGCTGTGAAACTGCTTCAACATGTCTTTACATCAATGTTCTGACTCTCCTAAATGAAGGCGAACCAGACTTTAACTTTACACTTACATATATTCCTCCAAATTCCCTTCACATTCATTGCATTTACGAACTCATTGAGATCTTATAGAAACCCTTCCGAAAATCCAATATATGACACTTCTAGTGGTTACCCATTATCTATGCTGTAAGAAACAACTTCAAAAATTCCGACGTTTATCAGGTATGATTTCTCTATCAGAAATGCATGCTGATTCTCTCCATTGTTGCTGTTAATTTCTAAATAGCAAAAAGCCCATCCTGTCTGATAGATTCCAACAGTTTTCTACAAGTGTCAAGTTAACTGGTCTGCAGTTCTCCACACTATGTATTTTTCCCTTTGTCGCTGTTTGGATCACTTCCGTTCATCTACAGTGCTTGGTTCACGTTTACCCACAATAGTTTCTGGTTTCTGCAGAATGTACAGGAAAATAAAACACAGACATCGACAGTGCAATTAAGACTACTATTGGTGATTTATTTCCGACATTTTGATAGGAAGTACATCTGTTTCGTCAGACTTAGCAATGCTCAGTACAACTACATGTTCAAGAACTACCTTGTTACTGATATGAATTGACTTTATGTCTTTAGCTCCAGAAGTCCGATATGATCACTTGGTATTACTGGGTGATTTTCTGGATCTTCCTCCATGAAGACAGATGCAAAGTAACTGGTTGTTTTCTTGGCCATTTCCCTGTTCTCCAAAATGACCTCTCCTCTCCCGATTACAAATTTCTACATTTGATCTTGCTTCTATTTTGTTTCCTTTGAAATATAGATCACAAATTGATGCAGTCTTTGTGTTCCTGATTGTTAGCATGTATGTTCTCTTTTTGATTTTCTTTTCAGTTTCATGGCCTTCCTTTTTTAGATCGTTAATCTCTGAGAATTCTCAGGTTTCCACAATAGCTGGAATTCTTCTGAAGTCACTTCCTCTGATGAACATATTTTCTCATTTGTTAGGTTAACTATTATTGAGTCACTTTCTCACTCTTTGGTGTTTGTACCTGAAATAAATAGACATATGTTTCAGACTTTGCAGTATTTCTAAAAAAATCCCTGGTCCTGACCAGTTATATTCAGGAACACCGCAGTAGGATAGGAGGATAGAGAAGAAATTTGCGGGAGCACTGCTTGCCATTTATCTATCATCGCTGGCCAACGAGTGAGGTGCTGGAGATTGGAGTAGAGCGAATGCTGAGCCCGTATTAAGAAATGCTACAAAGATAAACCTGGAAACTAAAGACCAGTAAAACTAAAATCTAGCGGGTAGATAACTTTAGAAGATTTGGAGAGATTGGATATGCATGCATTTGGAAAGATAGGCCGTGGTTCGGAGTAAGATTAGAATGGTACTGGAAAAGCAGAGCAGGTCAGGCAGCATCCGAGGAGCAGGAAAATCGAGGTTTCGGGCAAAAGCCCTTCATCAAATTCAAGTTTGTGCAAGAAAGATCATGACTCACAATTTTGTTGGAGTTCGTTGTGAAAATGACCAGCAACGTTGAGGAGGTCTGGGTGGTATAAGTAGTCTAGATGGATTCTAGTAATGTCTTCAAATAAGGTTCCACATAGTACGCCGCTCTGGAAGGTTAGATCACATGGATTTGAGGGGAGGCTGGCAAATTAGGGAAAAAAATTGCCTTGATAGTAGGATGCAGAGATTAATACTGGAAAAATGCTGGCCAGACTGTAGGCCTGTGAATAGTGGAATGCCTTAGGGGTTGATGCTGGCACCACTACATATTACATATATCTATGATTTACATGAGAATGTACAGTCAGGATTTGTAAGTTTGAAGACGTTACTAAAACAGGCGGCATCATGGAGAGTGAGGAAGGTTATTAGAAATTTCAGAAATTACAGCAGTATCTTGATCAGCTGGAGAAGTGGGCTGCGAAATGGCAAATGGATTTTAATATAGATTAGTGTAAGTTCTTGCATTTTTGAAAGTCAAATGATGTTTGGAGTTTCATGGTGAATGGTTGGGTCCTAAGAAGTGTAGTGGGACTGAGGGACCTTGGCATTCAGGTGCATGGTTCTCTGGAAGTTGATTCAGTGGTAGACAGTGAAGAAAGCTTTTGGCACACTGGCCTTAATCGGTTTATATCACTGAGTATCGAAATTAGGGCGTTACGTTGCAGTTATACAGGACGCTGCTGATGCTATATTGGTTGTGTTATGTTCAGTTTTGTTCACTTTGCTATAAGAAGGATGCTATTAAACTGAAAGAGTGCAGAAAAAAATTAAAAGGATGTTGCCAAGGTCTCAATGGTCTGGGGTTTAGGGAGATGTTGGGCAAGCTAGGACTTCTTACTTTTGTGTGTGTGAGACTGAGGGAGGATCATATTGAAGTCTATAAGATCATGACAGGCAAGAGTAGAGTGAATGTATCTAGTCTTTTTTTCCCAGGGTTCGGCAGTCACAAACTAGAGAGCATCAGTTTAAGGTCAGAGGATAAAGAATGAAAAGGAACCTGAGGAACAATCTTTTTACACACAGCGGCTGGTACACATATCAAATGAGCTGCCAGGGGAAGTGATTGAGGCGGATACATTAACAACCTTTAAAAGGCATTCGAACAAATACACGGATAGGAAAGGATTAGAAGGATACGGGGCAATGGCAGGGAAATGGGGTTAGCATAGATGGACATTTTGGTCGGAATGGACCAGTTTGGGCTGAAGGGCCTGTCTCCGTGCTGTCGGACTCTATGCCTCTAACAACCATTGCTTATTTCCCATTGAATGTAATATTGTACTTTCCCAATTCACTGGAGCTATCTTGACACTTTAGCCTCCTGTCTTCCATGATGTTTAACTAGAAGGTTCAAGCATTCTGAATTGTACGCAGACGCCATGTAAATTGTACCTTATTAATGTGATTATTCCTTAAAAGCTGCTTCAGTACAAGGTTATTAATTCGTCATTCTGACCACAGAATACCAAATCCAAAATAACCTGTTCTCCAGTTTGCTTCACAGCATACTCTTCCTCCTACCTTATATACACTTACGGAATTTAATTTTTTACAACATGACCAGTTACTTAGTTAACGCAGTTTAGATGCAACTTGAAACCATCCAATAAGATTGCAATATCCACAATACTTGCATATCTAATTTCTGGAGCATATGATGCTGAGATTTTCTGCTAGCGTTTTGGTTTTGATATATAACACGCAAATATTTGCTTCTCCTTGAGATTTGCAAGCTCTACCTAAATAGATTCTGTGGAAGCTGAGGGACAGGTCTGTGTCGTTATTAGTGACAAACTTGGATAAGACACTTGGGGAGCTTCACCTCGACGCTGAGATGATCTGAGCAAATGTCCTGCAATACAGGATAAACATCGATATCCTCCAACTCTGTCAGGATAAGAGTTACCGTATATTCTCGACTCACTCACACGCACTGTATATCTATTATAGCACCTACCCCCGAACAAGATTCACGCTCTATCTCCAGATAAGGCTCAGGCGCTACCACCACTCTCACTATTGAATTCAGTAACTTTCTTCCTCACTTTCTCTGTCACCTATACAATACCTCCCACACTAATAATATTATATGGATTCAAAACTGTCGATTGACTCACTCCAGACACCTCACATTCCCCCCAATTACACCAGCACTAACAGCAGGGTCACCCATTCCCACTCTCCCTCTCACCCTCCCTTTCTCCCATTACAGGAGGAAGAGCCTGGAATAGGACAGAAAGACAACGTCGGGTGGTGGAGTGCCCAATACCCATTCCCTCACCCCCTCCCCCTGCGATGTGGGTAGGACACTGGCATGAGCCAGAGAGGTCTGGGATGCCTCGTGTGGAGATTCTGAAACATCCATGTCCCACCGACCAATTGAGGAGCAATGCTCAGTGAAAGACAATTATCACTTTAAACCCACTGGCAGTTCCAACGACAGTCCTTTCACATCCAAAAAAAAAGACACAGATACCCCACTGCACAGAGACGCAGACACAGAAATACACAGAAGTATTGGTCAACACCCCAATATACGAACACACACAATTCTTGCAAGGAGATAGGCATACACACAGGTAGAAACACACAGAGACATATACAGTCACGTACGAATAGACACAAACACAGTTAAGAAACACACAGGCTGATACACAGACAGACATACGTGGACACACAAACACACAGAAAACAAGCACATGGACACACACACACACGCACGCATAAACACACACACACAAATACACACACACAGAGGAACAGAAACTACTGTCATTCAGATGCAAATCGCTATGCTTCAGATTTGTCAGTGGATTAAGGAATCTCGGGAGAATAATGCGGTTGAGGTACATATAAGACATTATTGAACGGAATTTTAGGCTTGGTGGGCCGAATGGTCTCATTCTGCTCCAAGCTTTAATGTTCTTGTGGTGTTATGCTGTCAAGTAGTCTCTTTCTGAGACAGCAGCAGAGGCTGGGTTTGATACATATTTGATTGGAAAGGGTCAGCGGGAATGTGGGGTAGGTTTGATGTCTGGAATGCTTTATGTTTATTCCTAATTATTGTGGCCTCATGTCTGAAAAGAAGTGATGATTTGATGTTAGGTTGACACGGTTTAAAATAACGGGTCCCACAATGAAATAAGGACGTCCCTTTAACGTTAGTATTGTGCTACCTGTGGTGTCCTCATCCTCAGTGAGCAGCGAAGACTCAGTTATTGAAGATATGCAACGCTGAGCTTGACTGATCTTTGCCGGACAGGAGTGTCAATGTTTACTGGGAACAGACAGGAGAAGGATAGTCAGACACACTCGGATCAGTTATGAGCATTCTGAATGGGGCAGCCAAAAGGCCAACTACTGCCCCTACCCCATTCGCTGTGCCCTCAATCTACACCTCAAGGCTATCACAGAGATATACTGCTCCCCTACCCCATGTGCTGTTCCCTCAATCCACCCCTCGATGCTGTTACGAGGTAAGGGACCACCCCTTTCAGTCAGGCAGGATCGTGACAATGAGACGGGAGGAGACCTTTCTGCTCCTCGAAGAAGTTACACAGGAATAGAGAATGAAGTAATTCAGCTCGTTGAGTACATTACACAGCCCAGGAGGAGACCGTTCAACCCGCCTTAGGTGCTACACAGGAACAGGGATTCTGTCGCTAACAGAAAATAAAGAATAGAGATAAGTGTTTATTTTCAGGTTGAAAAGCTGTAACTAGTGTCGTGCTGCAGAGATCACTGTGGGATCATCAATGACAAATAATCTGTATCAAAGATCTTGAGGAAGGGAATTGAATGGCGTGAAGCTCAATTAGCACATCACCAAGATGCTCGTTCAAGATGTCATCAAATGGAGGTACTGAGTCTGCAATGTGATACAGACAGGGAAGGTTAGTGAGCAAACCTTCAGCAGAAAGAACATAAGGTGAGTTGTCTATTGTGGCAGGCAGGATAAAACAATGGTGAACAATTTAAATGGAGAGAGATTGCAGAACCCTGTCATACAGGTCGTTTCCATGTTCCTGGGACGTGAGTCATATGAAATCAGTCTGCAGATGCAGCAAGTGATTTGGAAGGTAAGTGGAATGATGCTGTTTCTGGCAGAAGGTTATCACGTTTAATGAGGAATGTTTTACTGCATCTGAACGGGGCGTTGCTGAGACCACATAGCATACACTGTGCTCAGTTTTGATCGCCTAAACTTAAAAAAAGATATAATTCTTTCAGAAGATTTTCATACATGTTTCCTTTCATACATTCCTGGAAGGAAGGCCTTTTGTTATGGGGGATTATCAGTTTTGAGCTGAGATGAGAAATCTTCTTGAACCATTCCTCTTGTTAAGGAGTTTAAAGCTAGAGAACAATTTTAAGAATAAGCTGCATTGATATCAACACACGGATTATATAGATATCAACCAATATTTACAAATTACACAGACACATTTAAACATGTCATCAGATGATAAAGCAGGAACTTTTATTTTCGAATGAAAGACAGTGTGTACAACAACAGCGATGACGCACCTTCACATCGTCCATTATCATCCGTTCCAGAGAATGCTCCAGGAGAGCACACATGTCCCAGTTTGATGTTCAGTTGACATTATTGTATGGTTCAGCACAAAGAGGGAGAAAATTGTTCCCTGCCTGAGAAGCAGCAGCTGACTGATCCCTCCCTCTTACCTTGTCCACCGGATAACAAAATGTGAAACCATAAAATCCCTGAGTGATATTAACCACTTGTGAAGGATTCCTAGTGAGGACTCATTGCAATCTCTCCACTGCTAGAAGCAAAGGGAGTTCAACCAAATCCAACAGTTCCACAAATAAATCCCGTTACCAGCTGCTTGTGTGAGCAGAATAATTTCAAAGTCCATTGGGGACACTCTATCATTTATGATTTGTTGTGAGTTCAACTTCCTGCATCTCACATTTTTCTCAAAAATGGCCCAGTCTGAGTCCTATACAATTGGCCATAACACTAAACGGGCTACATTTAAAATTTATTGTAACCAGGGGAGGAGTGGGACTGGAAAAGGATACAGTGACCCACTAACATTTGTCAGAGAATGAATGAGAAATTCTTATTGGACTGTTCAAGTGGGAATTCCCTTTACCAAACTTTTCTGTTGCCTGGATGTTTGCATTTGTTGAAAGTTGTGCTGTATTCAAACATTTGTCAGACAAGTGCATGTAGGAAAATTGTATGCAGACAGAAATGTGCTGCTGAAGCCACAATCAGAGCACCTACGATCTTAGAGCCTTGTGGAGCAGTGACAATGTATCTAATGACCCACACATGCTCCTCAGTCTTGTGTTCCTATGTTCAGTTCAGCCCCTCAAACCTCCTGCACTGGTGCTGATGGGGGCATCTTGCTCCAAATACCAGGTCCACAGTAAGACAGGATCTCATTCATTCCCTCCAGGCTGTCCCACATAGTTTGGTGTGGGTTGGAAAATATTACTTCAAAACCCAGGCTGGGTTCGAAAGACAACTCTGGTCTCTTTACAGAGTGTCTCCTCACTGCAACTTGTGCTTCATTTGTTGGTCATGGTCGACCCAGATTCACTGTGAATTCAGCCCCCAACCCTCACTAGGTGATGACTTATAAACTAGTTTGCTCTCTCTGATTGGAACTTTCAATAACTAAACGTGCAGGAAAATTACAACCATTAACTTTGTAATTACAGAATATGAGAATATAAGGAACAGGATCAGGTATTTCGGATAATCAAGATATTGTATACGATCATGGGCGATCTACTGTTCATATTAACTCATCTTTCATATCCAGTTCTTCATAGCCTCTCGGCTCTCTGACAGGTCAAACATCCATCTACCACCTTTTAAAATACTTGCAGTGATGTAGTTCCCCTAGATCTCGAGACAACATAATTCCTGACATTCACTACCCTCTGTGAGAGGAAAACACTCCCCACACAGACACCGTCACCTATTGTTATGAACAAGAGGGGAACACAGATGCTCAGCAAAGAGTGAATAGCCTTGATATCAAGGCAGTATTTGACTGAGAATGACGTCGGAAGCGCCATTTATATGAGCTTAATGGGAATCAGGTATCCCCTACACACTGGCTGGTGTCTTTCAGAGCACAAAGGAAAATGCCTGTGGGTGGGAGGCCGAAAATCTTCTCAGTCCCGGAACATCTCTTCAGGAGATCCTTAGGGTAGTTTCCTCAACACAAACATCTTCAGCTTTTTATTCAATGTCTTTCCCCATCATAAGACCGGAAGTGGGGATGGTCACTGAGGGTTACACAATGTTCAGAACATTTTGTCCCCCATCAGCTCCTGATGCAGCCAGTGTCGATATTCAGTAAGACCCGGACAGCATTCAGGCCTGTGTTGTTAAAATGTCCGTAACATTCATGTAATAGTGCTGTCAAACGCAATTAAAAGAGAAGCTCATTCAACATCTCAAGCTGGTTACATACAGAAATGTGGAAGCCATTCAGCCCATCGAAACTACTGAACAAGAAGAGGGACAGCCCATTCAGTACTTCTGCTTGTTCCACAGGAAGAGAAGGTGTCTAGTCAGTACATCAAACTGTTAAACAAGATCAGGTAGAGTCCAATCAGACTCTTGAACCTGTTTCATGGGACCTGGAGAGGGCCATTCAGCCCCACGAGATTGTTATACATGAACAGGAGGGTGTCATTGATGCTCCAATATGACAAACCAATGGAGCAGGGATCCTCATGGGTCAATTGCCGGTGGAACGTCTGCTACTTTAACGTGGTTTGCTGGCAGTGAGCAGGGAAGCCAGATGTTTTGTATCAAGTCTCAAAGAGGCATCCTCCATCTCTGAGCAGACAGACCCATGTTTTCCATGGAGGCCATAAGATGATAGGAATAGTTAACTGTTTTAGAATGAAGGCATTTTGGCTGTTGTCAGGTTTTGGATAACTTTGTTTAGTGTAGAATCACACAACAAATGCACTATGTTCAAAGTCTGACCCTTGTCTCTCTCTCTCTCTCTTTATCGATATAGGGAGTGGGGGTTGGGTGAGGGGAACGTCCTCAGAGGCTCTTGTAACCCGAGTAAAAACAAGCCATAGATTTTGTATGTTTAGAACATCATGAGAGACTGTTTAGATCAACGTATGTTTAGAATATCATGAGAGACTGTCCGTTCCCGTAAGTTTCAATGCAATCATCTTTTATTCTTTCACAGCGCTAAAGATTAATCTTTATTCACCCCTCATTTTAACACCACCTCCGGGATTAGTCTGGTGAAAAAAAAACCTTTGCACTCTCTCTGTGGCAGGACAGAAAGGAAAGAAAATCTGTCCACAATGTCCCAAAGACTGCCTCAACAACACTCTCAGGGTTGATCACAATAATTCTTTTTCTTCACTGAGACATCTCCGTTTCTTTCCTGTGGCGTAAAAAATCTTTCCTTCTCGCTACACTGCAACTGACGTGGAATTTAAAAGCTGCTTACATCTATATCTGAGCATCAACAAAGCCAACAGCAGAGATGCTACGGGAGATGAACATCACACTCAGGGAAAGACTAAGAAAGAATGGACTTGAAATAAGGAATGGTCACCCACCGAATGGAAATGAGCTGTAGGAAACAAACAGAGGAAGGGAGCTATCTTTCCTTTTGTTCTTCGCTCATAGGTCAGGCAGCATGTTCTGCCTATCTTGAACTGAGTGGCTGGTTCAGCTGTTCCACAGGACAGTAAAGAGTAAAACACAATGCTGTGGGTTGACAGTTACACAGAGAACTGACAAGGGAAGAATGACCCATTGCCTTCACTAAAGGACATGAGGCAAGCAGATGGGCTTTTTATACTTAATGATGATGGTGTCACTTCAATGCCACCAATTTCCTTCATATTAACAGATTATCATTCTGTGGCTCTAGATCATGAGTCAATGACTTGACACCATGCATTATCTTCCTGTCAGACAGTTTCTGTGCAGAGAACAAGTTAAACATTTTAAGTGCGATTATTTTATGATGGACATGTGGTTAGACGGGGCTTGATTCCGGATTTAACAAAGGCTCAAAAGATGGTGTACTCAGCAGGTGCACTGTGGCTCAGGAGGAGACAGGAATATCATGATGGTGATATTGGACAGGATTAGTGATTGGGGAGGATATGGAGATATCGATCTGTGCTGGGCTAGAAGGATTATAGAGTTTTAGAGTTTTTCCTCGGATTTTTGTGAGTAACTTGAGAGTAGTAATTTGCTTATTTTAATTTCTAAAGAATGGAATTTTGATTGGAGCAGAAAACGTAGACTTCCACCTTTCCAAATTTTAATAATACGACCAACAATTCAGTTTAACCTGCTTTAATAGACGGTTAGAATGACTTACCAGGAACACCAACTATAGCGAGGATGGGATAGTAACCAGCTTGAATAACCATCAGTACATCATAGATCTACCATGCTAATAATATCCAAGGTTGGGAAAGCCAGTAAAGACCGTGGTTTAAACTCCTGTCCATTGTTGGAACATTCCAGTCTAATGTTCTCAGATTGTGATCCATTGTTGAAACATTCCAGTCTAATGTTCCCAGATTCGGATCCGGTGTTGGAGCATTCCAGTCTAATGTTCTCAGATTCTGATCATTTATTGGATCATTCCAATCTAACGGTCACAGATTCTGTTCTCTGCTTCCCCGCTCTCTGGAGCTGCCGATTCCTGTTAGTGCTGTGAGTGATGCTCTCACTCATACTATGGGATAACACATTGAACTGTGTTCCTCATTAATAGCAAAGCAAACCCTCCAGTCATACATTGAAGATCCACGGAGACTGAAATTAATCACAGTCAGTGAGAAAATAGCTCCAACAAACACCTTTCAATTCAATACTGTTTTATTAAATTTCAAAATAATGATTAAAATATACACATCCTAGATGAGATATGTGAGGGTGAGTGAGAGAACGGATGTTGGGGCTTGTAGATCAATTGAGTGTTATCATTCAATCTGCATTGGATATGGGAGTAATGCTTTAGGTTTATTGGAACATAAATATGCTTCTCTGTTTATTAAATGGACATATTAATCATGTAACTACTGCTCAGTCATTATAATATCAGTAAAACATTGAGAGAACATGACTGACAAGAAAGTGTGCCTCAAAGAGCATGGATTATAACAAATAGACGGTATGGATATGTTAACAGAGAATTGTACCTAAGAGACAATAGGGACTGCAGCTGACTGACAAGAAAATGTGCCTCAAAGAGCGTGGGGTTATAACAGATAGGCGGTATGGATATGTTAACAGAGAATTGCACCTAAGAGACAATGGGGACTGCAGTGTAGATAAAGCATGGCAGCGGAAAAGGCACAGCATGTCAGGCAGCATCAGAGCAAGAGAGTCAACATTTCATGCAGGACACTTCTTCAGGATTGGGGAGGGGGAAGGGGGATGAAAGACAAATCGGTGGTGGGAGTGAGGCTGAGAGAAAGGTAGGCAATAGGTGAATGAAGGTGGGAGGTGATAGTGATAGGTGGGTGGGGAGCACAGAGTGAATCAATAGGTCCACTCGAGAGGGCGGACCTGAGTCGGAGGGTTGGATCTGGGATCTGGGTTGGGGAGGGAAGATTTGCAAATTAATGAATCCAATGTTCATGCCGTGTGTTTGTCGGCTCCCGAGGCAGAACATGAGGTGTTCCTGGCAACATCCTGCTAAATTTCTTCTGAACCCTTTCCAGCTTAATAATATTCCAATAACAGAACTCCACAGAGTACTGCAGAAGAGGCTTTATCACTGCCCAGCGCAATCTCAGCATGACTTCCCAACTTCTAAAATCAATGGTCTGAGCAATAAAGGCACCTTAATCAGTCTATGTATATGCCACAAAGTATAATACCGGTGCCCCGGCTCCCTCTTTTCTACAGCACTATCTACAGCACTATCACTACCATTAATTGTAAACGCTTTCCCTTGTTAGTTTTAGCAAAATGCAATGCCTCACAATTATCCAAGTTAAAATCCATCTGCCACACCTCAGCACAATTAGTGATATTCCTACCCCCTCCCCCTACCCCTTCAGGATTAAAACACCCTCCCTCTCCATAAGGCCTACAAACACCAGCCTTGACTTTCCCAAAGACGCAGACCTTGGTTTGCCTTGCACAAGCAGAGGAAAGAGTGGGTAAGGAGAGTCTGGAAAGGAAACAGTTGCCGTGTATCAATGAATTATTTTAGGGAGAGGGAAGCCACATGTTATAAGTTGAAATAGTGACCAGTGTTTGTTGTGCTCTTTCGTCACCTACGGTGTTCAGTACTGGGATTGCTCGAGATACTTCATAGTGCCGAGTGTGTTTAGAGGATTTCATTCCCAAATATTGCAGATTATGGATAATAAACATTTTAGTGGAAATCATGACCAAGCAATTAAAGATGTTCATAGTTTATCTCAATGGCAAAGCACATGATCTCAACATGCTACAATTGAGGCTAATAACTTTTATTTGTTTAACAATAAGAACTGTTGCCTGTGACTTTCAGTAATGCTAATCAGAATTTAATAAATCCATACAGAGCTGAAACCTGACACTGAAAATATGACCCAAATTCTGGGCCTGGTTTAAGTCTTGTGTAGTGGATATTACCTCTGCTCTTGTGTCAGAGTTCTGGATTCGATTCCAGTCCATGAACTTGTGGCAGTGTCACAGTCTCTGGAGCAGATGATCTGGATTCAAGTTCTGCCTCTTGTGGAGGTATGTCACAGCATGTCAGAACAGGCTGATGAACACATAGGGGAATCATGTTGTAGCTTGAGACGCTACTGCTGAGTGGTTGTAGTGTCCCTACCTCTGAGCCTAAAGGTCGAAGGTCAAATACCACAGAGATGTTTAACCCTATGTCGGAACTTAGATTAGATTTCCTACAGTGTGGAAACTGGTCCTTCAGCTCAACAAATCCACACTGACTCTCCGAGGAGCAACACACCCAAATCCATTTCCCTCTGATTAATGCACCTAACTGTATGGACAATTTAGCATGGCCAATCCACCTGACCTGGATTGTGGGAGGAAACCTGGAAGAAATCCACTCAGACACAGGGAATTTGTGCAAACTCCACACAGTCAGACACCCAAGGCTGGAATGCGTTGATTAAAATGGTTTTAGAATTGTGACTTGATGGAGACGGAAAAGATGTCAGTATTGAATTTCAGAATTTTGACCAGTGATAACTGAAAACATAGCCATTCGTGTTGACTGGAGTCACATCTGCACTTTCTAGAGGTTTATACAATCATGGGAAGGATGAATAGTCAAGGTCTATTTCCCAGGGTAGCGGAGTCCAAAACTCCAGGGCATAGGTTTAAGGTGGGAAGAGAAAGATTAAGTGGACCTAAATGTCAACTTTAACACGCAGAGGGTGGTGCAAGTATGGAATGAACCGCCAGAGGAAGTGTTGGAGGTTGGTACAAGCACAACATTTAAAAGACATGGGTGTATTATTAGGACGGGTTTAGAGGGATATGGGACAAATGTTGGCAAATGGGATGTGATTAATTCAGAATATCGGGTCGGCTTGGATGAGTTTCTCTGCTGTACATCTCCATGATTCGTTAATTCAATTGATCAAGGTCAATTAAACAGATATACAGAAACACGCACATGCACCCCTCCAGCATTACCTGTCTCCTGCCGTTAAACAGGTATATACAGAAACACACAAATCCAACTCTCCTCCACCACCCTGTCTCCTGCCATTAAACACATCTACACAGAAGCACACTCACAACCCTCAACCACCAACCTGTCTTCTACCATTAAGCAGATAAACACTGACACACACACACACACACACACACACACACACACACACACACACACACACACACACACACACACACACACACACACACACACACACACACACACACACACACACACACACACCTCCACCACTACTCTGTCTCCTGCCATTAAACAGGTATATACAGAAACACACACACGCAAACCTCCAACACCACCCTGTCCCCTGCCATTAAGCAGATATACACAGAAACACGCACGCTAGCCTCACCACCACTCTGTCTCCTGCTATTAAACAGATATACAGAGAAACATACACACACACACCGACACCCTCCTGTCTCCTGCCATTAAACAGTTATACACAGAAACACGCACAGAAAACTTACCACCACCACCCTGTCTACTGTCATTGAGCAGATACATACAGAAACACACACACAACCCTCCACCACCACCCTGGCTCCTGTCGTTAAACAGACAGACACAGAAACAAACATGCAGAGCCCTCCATGTCCACCCAATGCCCTGCCATTAAGCACATATACACAGAAACACACACACACGCACACAGAGCCATATTGAGACGCAGACAGGGTCACGTCTTTAACACACAGAGAGACCTTTTTTTATTAAAGCATGGATCAAGAGTTACAGTGGGAAGGGGGGAATTGTTTTGAGAAGCATATCAGGATGGAGCGAACAGCAAAGCTGACTTGATGGGCTAAAAGGTCCTATTTCAATTTCCTATGCCATGTGTCCTAAAGATGGCAGGAATATTGTTCCAAGTGTGCAATGGAGGCTGAGTTAGATAAATATTTTACTGAACAGTCAGTTGGACTGGGGTAGGTTTGAGGGGCTGGAAGGTCGACGTCTGTTCCTATTTGCTGTTCCCTTATTTCTGAAAAGAGGAAGTGACTTGCTGTGAGGTTAACACTCTTTAAAATTAAAGCGTCTCCCATTTACATTTGAGAAACAGTTGTTCCATTCTCCTTCAGACTGTGCGATCTCTGGCACTGCCACCCCCAGGAAACAGTGAAGACTGGGTCATTAAAGATATTCAAGGCTGACCTTAACTGATCTTTGATGGGCAGCATAGTCAACGTTTAATGGGAACAGACAAGAGAGGGGTGGTCAGCTGCAATCAGACCAGCCATGATGTTTCTAAACTGAGCAGCAGGCTGGAAGGGCCGAATGGTCAACTGCTGCTCCTACTTCACATGTTGTTCTGTCAATTGATCCCGCGAGGCTCGTGCAGAGGTAGAGAGGAATGTCCCTTTCAGCCAGTCAGAATCATTACAGTGAGACATGACGAGTCCATTCTGCCTCTCCATAGAGATAGACAGGAATATAATACAGTCTTTTAACCCATTGACTAAATTACACTACAGAGTAGGATGCCACACAACCTTTCTGGGGATTTACATAGGAACAGGGGAATCCTGGTTAGCTAGCCAGAAATACAGATTAGAGATAATTGCTTGTTTCCCACTTGGAAAGCTGTAACTAGTGGAATTTCTCGGGGGTCAGTGTGTGTTTATCAACAGTTTACAATGTAGGTTATAATGACTTGAATGAAGGGGCTGAATGGATTGAAGATCAGTTTGCTCATACACCAGGATAAACATTCAATAAGATGTCAAGTGGAGGCAGAGCATCTGAATCGGATACTGAGAGGGGAGGGTAGTGAGTAAACCTGCGACAAAACAATCAGTACAATGTGAGTGACTGGAACTTTGTGTTTTGGCGAAATGGCAAAACAGCAGTAAACAATTTAAATAAAGAGAGAATGCAAAACTTGGTGGTACAGAGGGATTTGTGCATCTTAGCAGAATTGCTTTCAAATCTTTCAAGGATGTTTTTCTTTACTCGGCGTTGTGTTGAAAGCATTGTGTCATGTTGCAGTTGTATAAGACTCTGGTGAGGCCTCATCTGGAGTATTGTGTGCAGTTTTGGTCGCCATACTATAGGAAGGATGTGGAAGCTTTAGAACGAGTGCAGAGGAGGTTTACCAGGATGTTGCCTGGAATGGTAGGAAAATCTTATGAGGAAAGGTTGAGGCACTTGGGGCTGTTCTCATTGGAGAAGAGAAGGTTTAGGGGAGATCTGATAGAAGTGTATAAGATGATTAGGGGTTTAGATAGGGTAGATACTAAGAACCTTTTACCGCTAATGGAGTCAGGTGTTACTAGGGGACATAGCTTTAAATTAAGGGGTGGTAGGTATAGGACAGATGTTAGGGGTAGATTCTTCACACAGCGGGTTGTGAGTTCATGGAATGCCCTGCCCGTATCAGTGGTGAACTCTCCTTCTTTATGGTCATTTAAGCGGGCATTGGATAGGCATTTGGAAGTTATTGAGCTAGTATAGGTTAGGTAGGATTCGGTCGGCGCAACATCGAGGGCCGAAGGGCCTGTACTGCGCTGTATCCTTCTACGTTCTATGTTCTAAGGCTTGACAGTTTAGGCCTGAGAATGAGAGATATTCTTCTTGACCACATACAATCATGACAAAAGTGTAGCTGATGAATACCTGATTGATATTTCCTCTTCTGTGGGCGAGTAAAACTGGGAAAGTAATTTCAGAATAAAACGGGTTCAAAGGAAAGGTCACTGGAGCAAAAACGTTAACTATGATCACTCTTCAGGCATGCTCACAGACCTGCTGAGCTTATCCAGCAATTTCTGTATTTGTTTAAGATTAAGACACATTCATTTTAACACACTTATTGTGAAGACATTAAATGTTTAGGAACAATGTTTGTTAATTAAGTGCTTCTGTGCATGACAGCCTCATTGATGCACCTGCATGGAGCAGGGAATGTGATGGAGTCATATAGTTCAGACAATGTTCGAGGAGGGCTCACATGGTCCAGTTTGTGGTCTGATAATATCACTGATTCAACTCAGAGAGAGAAAAATGTAACTTATCTGAGAAGGAACTACGGGGACCACTGGCTGATATTTTTACATCATCGCTAGCTACAGGTGAGGTCCCAGAAGACTGGAGGGTAGTGAATGTTGTGCCCTTATTCAAGGAGAGAAGCCAAGAAAAACAAGGGAACTATAGACCAGTAAGCCTAATATAAGTTTGCTGATGAGAGTGAGGTAAGTTTTCAGAATTTGTAGCAGGACCTTGATTAGCTGGGGAAGTGGGCAGAGAAATGGGGAAATGGAGTTTAACATAGGTAAGTGTGACGTCTTGTATTTTGGAAAGTCAAAGCAAGGTGAAAATTTCATGGTGAATGACAGGGCCTTAAGGAGTGTAGTGGAACAGAGGGACTTTTGAATTCAGGTGCCTGGTTCTCTGAAAGTGGAGTCACGGGTAGAGAGGACAGCGGAGAAGGCTTTTGGCACACTGGCCTTCATCAGTCAGGGCAATGAATTTAGAAGTTGGAAAGTTATGCTGCCGTGATACCGATTGTTGGTGAGGCCGCACTTGTAGTGTTGTGTTCCGTTTTTGTCAGAGCTTAAAAATGTGTTGCTGGAAAAGCGCAGCATCAAAGGAGCAGGAGAATCGACGTTTTGGGCATAAACCCTTCTTCTGTTTTGGTCACATTGCTATCGGAAGGATGTTGTTAAACTGGAAAGAACTCAGACAAAATTTAGAAGGGTGTTGCCAGGACCCAGTCATCCCAGTTATAGAGAGAGTTTGGACAAGCTAGGACATTTATCTTGAGAACATAGGTGACTGAGGGGGAGGGAGTCCTTAAAAGGGGTGGCACAGAGGCTCAGTGGTCAGCACTGCTGCCTCACAACGCCAGGTACCCAGGTCTTGGGCGACTGTCTGTGTGGAACTTGAACATTCTTCTGATGTCTGCATGGATTTCCTCTGGGTGCTCCAGTTTCCTCTCACAGTCCAAAGATGTCCATTTCGGGTGAATTGGCCATGCAAAGTTGCCCATAGTGATCGTTGCGTGAGTCAGGGGTAAATTTAGACAAGGGAATCAGTCTGGGTGGTGACTGTTCAGAGGGCCGCTGTGGACTTGTTGGCCAAAGGGCTTGTTTCCATACTCTAGGGAATCTAATCTAATCTAAACTGTACAAGATTACGAGAGGAATGGATATGGTGAATGGACACAGCCTATTTTTTTCCCAGAGTTGGGGAACTTAGGAATAGATCGCATCAGTTTAAGGTTAGAGGGGAAAATATAAAAGGGAACGAGAGGGGAAGCATGTTTACACAGAGAGTGGAATGGGCTGCCAGTGGAAGTGGTTGACACAGTTACATTAACGATAATTAAAAGGCACTTGGACAAGCACATTTAAAATATATTGGGATAGTAAAGATTCAGAAGCATATTGGCCAAATGCAGGGAAACGGGGTTAGAGTAGATGGGCATTAGGTCAGCATGGACCAGTTTGGGCCAAAGGGCCTGTCTTCATGCTGTAGGACTCTATGACTCTATAAGTTGAATAGCATTTGTGCTAAACGCTTATTTTTCCTTTTGACATGAGTTTAAATAGTACTAGCACAAAGTTCTTTCAAGTTAACGTTGCAGAGATATTGCTTTTCAGTTTGTTATCAAGTGTGTGTGTGTGTGTGTGTGTGTGTGTGTGCGCGCGCGCGTGTGTGTGTGTGAGAAATATCAATGTACATATTTGCAATATCCTCTCATCATTCTTTTTTCCATCATCGGTGAGTAAGTTTGTAGTGGTCATTAATGTCTTATTTTAGCAGAGTAGAGAAATCTGCCTGACTTGTTTCTAAAACTGACCCTGACTCTGAGAACTACATCCTTGTCCATATAACCAACTTAGTTATATTTAAATTTATTTGTGACCAGTGAAGGAGAGGAATTGGAAAAGGAAAGGGAAGAGTGATCCAAAAGCACAACGGGAATTACAGATTCAGTGAGCCAAATATCAGTGTAGGGTAGGTTGTTGGAAGGTATTCTGAGGGATAGGATTTACATGCATTTAGAAAGACAAGGGCTGATTAAGGATAGTCAACATGGATTTGTGCGATGGAAATCATGCCTCATTAATCTGAATGAGTATTTTGAAGAGGTGAAAATGATTGTCAAAGGCACTGTGATGTACACAATCTCCACAAACTTCAGCAAGGCATTTACTGAATTTCCTTATCGTAGATAGATTACTAAGGTTAGGTCACATGGAATCCAGGAAGAGCTCAGCAATTGGATATAAAATTGGATGGATTTTTTTTTCCAGACAATGGGCTTGTGACCAGTGTTGTACTGAAAGAATCAGTGCTGAGCTCACCACTTTTCATCGTGTATGTAAATGACTTGGATGTGAATATTGGTGGTATGGTTAGTAAGTTTACAGATAACATCAACAAAGTGGTGTCGTAGACAGTGAAGGAGATGGGTACAACAGCACCCTTAACCACCAAAGGGCGACAGACTGGCAAATGGAGTTTAATTTAGATATTTGTGAGGTTTTGCATTTCACTAAGTTAAAGCAAGGTAGTGCGCTGGGGAATGTTACTGAACAAAGAGATCTGTGGGTGCAGGTTCATACTTCCTTGAAAGTGGAATTGCAGGTGGACAGGGTGGTGAAGAAAAAGGTTGGAATGCTTGCCTTTAATCGGTCAGAACATTGAGTATAGGAATTGACGTGGCATGTTGCGCCTGTAGAGAACGCTGGTGAGGCAACTTTAAGAATACTGCCCACAATTCCGTTGGCTCTGCTGGTGGGAGTAGTTTGAGACGGCACAGTAAAAGTTTATAAGGATTTTCCGGTACAGGAGGGTTTGAGCTTCAGGGAGAGGATGAATAGGGTGAGGCATTTTCCCCTGAATAAGCAGAGGCTGAGGGGTGACAGAAAAGTGGTTTATAAAATCACGAGGGTCATGAATAGTCTGTCTGGCCAAGGTCCTTTTCCCAGGGTAGGGAGGGTCCAAAATTAGATGGCATAGGTTGAAGGTGAGAGGGTAATGATGTAGAGTGGGCCTTATGGGGTAACATTTCCACGCAGAATGTGGAGCAATTGCGGAAAGTTCTGTCAGAGAAAATGTTGAAAGCGAGTACAGTTACACATTTAAAATACGTTGGAATAGGAGCATAAATAGGAATGATTCAGAGGGATATGAGCCAAATGGTGGCAAATGGGACGAGATCAGATTGCAATATCTGGTTGGCGTGGGCAAGCTGGAATAAAGGATCTGTTTTCATGCTGAATGACTCTCTGATTCTGTAAGGGGGACGAGGAAAAATTCTAAAAAGGGCCTTTCGCGTGGGAATTTTCTTCCCCAGAAGTTTGAGGTGCCTCTTTGTTTACATTTATTCAAAGCTGAGTTAGTAGAGAAGTGATAATGGGAAAGAGACAGGAAAGTAGGGCTGAGACCACAACCTGATCAGCCACAATCTTCATGCCTGGTGGTGAAGTCTCAAAGTGTTTAATTACGCACTCCAGCTCCCCAGTTCCATGTTCCTATATTCCATTCCGTCCCTCAAACCTGCTAGACAGAAACAGTTAGATAGGCCACTTACTGGTATCACCTGGTGAACAGGAATAGATGAGACCATTCTGTGCCTCAAGACTGTCACACACGGTTTGAGGTGATTTGGAAAATGTAATTGGAAAACCCAGGCTGGGTATGAAAGAGGACGCTCATCTCTCTTCACAGTACTTCCCCTCCCTGCAACTTGTATTTGATTTGTTGATCATGTTGTAGACCCAGATTCACTGTGAATACAGCCCCCACAACTCATCCAGAGATCGCTCACAAAATCCTCTGCTCTCTCTGGCTGCAACATTCAATAATAGACGTTCCAGGAAAATAACACCTACTAACAGAATGTGAGGACATCACAAACAGGGTCTGGTTAAAGACCACCATGCCTGTCTTGCCCTTCACGACGATCGTGGCTGATCTGTTCTTGGTCTCAAATCCTGTTTAATGCCCGATTCCTCATAGCTCTCACCTCTCTGAAAGGTCAAATCCATCTAAACCATATTTAAATAACTTAATAGTACATAGAACCTCAAACAGTATAGCAGAGTACAGGCCCTTTGACACTCGAAGTTGCACCAACCTTTTATCATACTCTCAGATCAGACTATCCTACATAGCTACATGTAATATCTTCCATGTGCCTAAGATTCACTTACATCTTCCTAATATACCTGACTATATGATCACTGATAAGACCATAAGACCATAAGACATAGGAGTGGAAGTAAGGCCATTCGGCCCATCGAGTCCACTCCGCCATTCAATCATGGCTGATGGGCATTTCAACTCCACTTACCAGCGTTCTCCCCGTAGCCCTTAATTCCTCGAGACAACAAGAATCTATCAATCTCGGCCTTGAAGACACTTAGTGTCCCGACCTCCACTGCACTCCGTGGCAATGAATTCCACAGGCCCACCACTCTCTGGCTGAATAAATGTCTCCGCATTTCTGTTCTGAATTGACCCCCTCTAATTCTAAGGCTGTGTCCACGGGTCCTAGTCTCCTCGCCTAATGGAAACAATTTCCTAGCGTCCACCCTTTCCAAGCCATGTATTATCTTGTACGTCTCTATTAAGTCTCCCCTTAATCTTCTAATCTCCAATGAATATAATCCCAGGATCCTCAGCCGTTCCTCATATGTTAGACCTGCCATTCCAGGGGTCATCCGTGTGAATCTCCGCTGGACACGTTCCAGTGCCAGTATGTCCTTCCTGAGGTGTGGGGACCAAAACTGGACACAGTACTCCAAATGGGGCCTAACCAGAGCTTTATAAATTCTCAGTAGCACATCTCTGCTTTTATATTCCAACCCTCTTGAGGTAAGTGACAACATTACATTAGCTTTCTTAATTACGGACTCAACCTGCCTGTTTACCTTTAGAGAATCCTCGACTAGCACTCCCAGATCCCTTTGTACTTTGGCTTTACTAATTTTCTCACCATTTAGAAAGTAGTCTATGCTTTTATTCTTTTTGCCAAAGTGCAAGACCTCGCACTTGCTCACGTTAAATACCATCAGCCATTTTCTGGACCACTCTCCCAACCTGTCTAGATCCTTCTGTAGCCTCCCCAATTCCTCAGTACTACCTGCCTGTCCACCTACCTTCGTATCATCTGCAAACTTCGCTAGAATGCCCCCAGTCCCCTCATCCAAATCATTAATATATAATGCGACTCGCTGTTGCCCCAACACTGAACCCTGTGGGACACCACTCGTCACCAGCTGTCATTCTGAAAAAGAACCTTTATCCCAACTCTCTGCCTTCTGTTAGACAGCCAATCCTCAATCCATCCCAGCAGCTCACCTCGAACACCATGGAGCCTCACCTTGCTCACCAGCCTCCCGTGTGGCACCTTATCAAATGCCTTTTGAAAGTCTAGATAGACCACATCCACTGGGTTTCCCTGGTCTAACCTACTTGTCACCTCTTCAAAGAATTCCAACAGGTTTGTCAGGCATAACCTCCCCTTACTAAATCCATGTAGACTTGTTCTAATCAGACTCTGCTCTTCCTAGAATTTAGAAACCTCATCCTTAATGATGGATTCTAGAATTTTACCAACAACTGAGGTTAAGCTAATTGGCCTATAATTTTCCATCTTTTGTCTTGATCCTTTCTTGAACAAGGGGGTTACAACAGCCATCTTCCAATCATCCGGGACCTTTCCTGACTCCAGTGACTCTTGAAAGATCTCAACCAATGCCTCCGCTATTTCCTCAGCCACCTCCCTCAGAAATGACAGTGCATTTCAAGCAACCAACATTCCCTGTGTCAAAAAACGACTTCTGACATCTCCTCTGAACCTTCCTCCAAAGGATGCCCCCTTGTGATAGCTATTTCTGCCTTGGGGAAAAAAAACATTCTGGCTATCCAATATATATATATGCCTCTCAACATCCTGTACATCTCTATCACGTTACCTCTCATCCTTCTTCCTTCCAATGAGAAAAGCCCTGGCTCCCTCAAACATTCTCCATACGATCTGCCCTCCAGTCCAGCCAGCATCTTGGTAAATTTCCTCTGCACCCTTTTTAGAGCTTCCACATCCTTCCTTAATTGGGGTGACTACAATTGAAGAAAATATTCCAAGTGCGGTCCAACTAGGGCTCTATTGAGCTGCAACAAACCTTCGTGACTCTTAAAGTCAATCCCCCTGCTAATGAAAGCTAACACACCATTCGCCTCCTTAACTTTCCGAACAATTTGTGCAGCAACTTTGAGGGATCTATGGACATGGACCCCAAAATCCCTCTGTTCCTCCATACTGCCTATAAACCTCCATTCTACATTCAAATTGGAGCTTCAAAAGGAAACACTTCACACTTTACCAATTTGAACTCCATTGGCTACTTCTCAGCCCAGCTCTTCTTTACGACAATGTCCCATTGCAACCTACAACAGCCCTCCACACTATGTATCACTCCACAAAACTTTGTGTTGTCCGCAAACTTACTAGCCCACCCAGCCACTTCCACATCCAAGTCAGTTATAAAAATCACAAAGAGCAGAGGTCTCAGAACTAATCCCTGCAATACACTGGTCCCTTGTATTGATCTCGCTCCCCTAACTCTCCTGACATTCACTACCCTCTGTTTGAAGAAAACATTCTCTGCTTCGATACCATGACTTATTGATATGAACAAAAGAGGAAACACTGGGACTCAGGTAACAGCAACTGGACCTGAACACAAGACAGTATTTGACTGAGGATGACATCAAGGAGCCTGAGCAAAATCGCACTTAATGAGAATTGATTGTGACCTCTCCACTTTTTCGAGTCATTCACAGTACAAGGGAAGATGTTTATCATCGGTGGACATCACTCATCTCAGCCATGGGACACAACTATAGAGATTCTCAGGGTAGCTCCCTCAGCTCAGGCAGCCCCAGTTTGTCATCATAGAATCCCTACAGTGCGAAAGAAGGCCATTCAGCCCATTGAGTCCAAACTGAGCAGAAGTGGGGATATTCACTGAAGTTTACATAACGTTTAGAACAAGTTGTCCTTCTTCAGCTCTTGAAGCAGTCAGTGTCCAAGTGCTACAAGATCCGGACAACACTCAATATCGTGATGTTAAAGTCTGGGTAACATTTATGTAACAACACTGTACATTTCCACAATAAATGGTGATGCTCATTCAGCTCCTCAATCTGGGTGCAAAAAAAATGGGGAAGTCATTCGCCCATCAAACTATTACAAGATGAACTCACAGCGTGGATTGGTACGTGAAACTGGGATATCCTCGACATTACATATACATGGCTAAGGGAAGGACATCACTGGCAGCCTAATGTACCAGGGTACAGGTACTTAATGCAGGACAGAGATGGTGGAAGGAGGGGACTTTGAGTTTCATTTTTGAGTAAGGCGAGTATCACAGCAGTAATCAGACATAAGATAACTGATGGATCATCCTGTGAGGATATGTCGCGGGAGCTAAGGCATAAGAAGGAAATGGTGATAGTATTTGGATTGTTCTACAGGACCCCAAATAGAAAAAGAGGAATTAGGGGAACCCATATTTGTAGACAGACTGGGGAGACTTGCAGGGCCAATATGATTGCATTAGTTGGAGATTTTAATTTTTCTAACATAGACTGGGAATGACATAGAATTAAGGACTGAAATGGGGTGCATCTATTACGTGTGTTCAGAAAAGTTTCCTCAAGTAGAGGGTGCAACTCGGGAAGGGACGAAACTTGACCTACTCTAAGATCTAGGGCAGGACAGGTGACTGATTTGACAGTTGGGGAGCACTCTGGGACCAGTTACCGGAGTTCTATTAATTTTTAAGTATTTATGGAGAAGGACAAAACTGGGAGAAGGACAAAACATGTTTAAGTTCAAAATTGGGACAAGGCGAATTTTGATGGAATTAGACAAGAGCTTGTAGGGGTTGGTTGGAGGAGTTTGTTTGCAGGCGAAGGGACCTCCTGCAAGTGGGAGGCCCTTAAAAGTGAAATGTCAACAGTTCATGGTCTATATGTTTCTGTGAGGATAAAAGGCAAGGTTGCTAGGAAGAGGGAACCTTCGATGTCAGGAGATATCGAGGTTTTGACCAGCAAAAAGGAGGTGTGGCTCAGGTCCAGGCAGCTGGGATCGAGGGAATCGCTGGAGGCATATAGGGGATACATTAGTTTACTGAAGAAGATAAAGGGAGCACAAGATAGCCTTGGCTGAGAAGATTAGGGTGAATCCAAAGAGGTTCTTTAAGTATATTGCAGTAAAAGGGATAACTAAATGAGCATATGACTCCTCAAGGTCCAAAGTGAACATGCATGTCTAGAACCGTAGGAGATTTGCGAGATTCTCAATGAATATTTCTCCTCTGCCTTTACTGTGGAGAAATGCATGAAGACTTATGAGGTTAACAAAGGTCGTGGTGTTATCTTGGGGTGAATCAATATCGCAGGAGAAGACGTGGTGGGTGCATTACAATGTATGAAGGTGGATAAATTTCCTGGTCCTAAGCAGATGCATCCAAGGACACTGCAAGAGGCTACAGAAGACACTACGGGGACCTGGTTGATATTTTTGCATCATCGTTCGCCACAGGTTAGGTTCCAGAATATTCGAGGGTAGTAAATGTTATACCATTATTCAAGAAGGGAAGCAAAGAAAAAATCTGGTATCTATAGACCAGGAAACCTGACATCTATGGTAGGTAGGTTTCTTGAGAAGACTCTGAGGGATAAGATATACGTGCATTTGGAAAGATAGGGTTTGTTTAGAAGTTTTTTTCAGATTCCCTACAGTATGGAAATAGATCATTTGGCCCAACAAGGCCACACCGACCTTCTGTACAGTAACCCATCCAGTCCCATTCCCCTACCCTATATTTACTCCTGACGAATGCAAATTACACTATGGGTGTCTCAGCATGGCCATTTCACCTGACCTGTACATCTTTGGATTGTGGAACAAAAATGGGGCACCCAGAGGAAACACACACAAACACAGTGAAAATGTGCAAACTCCACACAGAGAGTCACCCGAAGCTGGAATCAAACCCGGATCCGCGGCACTATGAGGCAGCAGTACTAGCCACTGAAACACCAGGCCACTCTTGCTTTTTTTCAAAACAGTTCAATGACACAGGTACAAAATCTATTCTGCCCTTCACCCGTGATGAACGTTCCAGTATCACATGACACGGATAATTTATCCTCCATTGAAAATGTCATATTATTATTATTTATTATTTTGTTATTGTTAATTTTAATAATTATTATTACTAGTTGTTTTTAGACTGGAAAGATTGCATGGCTTTGTGAGTGGGAGATCATGACTCTCAAATTTATTTGAGTTCATTGATGAGGTGACTAGGAATGTTGATGAGGGTAGGGCAGTAGACGTAGTCTGTATGGATTTCAGTAGGACCTTTAACAAAGTTACCATTGATTGGCTGGTCTGGAAGGTTAGAATCACATGGAATCCAGAGGGAGCTGAGAAATTGGACCCATAATTGGCTTCATGGTATTAAGCAAAGGGTAAGGGCTTGTGACACATGAAGTGCCTCAGGGGTTGCTGCTGGGCCCATTGCTGTTTGTTATCTATATCAACGATATTCTTGCAAATGTACAAGGCATGATTAGGAAACTTGAAAATGACACTAAAATAGGTGGTATTGTGAACATTGACGAAGTATATCAGACATTGCAGCAGGACCTAGATCAAACTGGAGAAGTGGGCTGAGGAAGATTTTGGCAACGTTAGATCAAAGTAGGATTTTGATGGTGATTAGTAGGACCTTAAGGAATGTAGTTGAGCAGAGGGACCATTCTCTGAAAGTGGGGTCATAGTTAGACATGGTAGTGAAGAAGGCTTTTGCCACACTGGCATGCATCGGTCAGGACATGGAGAAGAGCAGTTGAGAAGTTATGTTGCAGTGATACAGGATGTTGGTGAGGCTGCATTTGTGTTGTTGTGTTCAGTTTTAGTCACATTGCAATTGGAAGGATGCTTTTAATTTGGAATGTGTGCAGACGAAATTTACAAAAATGTTGCCAGGACTCAACAGTATGAATTATAGGGAGAGGTTGGACAAGAGAGGACATTTTTCTTTATAGCACAGGTGACTGAGAGGGATCCTATATAATTTGCATGGATAGGGTGAATGGACACAGCCTTTTTTTCCTAGAGTTGGGGACTCAAGGAGGAGAGGCCATCAGTTTAAGGTGAAAGGGGAAAGAATAAAAGGGAAACTGATGTAAACTGTTTTACACAGAGAGTGGTACACAAAGGGAATGAGCTGCCAACGGAAGTGGTTGAACCATTTATATTAACGATATGTAAACGGCATTTGGGCATGTACATGTACAGGAATGGACGAGAATGTTATGGGCCAAGTGCTGGGAAACTAGGTTAGTGCAAGGTTTGTGGACGTTTGTAGCTCAGGTTGAGATTTCGGGTTGAGGTTTGCTCTCCGAGCTATCAGGTTGATATCCAGATGTTTCAATACCTGGCTAGGTAACATCATCAGTGGCGAGCTCCAAGTGAATCGAAGCTGTTGTCTCCTGCTTTCTATTTATATATTTCACCTGGATGGGGTTCGTGTGGTTTGTGGTGATGTCATTTCCTGTTCGTTTTCTGAGGGGTTGATAGATGATATCTAGATCTATGTGTTTGTTTATGGCCTTGTGCTTGGAGTGCCAGGCCTCTAGGAATTCTCTGGCATGTCTTTGCTTAGCCTGTCCCAGGATAGATGTGTTGTCCCAGTCGAACCGGTGTTTTATTTCATCCGTGTCTAGGGCTACGAGGGAGAGAGTATCGTGTCTTTTTGTGGCTAGCTGGTGTTCGTGTATCCTGTTTATAAGTGTGTAAGTTTCTTCCTAATTGTCCTACGTAGTGTTTGTGGCAGTCCTTGCATGGAATTTTGTTGATAACGTTCGTTTTGTCCATGGGTTGTACTGGGTCTTTTAAGTTTGTTAGTTTTTGTTTGAGAGTGTTGGTGGGTTTGTTGCTACTAGGATTTTGAGGGGTGTTGGTAGTCTGGCTGTCATTTCTGAAACTTCTTTGATATATGGTAAGGTGGTTAGGGTTTCTGGCTGTGTTTGTTCTGCTTGTCGTGGGTTGTTCTTGAGGAATCTACAGACTGTATTTTTCTGAGTATCCGTTCTTCTTGAATACGATGTATAGGTGGTTCTGCTCTGTTTTCCGAAGTTCATCTGTGCTGCAGTGTGTGGTGGCTCGTTGGAATAGTGTTCTGATACAGCTTTGTTTGTGTGTGTTGGGGTGGTTGCTAGTGTAGTTACGTATTTGGTAAGTGTTTGTCGGTTTTCTGTATACACAGGTTTGTAGTTCTCCGTTGTCCTTTCTTTCGACTGTGATATCCAGGAATGCAAGTTTGTTGTCGGTTTCTTCCGCCTTGGTGAGCTTTATGCCTGTGAGGAAATTGTTGATGATGTTAAATGTCTCTTCTATCTTGTTTCCTTTTATGATGACAAATGTGTCATTTATGTAGCGGGCCCAAATTTTTTGTTTGATGGTTGGTAGGGCGGTTTGTTCTCGACTTTGCATTACTGCTTCTGCTATGAATCCTGAAAGCGGAAATCCCATGAGTGTGCCTTTGGGTTGCATGTAGATAATGTTGTTGTAAGTGAAGTGGGTGGTGAGACACAGGCCCAGTAACTTCATCATGTTTTCGTTGGTAATGTGATTGTTGGTGGTTGGTGTGTGTGTGAGATGGTCTCTTCTAAAAGTGTGGCAAGTGTTTCCTTTGCCAGGTCGATTTTGATGGAAGTGAACAGTGCTGTTACGTCGAATGAGATCATTGTTTCGTCTTCCTCTATTTTGGTGTTTTGATGATTTTCAGGAAATCCTGGGTGGAGTGGATGGAGTGCTGTAACTCTTCTACTAGGTATTTCAGTCAAGTGTGTAGTTCTTTGGCCAGTCTGTAAGTTGGTGTTCTGGATAGTGTGACTATGGGTCTGAGGGGGGCTCCTAGTTTATGGACATTTTCTGGAATTTCATCTTGTTTAATTGTCCGGAATTGTATAATATTCTTAGGAGATATGGAATTTTGTTTCCTAGTTGTGGGGTCGGGTCTAGCGCCACCTGTTGGTAGGAGTTTTGTCTGCGAGTAGTGCATTGGCTTTCTCTATGTAATCCCTTTTGTTCAGTATGACTGTGAGCCGTCCCTTGTCTGCAGGTAATATAACGATGTTTTTGCCTTTTTTGAGGTTTTATGAGGGGCAAGGGAGCTCCCTAGTTATCCTGAACAGAAGGGAATGTGTACTCCATGCTGTTGGACTTGATGACTCTACAAATAGAACAGCATTTGGGTCAAACTCTCATTTTTCCTTTTTCTTGAGTTCGAACCATATTTGGACAATGTTATTTCAAGGTAACTTTGCAGATATTTTGGTTTCCACTTTGTTATCATCAATACGTGTGAGTGTGTGTGTGCGCGTGCGCATGCGCATGCGTTTGTGTGTGTCATGTGTGTGTGTGTGTGTGAATGTGTGTGTTTCTCAGTATTTTTCAAAGGGAAGTATCAATGTACATATTTGCAATATCCTTTTATCATTCCTCTTTCCATCATAGTTTGAGCAACTTTGTTTTGGTCACAGACGTGTTGTTTTAATAGAGTACATCAACCTGCCTGACTTGTTCCTAACACTGAACCTGACGCACTCTGAGAACTATAACATTGGCCATATCACCAACCTAGTTATAATAACTTTTTTTTTGGTGGGGGGGCGCAGTGGAGGAGTGGGAAGAGAATAGGGAGCAGTAAACCAATAAAACACAGGGAATTATCGATTCACTCAGCCAATGTCAGTGTCGATGAGTTCCTGGGAGGGGATTCTGAGGGATAGGATTTACATCTATTTAGAAAGACAGGGACTGATTAGAGATATTCTATATGCATTTGTTTGATGGAAATCATGTCTAATTAATGTGATTGAGTATTATGCAGAGGTGACAAAGAAGATTGAAGAAGACACTGTGGTGTACATTGTTTACACAGACTTCAGCAAGACATTTAATAAGGTTCCCCATCGGAGACAGAGTGCTTAAATTAGGTTAATTGTAATCTAGGAAAATTCAGCTAATTGGATACAAAATTGGATTGAAGGTAATGGATTGTTTTCCAGACTGAAGACATGTGGCCAGCGGTGTGTAGAAAGAATCAGTGCAGAGCTCACTGCTTTTCTTCATGGATATAAACAACTTTGATGTGATTATCGTAGGCGTGGTTCGTAAGCTTACAGATACCATCAACAAAGTGGTGCAGTGGACAGTGAAGAAGATTATGTCAGAATATAACTTGATCCTTGACCATCAATGAGTCAATGACTGGCAGATCGAGTTAAATTTAGATATTTGTGAGGTTTTGCATTTTGGTAAGTTAAATCGGGGTAGTGCCCTGGGAATGTTGCTGAACAAAGAGACCTATGGGTGAAGATTCATAGTTCTTTGAAAGTGGAGTTTAGGTCTGTAGAGTGGTGAGGAACGTGGTTGACATGCTTGCCTTAATCGGTCAGAACATTGAGTATAGGAGTTGGGGTAGCGTGTTGCGCTTATACAGGACGTAGGTGAGGACACTTTAGGAATACTGTGTACGTATCAGCTGACTCTGTTAAAGGAAGGATGTTGTTAAGCTTGGAAGGGTGCAGAAAAGATTTACAATGATTTTCTGGAACCTGAGGGTTTGAGCTGCAGAGAGATGATGAACAGGTTCAGGCTTTTTCTCCTGGACTGTCAGGGGCTGAATGGTGACATGACAGAGGCTAAAAGAAGTCCTGAGGGGCATGGATAGTCTGAATGGGCAAGATCTTTTTCCCAGTGTAGGGGCGTCCAGAACTAGACGACATAGGGTGAAGCTGACAGGGCAAAGACTTAGAAGGGACCTGAGCGGAAACGTTTTCATACAGAGGCTGGTGGGTGTACTGTCAGAGGAAGTGGTGAAAGTGGTTACAATTACACGTTTAAAATGTAACTGGATCGGTACATAAATAGAAATTGCTCATGTGATGTGGGCCAAATGCTGGCAAGTTGGATGAGATCTGATTAAGATGCCTGACTGGCATGGACAATTTGGACAAATGGATCTTTTCCACTCTGTACAACTCTCTTATTCGCACAGTAGGACGAGGAAGAATTCTAAAAGGGCCATTCAAATGGAAATTCTCTTCCCCAGAAATTTGTGGTGGTTCTCTGATTTCAAGTATTCACAGCTGAGTTAGTTAAAGATTTGACAGACAAATGAGTCACGGATAATGGGACACCGTTGGAAAATGAGGCTGAGACCACAATCTGATCAGCTACAATCTTAGTGCCTGGTGGAGAAGGCTCAAATTCTCTAATGAACCACTCCTGCTCCTCAGTCCCATGTTCCTGTGTTCCATTCAACCCCTCTAACCTGCTAGACAGGACCAGTTGGAGTCTGCTTACTGTTATAGCATGGTGCACAGAAACAGAGGAGACCATTTCGTCCCTCAAGAGTGTCCCACTTTGGAAAATGTAATTGGAAGACCCAGGCTGGATATAAAAGAGGTCGCTCATCTCTCTTTACAGAGCTTCGCCTCTCTGTAACTTGTGCTTCATTTGTTGATCATGCTGTAGACCCAGATTCACTGTGAAAATAGTCCCTAAATCTCACCCAGCGATGGCTCACAAAATCCGCTGGTCTCCTTGATTGCAACATTCTATAAAATACCTTCCAGGAAAATAACACCCACTAACTTTCCAATAACAGAATGGGAGAACATCAGAGACAGGGGCAGGTCATTCCCATCCCAAGCCTGCATTGCCCTTCACTAAGATCAAGGCTGACCTGCCCCAAGTCTCAAATCTTTCTAAATGTCCAAGTCTTCTTGAGCACTTCCATAGAACACAGAACAAGGAACAGTACTGATTTGGAGATGCCGGTGTTGGCCTGGGGTGTACAAAGTTAAAATTCACACAACATCAGGCTAAAGTCCAACAGGTTTAATTGGAAGCACATTATGTTTCTGAGCGTCACTCCTTCATCAGGTGATAGTGGAGGGCTAAATCCTAACACAGAATTTATAGCAGAAATTTATAGTGTGATATAACTGAAATTATACATTGAAGAATTGATTGTCTGTTAAGCCTTTCATCTGTTAGAATACCATGATATTTTCACTTCCTTCATATGTAAATCACAAAGCTTTTTTTTTATTTTGCATTCTCAGGTTAGCTGGTAATAATGGTGATAGCTAGACAATATGTAGAAGGTGTTGGCTCCCTATGTTCTCTGTCTATGCCATGATGTTTAGATTGATTCTGATCTAAAAAGTGAGATAACGGAATTTTGCATGATTTCATGCAGTTTTTGAGCTCAGAGTTCTGCATGAATGTATGCAGTTAGGACCTTGAGCCCTCGACATTGCGCTGCTTATCCTACTCCAAGATCAAACTAACCAAATGTTTCCATTCACTTTGTTCCATGTGCCTATCCAAGAGTCTCTTAAGTTTCCCTCATGTATTTGAAGCTACTACCACCGCTGGCAGTGCATTCAACACACCCACATTCCCGGTGTAAGGAATATACCTCTGATATCTTCCCTAAACCTTCCTCCAATTAGTTTGAAATTATACCACCTCATGACAGACATTTCTGATAAAATGTTTTTGGCTATTCACTCTCTCTATGTCTCTCATCATCTTGTACACCTCTATCAAGTCATCTCTCATCTATTTTCCTCCATTTAGAAAAGCCCTCGCTCCCTTACGGTTTCTTCATAAGACCTGCCCTCCAGCCCAGGCAGCATCCTGGTAAATCTCCTCTTTACCCTCTCTAAACTTCCTTATCCTTCCTATAATGCGGAGACCAGAACTGAACACAATATTCCCTGTGCGGTCTGAGCAGGGCTCTATCGAGCTGCGGCATAACCACGCGGCTCTTAAACTCAGTCCCCCTGCAACTGATAGCCAACACAACATACGCCTTCTTAACAACCCGATCAACTTAGGTAGCAACTTTGAGGGATCCGTGGACACCGACACCAAGATCCCTCTGTTCCTCCACACTACCAAGTATCCTCTCTTTAACCATGTATCCTACACTCACATTCGAGCTTGCAAGGTGAAGCACTTCAGTTTGAACTCCATCTGCCACTTCTCAGCCCAGCTCTGCATTCTGTCTATGTTCCGTTGCAACCTACAATAGCCCTGCACATTCTGTACCACTCCAACCACCTTTGTGTCATCGGCAGACTTACTGGCCCACTCTTCAACACCCATATCCAAGTCATCTATAAAAGTAACAAACAGCAGAGGTCCCAGGACTGATCTCTGAGGGATACCACTTATCCCATTCATGATCTAGCTCCCCTAACTGTCTGCATAAGAGAATTCCTGAAATTCACTCCCTTCTGCTTGAATAAAATGTCCTCTGCTTCTACACCATGATCTATTGATATGAACAAAAGAGGTAACGTAGGGGCTGAGGTAAGAGAGACTGACCATGAACTCAAGGCAGTATTTGACTGAGGATGACATCGAGGAGCCTAAACAAAATCGCACTTAATGAGAATTAATCATGACACCTACGCTTTTTGGAGTCATTCACGGCGCAAGGGAAGATGATTATCATTGGTGGGCATCAATCATCTCAGCCGTGAGACACATCTGCAGGAGATCCTCAGCGTAGCTTCCTCAACTCAGGCATCTCCAGTTTGTCATCATAGAATCCCTACATTGTGGAAGGAGGCTATTCAGCCCATTGAGTCTAAACTAAGCAGATTGGATTCCCTACAGTGTGGAAACAGGCCCTTCGGCCCAACTAGTCCACACCAACCCTCCAAAGAGTAACCCACCCAGATACATTTCTCTCTGACTAATACACCTAACATAATGGAGAATTTAGCATGGCCAATTGACCGGGCCTGCACATCTTCGGACTGTGGGAAAAAAACTGGAGCACTCAGAGGAAACTCTGCAGACTAGTGGGGAATGTGCAAACTCCACACAGACAGTTGTCCACGGTCGAAATCAAACCTGGGACCGTGAGGCAGCAGTGTTAACTACTGAGCCACAGTGCCAGTAGCAGAGGGGGATTTCAGTGAAGCTTACAAAATTTTCAGAACAAGTTGTCCTTCTTCAGCTCTTGAAACAGTCTGTGACGATGTGCAACAAGACCTGGACAACAGTCAAGATCGTGCTGTTTAAGTCTGGGTAACGTTTATGTAACAGCGCCGTACATTTCCACAGTAAAAGGAGGAATTCAGTCAGCACCTCAATCTGGTTTCACAAGAATGTGAGGAAGCCATTCATTCCATCAAAACTACTGGGCAAGAAGAGGGATAGTCCATTCAGTCCCTCCTGCCTCTTGCGCAGGACGACAGAGAGTCTGCTTTCTCCCCCATGTCACATACAAGGGAACAGAAAGAACCATTTCACACCCTGAGTCACTTACCTCAGAATAACCTCTTCCTGTTCCTTTGATTAGATTAGATTACTTACAGCGTGGAAACAGGCCCTTCGGCCCAACAAGTCCACACCGACCCACCGAAGCGCAACCCACCCATACCCCTACATTTACCCCTTACCTAACACTACGGGCAATTTAGCATTGCCAATTCACCTGACCCGCACATCTTTGGACTGTGGGAGGAAACCGGAGCACCCGGAGGAAACCCACGCAGACATGGGGAGAACATGCAAACTCCACACAGACTGTCGCCAGAGGCTAGAAATAAGCCCGCGTCCCTGGCACTGTGAGGCAGCAGTGTCAACCACTCAACCACCATGTCGGCCTCCAACTGTGTGGAGACTGTTTTGAAACCGTACAAGTGACTGGTTGTGCAGTTGGGGCGGCAGCATGGGAGATAGTTCAGTCACAGCATAAGGCCCTGTGCACCGTATTTCGGGGATTCCTGGTTTGAAGGAAAAGTGCTCACATCAGAGGTAGCCCACTGGAAAGTGGCATCATCAGCAGAAACAGCAGAGACGGAGAAACTGCGAGAAAAGAACCAGCCTCCGCTGATCGTGTATTCAACCACATGCAGAAGTTCCCGCTGAGTGATTGAAAAGAATCCATACCCCTACATTTACCCCTTACCTAACACTACGGGCAATTTAGCATGGCCAATTCACCTGACCCGCACATCTTTGGACTGTGGGAGGAAACCGGAGCACCCGGAGGAAACCCACGCAGACATGGGGAGAACGTACAAACTCCACACAGTCAGTCGCCTGAGTCGGGAATTGAACCCGGGTCTCAGGCGCTGTGAGGCAGCAGTGCAAACCACTGTGCCACCGTGCCGCCCACTAAGTGGCACAGTGGTTAGCACTGCTGCCTCACAGTGCCTGAGACCAGGGTTCATTTACAAAGATGTGCGGGTCAGGTGAATTGGCCATGCTAAATTGCCCGTAGTGTTAGGTAAAGGGTAAATGTAGGGCTATGGGGGGGGTTGCGCTTCGGCGGGTCGGTGTGGACTTGTTGGGCCGAAGGGCCTGTTTCCACTGTAAGTAATCTAATCTAATCAAAGGAACAGGAAGAGGTTATTCAGCTTCTCAAGCAACTAACACAGAACAGGTAGGTGTCAGAGATGCTCCAACATCACAAACAAATGTAAGGACTGCACAGATAGACTGCTCCAAATTGATCCACATGGCTTAATTACTAATGATACATATGTGTTACTTTAACATGGTTTTCTGTCAGTCGGAATGAAACCATCTTTTTTAACCATTCTCCAAGTTATCTTCCATCTCCAAGAAGGCAGGCCCATAGTCTCTATGGAGGTCAGAAGCCGTTGGGACATAACTAACTGTTTCAGAAAAGAAGGTGATTTGGCTGCTGACAGGATTATGTGCAAAGTGACATTCAATGCAGTGTCAAACAGTAACTTTGCATTCAAGTGTTCAGAGTTTATTCAGAGCTTGTACTTCTTTGTCAATGGACATGGGAGCTCTGCAAGTGCGTGTAAACTGTCATGAAACAAACATCCAGTGAAAAGTATGACATTTTGACACTATTCAGCTGTTTGGGACATAATGAGTTTCCATCCATACCAATTAAGCTTCAACACCTTATTCTCTCACAGCACTACAGATTAAACATGGTTACTGCACTCTCTCAGTAACATCATGCCAGTGTTTAGTCTGGTCAAACTACTTTGCACTCTCTCAGTGACAAAGGTATCGTTGTTTATAAATCAGACCAAACCTTTACACAATGTACCAAATATTCTCTCAACATAACACGATCAGCGGGAAGATATTCTAACTTTTGTAATTCAATTATTTTGCATGAAGCGCCACATATCATTTACTTCCTGCCCCGTATGAATTATGTCAGCGACTTATGACCAAGGGCATCCAAGTCCTTTTCAACAAAAGCACTCGCCAACCTCTCTACCATTTAATAAATATAAATTTACATGATGATATTTGTTGTCACATCTGAATCATTTTTACACCTTGTGAACAGCTATTGTCCAAACATTGATCCTGCTGCCACCCATCAATCCTTTCGTCAATGGAAAACAGTAATCTTTTGCATCTCCATTACTCAATGTTTAATCCATATAGTATATATTTCACCCCTCCCTACCCATGGACTCTAACATTCCCCATTCACCTGTATTCAAACATTTCAAGCATCTTCTAAAAATACAAATAATCCACTCCCATTGGTTCTCAACTGTCAATGTCACAACGGACCATCTCCGTTTGATATATTTGATATTTATTAAATATCATTTCCCTTTACTGAATCTAGGCTGAATGTACCAAATCACATCATTATTCTCCAAGTATCTAGTTGTCACGTTCCTTATAAATCGTTCCAATATTTTTTTCTCACAGCGGACATAAAGCTATTTAGTTTTCTGTTTTCCCTCTCCATCCTGTTTTAAATATTTAAGTTTACAATAGTCGTTTTCCACTCTGCAGCATCCTTTCCAGAATCTAACTAGCTTTGAAGAATAATCAGTAATTATTTCATTAGCTCTGTTATCATCTCAGTCACTCTGGGATGTAGCTCATCAGATGCAGCAACTTATGAAACTTCAAATCAATAATATTTTCAATAACATACGATTCATTAATTCTGATTTCCAGCAGTTCCCCCTTTTTAACAGTCACTCTGTTCCCTAATGTTTCTGGAAATTAGTTTCAGTACGTTCCTCTGTGGAGATGGAACCAATGTATTCCTCTCAGCAGACAGATGATTTCAGTCAGCTCGTGAATACATTGGAGGACTGCACTTCAGAGATGGTGGATATATTATCCATTGCTGCCTGCAAAATTCCCGAATCCATCCAGTTTAATTCATCATGAGTGTCAGCACAGTCCTGTCCCTGGTTTGAGACGACGGTTTATACTGAAGGAGGGGATACAGCTCTATGACCACCTCAATTTTTAGAGAAGCTGATTTTATACTTTACACCTGAATGGGTGCAGCTTAGACAAATGTTCCTGGAAATCCCAGAGAGTAAAGTACAGTGCCCTGCTCCTCCCTGTTTACACAGCTTCCCTTCTTTGTAGTAACAGCTCTATTTGTTTATCATGAACCCAGACACACTGTAAATGCAGTATTCAGAGTGGACTCACCAGATCCTTGGGGCTTCCTGAATGAACCCAGTAGCTGACCTCACAATCCTGAGAACACCATCCACAGAATCGCCACTGACTTTCTAGCAGACAGCAGCAAGTCAAATCCCCACACCCACAGTGCAACCATTCAGTGTTGAAAATGCCTCTGTCTCCTCAGTTTCTCTTCCTGGCTGAGAAAGCTGTTACATCTCCGCACAGTCGCACAGTAACAGTTCCTTTCTCCAAAGAATCAGTTGACAATGTAACATTATGTTTCTATATATCTCAGCAACTATAAGTATTGCTGACGGAGTTGATTATCACACTCAGAGACAACAGATAGAGGGAATGTAACTCACGTTAAGCAGGAACATCCCGTCATAGCTATGATATTCCGGAATATGTGAAAAGGGGATATGTTAGAATTACTTGCTATTCTATTTTCCTTCCAGTCCATTATCAGCAATCCTTTTTCTGACTTTTCCTTTCTCTCCCTCTCCCTCTTTGATCCACTCAACATAAACCTCCTGCTCAGCATTCCAACCATCCCTGATATAATAATATTATTTTTCATTTGCATTCAGTTTTGGTAGGTTCAGTGAACTCAAAACGTTATCTGTGTTTCTCCAGATAGACTGCCATACCTGCTGAGATTCTCCAACATTCTTTCAGACGGTGGAGGATTTTATTTCAGATCGCCAGCATCCACATTTCGTTGGTTATTTCGCCAGCATCACTGGCAAGGGCAGTATTTGTTTTCCATTCTAATTGCCCTTGACTACACTGCCATTTGTCATGGCAATATGGAGCCAACCACATTGTTGTGGTTCTGACGTGACATTCGTCCAAATATGACAAAAATGTTAGGTTTCTTTACCAAAGGTTATCTGTAAAATAATAAAAGGAATCCTGATGGTTTATGGTTGCCATAAGTGAAATTAGCTTTCATTCCAATTTATGTCACTGGAATTTAAATTTAATCATCAGCATTGGTAAGATTTCAAACAATGCTTTTAGAGTCATAATCTGTGCCTCTGAGTTACACGTTCAGTGACATTATTACTCTGATACAGAATCACTGTTGTGAAGTAAGTGTAGAGCACGTTTGTGGTCAAACTATTTTTAACTGCAAGAGAAGTCAGAAGAGAATTGAAGCCACAAAGTCTGTCGTTAATTAAGGGGTAGATGATGGCGAAGTCAGCAACAGAACTCAGGCAGAGTTGGAAACTGGGGATATTATGTGATTGGGTGTCGGCAGGTTTGATGACAGAGAGAATATGAAGACATAAAACAGCTCACGGTAAAACAGAGACTCAAGGCTCCGAACAGTCTTATTCCTTCTCAGATGTTTACGAGTAAGTCGGTTGGAAATACATGAAAAGTAAGTGTCGCTTGTGACTGAAAGTTTATGTATTTGTTAAATATAATTAACCAGAATAGCAATAACATTCAGCATCATTTATAGAATTGAGAGAGTTAAGCTTACCAGGAACACCAAAAAGAGCAAGAATGGGATAGCACCCAGCTTGAATAATCATCAGTACATCTCGCATCCTCAACTCCAACCATGGCCAATTCCAAGGAAGCCAGTAAAGACCTCAAGATAAACTCCTGTCCATTGTTGTAACATTCCAGTCTAATGTTATCAGATTCTGATCCATTGTTGGAACATTCTAATGTTCTCACATTCAGATTTCTCTCTCTTTCTCTGTAGCTGGTAATCCCAATCTTGTTGAGGATAACGTTGCCCCTGATACATGGCGTAACAGATTGAAAGAAGCCCCTAATTATGGAAGAGGGTAACCCTCCAGTGACCCAGTTAGGTCCAGGGAGGCTGGTATTAATCACAGTCACCGAACAAGCAGCTCCAGTTAACCCCTTTCACGGGAACTCTGACATATCACAATAATACTTGGTGTGGATGGGATTTTGATATCACTGATTATTCGGCTCATGGCATATCTCCATCTGTAAACGTAGAGGTGAAGGAGAGAGACAATGCTTTTCTTCAGAAGTTCGATAATTCTACTGTGTTTTGGTAGGGTAGGAATTGCTGGGCTCCTGAGGCAATTTGTTCCTGATCACTATGCCTGCTGCTTCTTTTCGTTTTATTTATTTATTTGACATTTGTCTGTCCAGCATTAAACGACTGAAGTGGGTTGAGGCATTTTTCAGAGACACTTACAGTGCCATAGATGGTGTAGACACAGCCATTTACTTGTGGTCCTTGAAGCTGCGGCCTGTTTCTGTGGAGTGATGGTCAAACTTTCACGGAACCAGGATTCCTAGTTTTACTTTTTACCAGTTATTGCTCGGGTTTCAGCAGGGTTGGAAGGCAGGAAAGCTTTCGTGGGTGCTACACCCGCTCTGTGATTTATCTCAGAATTGTCTTTTGATGTTCTTTCCTCCTAGATTGGAGAATTGCCTGTCAGGCAATCTGATTCCTGAATTTGATTTTTACTTGTGTGTGTTTATTGGATGCTACCATATTGGAGCATTTACTGTATAGTAGTTAAATAACCTATTATTCTGCTAAGTTTTCCACGGAATTAAGTTATTGCAAGTTCCTCTTCCTTTTGTTGTCTTTTGTGTTTGAATAAATTGTGTTTTGCTTAATATAGAATACTTTGACCAAGTAAGTTCTATCTGAAACACAGCACCTTACATTTACCAGCGGAATGGGCCGAGCTGGAGGAGTGATAATTATGTCCGGAATTATATTGGATATTCATTCCACCTCACAGATCTAGCCCAGACACATATAAGCCCAGGTGAGATACCTGCTCAGCATGAAGCACTGCGTAGACCAGGCTACTGTACTGCTCAGCAATCCATCCAAGATCGAACACTGTATAAATCTCACCAGTCCTCTACTTATCTGTCCAACAGTGCACTGTTTCCAGGAATGATGGATGAAAAGGATATTGGAATAAGTTAAGATGATGGAGAGGTTTAAATAAGCATTGGTCCTGCAGCTTTGTAATTGGGAGTAGGGTCAGCAGAGTCTTCACCTCATTGGGCTGAACGTAACAATAATTTGTCTCAGTGCCATTTTCATTGAGTGTCTCAGAGGGAATGTCTGTACGAAGCAGAGCTAGTTTCCTGGTGCTATCTTATCGAACTCACCTCATTAACTACGCACCCCAACCCATGGTGTCCCTCTCATTAAATGCCAGCCCGATACTCCCACCCATCATGGCTAGAGGTACTCGCCATCGTCCAAAAGGCCAATGAGCATATGGTTGAGCTTTCTCAGTTTGGAGCTGCCCTGCACAGTCTACCCGAGCACGCCAGATAAGGGGAAATTACACCACAGCTTGATGACAGGGGCATATAGGTCCTGGTGAATGAGCTAGTACAGAGGGGAACCATTCAATTCCCAGAGGGGCCGCACCACCAGTCCCACCGAGCATGGTCTGAACTCACCATCCATCTTAGTGCAGTATCTGCGTCTGAATAAATATCCAGCAATACAGGACAAGCATTAATAACCTTCCATGCTATCTGTCAGGATAAGGGTCGCTGTATTCTCTCTGCTTCCTCACGCTCACTGTATATCTGTTATAGCATCTACCCACCAAATAAGGTTCCATCACTCTGACTACTACATGCAGCATCTTCTCTCACTGTCACCTGCGCAATACCCCCACATGGTGATGAAATGTTCTCATGAACGCTGTGTCTAGAATTCTCTGGATGATGGCATTTGTACAATATTCCTGATAATTTTCAATATAATTCCCAACTTTAGCAAAGTGTTCATCCCCCAGTATGTAGGTCATCAGAGGTAGGAGAAGAGTTTTACTTTTTAAAAATCACTCAGAATGAAAGTGCATCATGTGGCCATTAATCCTCTCAAATATGCTCCGCTGTTCAGAAAAAGGGAGTACCGAAACACTTGATGTCTCATTCTGTTCTTGAGGACAGGTGCCATAATTGTGTGTCTCCAGTTTCGCTGGAACACTCATGCATTCCAGAGAATTATAGAATATTTCACACAGTGCCACCAAAACACTGTAACCACTTCTATTAAAACCAACTATGAATTGCTGATGACCTATTTACCATTGGTCTTTTCTGTTTGAGGAAATTCTTGTTCGTTTTGTTAGAGACAAAGCACTAAATTTCATTCGACTACAATTTTGTTTATATTATTGGAAGTTTTAGCGCCTTCCCCTGTGAGGAATGATGTAAAATACTGTTTTAGATTCTCTGCCTGTTCCCTGAAACTAAATCCCCAGTCACGACCTCCTGGTGTCCCACATATTCTTTCCTGCCTTTCTTCCAAGGGTCACACACGCATCATAAACGTGTTTTATTTGATTTGAGAAAACTCTTGTGGTTAGTTCTTTTTTATATTTCTTGCCAGTTTCGGAATGTTTTTCTTTATATTTTGCAATCTGCTTCTGGATCCAAAAATAAACTTCCCAAATATGGTCGACGCTAGAGCTCACAAATCCGAATTCTCCAGTTTGTGATTGATTTGTATCCTTCAAAACCTTTGTGCATCATGGGTGGTTCCTCTTCACATCTTCATATCATCTTTTTGACCAGACACCATCATTACTGAGCTTTATTAAACAGTATATGCTTAAATGTCTCCCCCATACATCTATTGACCTTCACCTGAGTCTATTTTCACCTTCTGTTTTAGACCAAACATAATACATAAATCTGCAATTGAAATACCTGGCTCTTCTCAACCATTTGGGGGAACCTCCGTAAGTGGATGAGCACATAATCAGCTGAGAGTGACTCCATCCTCCTAGTTTCTCTGGCTCTATGATTTCTGTTCGAGGATGCCACATTCCAGTGGGAAGCTTCCTATGTGACCACCTTTTCTCTCAAGCGAAAAATCCTCTAACTCGATGGACTGATCCTTCAGCTGTGACTGTCCCATCCCCCTACTTCTGCTCTCACTCTGTTCCCTCCTTCCGAGAACAATGATATATCTCCCCTTGTCCTCGCTTCCTACTGCACTAGAATCCACATTCACAGAATCATCCTCCGCCACTCCCATCACCTCCAGCAGGACAACATCATCAAACACATCTTCCCCTCCCGTCCACTGTCAGTCTTTCACAGGGACCATTCCCTCTGTGACACCCTCCACCACCCAGAACACTTCGACATTGCTCCCCATGGCCTCTTCCCATGCAATTATAGAAGCTGCAACACTTGCCCATTGACTTCTTCCCTCCTCACTGTCCAAGGCCCCAATCACAATTTCCAAGTGAAGCAGCATTTCACTTGTACTCTTTCAGTCCATTCTCCTGTCTTTGCTGCTCACAATGCAGTCTCCTTTACATTAGTGGGCCAATCAGAAACTGCTTTGAGGAACATCTCCACCCTGTCTGTAGGAATGACCCCAGTCTTCTGATTGTTCGGCATTTCAATAATCTACCTTGCTCTGATGCTACTGAGAATTCTTTGAACAGGTAACAAGCTGGTTAGATAAAGGAGAGCTAATGGGAATTAACTATGTGGACCTCCAGAAGGCATCTGATAATGTACTCCACAGGAGGCTGCAGAGTTAGACAAGGGCCAGTGGTGTAATTGGCCAGGTATTAACATGGAAAAAAAGTTGGCTATCTGCCACCTGCTTCACTCTATACTGTGTCCTCTTCAGGTGCTGTTTAGCTAATTCACCTACTCGATCTAATCCCTCCCTCACCTCACATACATAATCCAAGTGCGAGATCTCCGACTTTGGTCCTGTCAATTTATATTTGATTAATTTCAAAGGACCTCTCACTTCATGTACGAATATTAACTCAAAGGCAGTAAACTGAGGAGACTTATTTGGGGCATCTCCGATGGCAATAAATTTAATGGGATACCTTTATCCCAATCATTCAGGAAATCCTGACAGTACGTTGTTAACAGGTCTTCAGCTTCTGATGCTACATTTCCAAGGATCTCTGGGATTCAGAAAGGGACGTCTTTGAATTGAGGTGCTCTATGCCTAACCTATCCATGACTTCCTAAACCACCTGAGCGATAAATTGAGACCCTTGGACTGACTGAATCTCTCTAGGTTGCTCATAGTGAGGAAAGAAAGCTGCCAACTCCTCCACTTCCCTTTTTCACTTAACACTTCAATACTAGAATTGCCTCTGGCAATCTGGTGGACACATCCATTATGGTCAGCAAATAATGGTTTCCACTTTTACTTTAGAAAGTGGAGCGCCACAATTAATCATAACCCACGTGAAAGGTTCATCGAATGCAGGAATTGGCAACAAAGGTGCTGGTTTTATTACTGCCTGTGACTTCCCTACCATTTGGCATGCATGATGTACAACAAAAATTAATCACATCCTTGTGCATCCCAGCCCACTAGAAATGCTTCAGTACCTTCACCTGAGTTTTCTGTACACATAGGTGACCACCTGCAGTTAGTTCTTGTGCTAACTGTAACGCTGCTACCGGTAACATAATCTGGTGCACTTCAGTCCACTTCCCTTCTGACTGACCTATTGTGGCCTCCATTTTAATTTTATGATTTTATCTTGAAGTTAATAGCGTTCGACAATACATTCCGATTCCTTCTCTCTCTCTCTGTGTGTGTGTGTGTGTGTGTGTGTGTGTGTATCTTTTGTAAGTCCATTAGCCTTTAAGGACTAAACACCTCTGCCTGACCCTCTGCCTGGTCAGGTTTCGTTTCCTGCACCGTTTCCTCAAACAGGGTGTCAGTTAACTGCACATCAACTGCTTTGGCTTTTTCTTCCTTTTTTCATTCCTGGTGTAACTTATGACAGTGGGATCTTGTTACTACACAGTCTGGAAATAATTTCTGGGTATTCTTTCTTTAAACTCCCCAGTTCACTCGTCTTCCTTTAACTTCTCCACCACAATGGGTGCCTCTCCCTCCTTGGATTCTGCTAAATTGTTCCCAAGAATAAGCTGTACTCCTAGAACTGACACTCTCTCACTCTCAATCTCACTGGTACTTCCCCAATCGTGATTTGTCACTCCAACTTGATATTTCTGTCCCCCAACTTTAATTTCTATCCCCGTTCCACAAATTATCATGCTCTAGAGTAACACGTCAGAGAGAGTGAAAATATGTCCACCTCTTACTATTAATGACCGAGAGAAAGTGAGGACTGCAGATGCTGGAGATCCGAGTTGGAAAGTGTGGGCTGGAAAAGCACAGCAGTTCAGGCAGCATCCGGGAGGCAGTGGAGTTGACCTTTCAGGCACAAGTCCTTCATCAGGAAAGTAGGGGGGTAAGGGAGGGGGAAGGGGACAAAGAAATAAATAGGAGCTTGTGGTGGAGCTGGGTGGAAGGTAACTTGGATGGCGATAGGTAGATGCAGGTGGGGGTGATGGTGATAGATCGGAGAGGAGGGTGAAGTGGATAGATGGTAGGACAGCTGGACGCCTAAATCTATACAGCATCAACATCGACTTCACCAATTTCCTTCCCCTAACCTCATCCCAGATCCAACTGTTCAACGTAGCACTGCCCTCTTGAACTGTCTTAATTGTCCATCTTCCTTCCCACCTATACATCCCACTCTCCCCTCCGCCCTATCACTATGACTCCCACCTACATCTTCCTATCGCCTTCCCAGTGACCCTCCAGCCAGCCCATCTCCTACCCTCCTATTTATCTTTCAGCCCCCTTGTTCCCCCCGCCACATTCCTGACGATGGGTTTATGCCTGATAAGTCGATTGCCCTGCTCTTCAGATGCTGCCTGATCTGTTGTGCTTTTCCGGCGTCTCACTTCTCAACTATTAGACACTGAGCAGATCCAGTACCTAGCAAAATTATAATTTCTTGTCCTTCACCCCCCCTCCCCTTTCTGAGTAAAGTTTATCCACAGAGGCATATTATTTATAGAGATCAGGCACCGACTCCATAACCAGCGCCTGCCTCAGCTGTGCACTCTCCTGCAGCTCCGCGGCTCCACTTGGGTTCTCCTTTATCGGTTTCACTAATGCCACAGGCTTAACCAGTTTCACCACATCTTTTCCCAAAGTGTCTTCCTTCAACGCCCAGTACTGCACTTCCCAGCATACTGCAGTGATAACACCTTTTCCCAGTGCCTTTATTAAACCTTCAGCACTGTAATTTTATGTGTTCCATTCCGGTATAGTGAGAACATCTGCGATCTCTCATCTCATTTCAACCCCCTTGGGCTTCCTTCTTCACGTGATTTACTCCATGTTTTGCAGTGTAGGATCTCCCTTTTTCCCAATTTCTATCCCTCATAGTATGAAAATCCTCTCAGAAGCTAAATTTCATCTCATGCACCAATCCATATTTACCTGCCATTTCTGCCGTCCTTCTCACTTGTAGAACTTCTGTTCATCACGTGAATTCTTACCATCTCTGGAAGTGAGTCTTTAAACTCCTCCAGCAGAATTATCACCTTCGAGTCTCACAGGCCTTATTCATGTTTAAGGCCTATACCCAGCTATCAAAATGACTATGTGTAATTATTTCAAACTCAACATAACTCTGACCTAGTTCTTTCTCTATATTTCTGAACCTCTGTCTATATTCTTCTCGGACCAATGCATAATTACTCATTATAACCAGTTTTACATTTGCATAATCTCTTGAACCCTCATCTGACAGCTCTGCACATACCTCACTAGCTGGGCCTACCAGCTAAGTCAGCACTAGCATTACCCACAAGTTCACGGACACGCCATCTACTGAGCCATTTTTTCAAGTGAAATAAAAAAAATGACATTTCTTTCAGCAAAATATGGCAATGTATTAACATAGTTGTATACATCCCTACGTTCTCCCTTCATGTCCATCCTGCTAATTTCACTTTCGTGTCTAATTCCCACCTTCTGAATTCCAAATTCTCTCTCTCTTTCTTTTTCCTCTCTTTCTCTTCCTGTTTCCGTCTCTTTCTTTATCTTCTAACTTAGTTGGCATATTTGCAATTTACGTTTTTTCCAAAGCAATTGCACTTTTCTGTTTCTCTGATACATCAAAGTGCTTGACCGACTCCATTGCAATTTCAGCTTTTCTTTTGCCCCTGGTTAAACCCAATTCCAATCTATTTGCTAATTCTAAAAAATGTCCTCCTTCTGTCTTTTTAAACTTCCTTGGAAAATTTGGGAACCTCTTAAGTAATGCTAAAAGCGTTTCCCTCACTTTTAATTTAATCAAACACAATTAAACAAAATTAAATGAATTTTCTGAGCTGTTTTATTTGAAGATCAAAGTCACTAATTGCCACGTGTTGGAATCTGCTGGGACCTTTTATACCCCAAATCTGTTCAAATCTGTCAAAATTCCTTATGGCAAGGCCCCAAACTGTTATGACATCAATGTTGAAACCCTCTGTTAATGAAAACCACACACCCAGAAAAACTCACCTCACATCGCAATCTGTTAAAACATGAGTGACAGAGAACTTCAAAATTCCACGAATAAACGAAAAATAACAATTTATATGTATGCAAGTTAGCTCGCTGTGCTTGCCAGTGTGTTTTCAAACGTTTTGTCACTCTGACTAGGTGACATCATCAGTAAGAGCCTCTGCTGAAGCGCTGGTGGTTTGGCCAGCCTCTCTATTCATAAGTCTTGGTTTCTTAAGGTGGGTGATATCATTTCCGGTTCCTTTATTTTTTTCCAAGAGAAGGTAGATAGGATCTAAATTGATGTGCTTATTGATGGACTTCTGGTTAGAATTCCATTCCTCTATGAATGTCCTTGCTTGTCTTAGTATGTATCTGTGTGTTGTCCCAATCAAAGTGGTGTCCTTCTTTGTCTGTGTGTATGGAACATAATGATAGTGGGTCGTGTCTTTGCATGGCCATTTGGTGTTCATGTATCCTGATAGCACGACAACAGGACCATTTCAATGGTGGAAAAATGATTTTATATACACTGTTTAATCATGTGTGTGTGCAGATAAGTAATATCTTTCATATATGCACAACACAATGTGAATGCACAACGGAGACACAGTTAACGAAAAATTACACATATGATGTGTAAAATTTATAAAATATTAACACATAATTTGATCCTCATCCAGAGTAATATGTTCCTCTGCTTTCAACGCTCTCTCTTTTTCTGGAATTCTCTATTCAAATTTAGATTAGATTAGATTACTTACAGTGTGGAAACAGGCCCTTCGGCCCAACAAGTCCACACCGACCCGCCGAAGCGCAACCCACCCATATCCCTATATTTACCCCTTACCTAACACTACGGGCAATTTAGCATGGCCAATTCACCTGACCCACACACAGTGGGGGAGGAAACCGGAGCACCCGGAGGAAACCCACGCAGACACGGGGAGAACGTGCAAACTCCACACAGCCAGTTGCCTGAGTCGGGAATTCAACGCGGGTCTCTGGCGCTGTGACGCAGCAGTGCTAACCATTGTGCCACCGTGACGCCCACTCTCATTCTCATTCTTATTAAGATGTTTGTTATAAAATCTTGTTTCTCATGTCCAACATATTTCAGTTAATTCCCTTTCTACCAATATTTAAATATATTGGCCTATTGGTACTTTCCAAAGCTAATGTCTGTCATATTATTGGAGATAAAAATTCTGGCATCAGACCCAGCATTTGAACACATTACTCTGTTGTACATGCACTGCAGAAAGGACCACAGCACACAGGAATTGCCAAACCATTGAGGGGTGTACATCTACTTCTTTCAATAATCTTGTTTCTCATTTATCACATTTCCTCATCTGTATTCTCTCTCTTTTCTATCTAGTTAAGAAATTTACCAATAATTCTTCGCGTCCCTTCTCTCAAAATTCATTCTTTCGATTTATATCTATTGTTCTCTCCTCGATGCAATGTGATTATAAGTGGGTAACATAAGTACAAAGACTTGCGGGAGGAGCTGGCCAGCGATAATTGGAAAGGGAGCCGAACAGGGACAATCATGGAGCAGCAATGGCAGGGATGTCTGTGTAAAATTAGAAGGATAATTAAATTCATCCCAAAGAATATGAAACATACTTATGAGAGGACAAGGCAGCCATGAGCGATCAGGCATCAAACCAAAAGAGGAAGCATGCAATGTGGTGAAGATGATTGGGAATCCAGAGAATTCATTGGCTCTGAAACTACATAAGGCAAGTTTCACTGACACTATAGAGATTTCAATCATGGTCAGGAAGAAAGAGAGAGGGAAAGGCCTCCTCTGCTCCAAACTAAACAACCCGAGCTTATCTAGCCTCTCTCCATAGCTGATATGTTCCATCCCAGAAAACATCCTGGTGAATCTCCTCAGCACATCCTCCAGTACTATTACATTCTCGCTGTAATGTGGCTCCCAGAAATACACACAGTACTCCATATTGGCCTCACCAAAGCCGTGTATAGCTGTTATAATCTAAGCCCCAAATAATAATTGATACAACCAACATCCACTTCTTAACTAACGTATTACCTTGCCCAGTCACATTCAGGGATGTGTAGAGAAGCATCGTCTGAGCTTCCTAGTATGCTGCCATTCATTGAGTCCTCCCTGCCCGGTTCATTGTTCCAAAGTGTATCACATCATATTTATTAGGTTTACGTTCCATCTGCCATTGATCTGCCCATCTGACCAATCTATGTGTATCTTTCTATAACATAAAACCTTCCTCCTCACAACCAACCAATCATGCAAACATAAACTTACTTATCATAAGACCCACCCCCCCTCCATTCACAGCTGTACCATTTATGAATACCACAAACAAATAGGAACGCAGCACTGATCCCTGTAGTACACCAGGGGACACTAGTCTCCAGTCACACAAACAGCCTTCTCCCACCACCTGCCACTGACTCCTGCCACTGAGACAATTTCCATTGTAACTTGTCAAGTTGTCCTTGATTCCATGAGATTTTACTTTATTTTTCATTTTCCCATGTGGAGCTTTGTCAAAGGCCTTGCTGCAAAACTAATTAAGCGACCTCCTCAAACTAATTCACATTCGGTAGGTGTGACTTCCTCTGATAAAGTCATGATGATTATCCCTGATCAAGCCTTGCCATTCTGATTGGAGTTCAATTTTCTCCTTCCCTATTTTCTCCAGTAGTTTCCCTAACAATGATCTAACACTTGCTTGTCTATAGTTCCCGGTCTATCTCTCCCATCCTTACTGTGAAGTGGAATCGCATTAGCTGTTTTCCAGTCCTCTGGCACATCCCCTATGGTCAGATTCTAATTAATTTTTTCAGTAAGGGTCTTTCCTCCCTTTTCTCCCACAACAGTCTGTGATACAACTCAGTCAGACCTGGCAATCAGCCCAATTTTCGACCAGCCAAAGCCTCAGATTCCCGCTCGCATTTTACATCAATCTGTTCAAGAGGTTCCCCATCCAACTTCTCGAATTCTGTCCCTGCCTCCTACCTCTCCGAAGTAAACAGATGTGAAACTCTCATGTCTCAGTCTCTCAGTGTTCTCCAGCTTCACACACAGATTGCCCCCTAGGTTTCTAATGGACACTAACTGTTCACTGATTATTCTGTTCTACGTGTTGTCAGTGTAGAATATCATGGGATTCTCCCTAATCTCGCCTGCTTGCACTTCCCCATGTCCCTCTGTTATTCAGACCCCTCTATGTTTCTAAGTTTCTAAGATTCACTACGATTACCTCTTATTATTTGAAATTAGAGATCACAGGCTGAGTTTCCCAATCAGACAATCTTGCCATCTAAGGGATTCATCTGGAGAATGCCTTTTGCAGTTCCTCTGTACTCGGTATATTCTATCTTAGATGGAGACTGCACAACAGTACATAAAACTCTCAGTTCTGTCTCAGCAACACGCTCTGCAATTGGTGAATGACATATTCTATACTCCAATTACATTCACATGAATGTAAACCAAATTATACTGTACCATCTGCAGAATACCTTTTGCTTTAACTTTTCTTATGATATTCGTGTGTGAGTTCTTTTAAAAACATGCTCCTGAATATCCAACTGTACATAATCCATTGGTTCCTCATTGCCGATGTCGACAAGAATCATCTTCAAACCATCCCAAAAAAATGTTTGCCACTTTTGGTTTTCCTTTCATCGATGCATTATCATACTACCCAGTTTTCCTTCTATATATCTAGTCGCATGTTCTTTGTAATCGAGTCCAACAGACAGCCGACTGCGCATGACAAGTTTCTGGTCTGTCGTTCACCAGTCTCCATCTTCATCCTTACTTAAACTGGCGGATAATATTTACAATCGTCCCTTATACCGATTGGCTACCTTTTATTCGGGAATGTATCGGAAAACAATGTGAAAATCCGTAATGCAATCAATATGACAATTGCTGCTCCCACTGAAATGTTTATATGAAGTAAATCTGGTCTGTCAGATTTATCAACACTCAATCCAGTTGTCGTTTCAAATACTACCTCATCACAGATATGAATAAGCATAGACTTTACTTACACAAGTTCATTGGTCACTTGGTATTTATGGCAGAATATCTGGACATTTTTTTCATGAAGACAGGCACAAAGAAATTGTTTATTTTCCCTGCAATGTCTCTGTTCTCTACAATAAATTATCCTGTCTGCACACTCACTATTCCACATTGTACCTTGTTTTTATTGTTGTTCCATACATTGATAGAAGCTTTTTAGCAGTGTTTACGTTGTTTTTTTTGTTGGCATACTTTTTCTCTTCTTGATTTTTTTCTCTGTTTCTTTGTCCTCCTTTGCTGGGTCCTACATTACTCTGAATCCACTGGCTAACGACAACACTTGGCATTTTTCTAAGCTGCATCCTTTGATCTAATAGGTAAATGGTGTGTGTGTGGGGTGGGGGGGTTTGTGAAAGTGATAGGTCGGAGAGGAGGGTTGATTGGATAGTTGGAAAGGAACATGGACATACAGGAACATTCAAGAGGGCGGTGCCGTGTTGGAAGATTGGATTGGGATAAGGAGGGAGGAGGGGAAATGGAGAAACTGGTGAAATCCACATTGATCCACTATGGTTGGTGGGTCCCATGGCGGACGATGAGGTGTACTGCCTCCATGCGTCAGGCCGTTAGGGTTTGGAGACGGAGGAGGCCCAGGACCTGCATTTCCTTGGTGGAGTGGTAGGGGGACTTAAAGTGTTCAGTCACAAGGTGGTGAAGTTGTTCTGTGTGACTGTACCAGAGTGTGTCTCTGAAACTATCCACAAGTTGATGTCCTGTCTCGCCGATGTTGAGGAGACCACATCGGGTTGAATGGATGTAGTAGATGAAGGGTTCTGTATCCCTTCATCACCTATCACTTTCAACCCCTCCGCCATCTACCTATCACATTCCTGGCTACGTTCCCCCGCCACACCACCCACCCATTTATTTCTCAGCCTGCTTGGCCCACAAGTCTCATTCCTGAAGAAGGGCTTCTGCCCAAAACATCGATTCTCATGCTACTAATATGCTGGCTGACCGGCTGTGCTTCTCCAGCACCACATTCTTCGTCTCTTATCTCCAACACCTGCAGTCCTCACTTTCTCCTCACACCTTCATTGCTTGCATGACTCAGATTCATAAACATTACTTCAAATAAAACAAAACTGTCGTGTACTCAAACAGCACAAAAGGAAAACCAATGGAGGCAGCACCGTGGCTCATTGTCTAGCACTGCTGCCAACAAAAACAGGGACTTCTGTTTGATTCCAGCCACGGGCGAATGTCTATGTGGAGTTTGCACATTCTCCCCCTGTCTGCGTGGGTTTCCTCCGAGAGCTCCAGTTTCCTCCCACAGTCCAAAGATGTGCAGGTCAGGTGAGTTGGCCATATTAAACTGCCCATACCGGTAGGTGCATTAATCAGAGGGAAACCGAATTGGGTGGATTATAATTTGGAGGGTTGATATGGGCTTGCTGGTCCGAAGGGCCTGTTTCCATACTGTGGGGAATCGAATCTCAAATAAAATGTTGCGGTCACTGTTCCCAAAAGGTCATTTACAACAAAGTTTTCAATTAGCTATTCTGATCATCCAACACCAATTCCTAAATAACCTGATCTCGAGCTCGGTGCTGGAAATAATGTTAATGCAAGCCATCTCACATGTGCTCATGAAATCCATTTTTCCCAGCATTAGCATTCCGTTGGATTAGCACAGCTTAGATGTAATTTAAACAGCACATTATTACTGCAGTACACAGATACGTATATATCCCATTTCCTATTTTATGACAAGCCCGACATGTGTATTGAAGTTTTCACTATGGTATATAACTCCCATAAATGTTTGCTACTCCTGCCTGTTTCTGAGCTCCACCTTATATGATTCAGTGAAATCTCAGTGAAGTTGGTACCGGCGAGATTAATGGTGGAAATCATCTCGGCACATCACTTATGCTCTTCTCAAGCTTTATTGTGAGATTATTTCCAGATCTCCCGTTATGCTGATAGAGTAGAGAAGGACAATAATCTTTCAACAATGCTGTCCATTCCCTGCGTTTTGATCTGAGTGATGCTGGAAAAGCACAGCAGTTCAGGCAGCATCCGAAGAGCAGGAAAATCGACGTTTTGGGCAAAAGCCATTCATCATCAATTCCATAATCCTCCAACCCTCTAACACATCAACAGGAGAAGGTCACTCTGGCCTTGGAGACGACAACAATGGGAACACTCGAAAGACGTCAGCCCATCGAATCTGTACATCAGCAGGATGATGAGTCCATTCAGCCATACATGGCTCTTACTCAGTATTTGGAGTAGATCTCTTAAAGCCTTGTGCCTGTTAAACAGGAATTCAAAGAAAACGTAGAGGTTTTCGAAAGGGAAGAACTTGTAATAATGGTATACATTAAGGACTAAAGTGTAACAATAAACTGTTGTAATTTAAGACAAATTGTTAGAGTCCATTGTTCAGGACATTTGCAAAGTTAAACCACAATCTGTCAGAGTCAACATGGTTTTACGAAGGCTAACTCGTGTTTGAATTGTTTGCTTGAGTTAATTCATGATGTCACAAACAAGGTGGTTCGTGGGAATCCTGGAGATGGAATATATCTGCTCTTCCAGAAGGGATTGGATATGTTCCTTCTCCAAAGCGAAAGTGATAAGATCAGACAAGATGGCTTTAGGAGTAATTTATTAGCTTGGATAGAGGATTGGTGAACCAACAAAATGCTGTCAGACGGAATAGTTGTGTCATTTTCTTCCGGCAAATGTACCTTGTGTGGTGCCACCGATTTCAGTACTCATGCCTTAACTTTTTTTTCATCAATATCATTACTCGGTTGACAGGATAGAAAATACTATAACCAATTTTTCAGATGACACTAACATCGGTGGGAAATTACTTCAGAATGAAGATATAAGAGGTTGAAAAATGAATATGGATAGCTTGGGTAAACACTTGGCAATGAAAATTAAAATGGATAACTATGAGATTATTCATTTTGGCCAGAGAAATAGAAAGGCAAATTAGTATCTAAATGGAGAGAAATTTCAAAGTGCTCAGCTACAGAAGGATCTATGTGTTCATGCGTAATTCACCGAAATCTGCATGCAGCTGCAGCAGGTAATGGGAAAGGCAAGCGTAGGTTCAGTGTTTATATGTACAAGGATAGAGTGGAAAGGTAGGGAGTGTTGCTGCAGCTATTAAAGACATTAGTGAGGCTGCAACTGGAGTATAGTTTGGGTGCCCTGACTTGCGGAAGGATGCATTTGCATTGGAGGTATTTCAGAAGGGGTTTATTAGATTGATTCCAGAGATGAGGGATTTGACTTATGAAGAGAAATTGAGTCCTCCAGGTCTATAGCCTCATGTTTATAATAATAAACGGAGATCTCATTGAGGTCGGTAAAATCCTAAAAGTAATTGACAATGTAGATGTGGAGTGGATATTTTTTCATGTGCAGCAATCTACAACAACAGATTAGAGTTCCAGGATGGAGAGATGGCAGGAAAGTGGAACAAAGGCCGCGATAACGTCAGTCATGATTGTATTCAGTGGTGGAGCCGGTTGGAGTGCCTGAATTCCTGACTAATGTTCCTTGTTCTTAGTCAGCACTTCGAATGTGTTACACAGGAATGAGGGAGGACTGGTTACCAAACAGGAAGCAGGCACTCCGGATAAATCAAGCTAAATACGTTGGACAGAACATTACCAGTGGAGTCACACAATGACCAGTGTTGGTTCCTCAACTATTTACAATCTATGTCAATGATCAGGAGGATGGAACAGATGTACTACTAATAAGTTTGGTGATGAATCTGTGATAAGCAAGACATTAAATTATCACGGGAGGCAGTGGAATATAACATGATATGACCTGTCATTACATTTACAGGAAGAATATTGGGGAGTATGTTACTGAAATGGAAAGAGATTACAGGGCTTACACTGTGCATTGGGGCGTTCACTCAGACCAGTTCAGACATGGGAGGTTTTGCTCCATCTCCCTGATGGTCTGCTCCGTGACATTCCCATGAGCCCAGTTGCTCTTATTATATACCGGATATTTTGATGTTGGTTGGCAGTGGGGACAGTGTTTTGAAACGGGTAGCAAGGGGACAGCCTTTAAGCTACATTCATTTATCTCGACACAGAGACCGATGATGAAGGGATGGTCTGACTGCTTCTGAAAGAAGAGGCTGCGGCCGCTGCGAGGACATGATGCCCCTTGCATGGGTGGCCTGTAAAATTAATGGAATGAGATGTCCTTCAGTTCCCCTCCATCTCCTCAATGACATGGGACCCGCAGAATCATGTACATCATTGGGAAAATTACTGGGAAAACAAGGATACACACGGCAGCTCCCTGCTGAGGGAGAAAACATTGTATTCACCTCATCCACCATATATGTTGTCCGTCTCTGAATGGTGACATTGATGTCAACCTATTGGGAAATGATGGATATGTCACCAGACCTGCCTGGAAAGTTCCGGATCATAAAAGTCACAACTCCCACTTTGAAAAAAAAAGAACAATCAATGTGCAAAGGTGATTTCATTTTAAACTCCTTATTCTTACTGTTTCAGTAGACTACAGTACATATATATTGTATTGACACTAAGCCTGCAAACATTCGCAACTCCATTTTATTTCATTCAGTTTACTCCAGCTACAGAACACCTCCGTCCTTCTTCATTAAATTCTCGACAACTTGTCAGTAAGTACGATTTCTCATCCTGTTACATGTATAAATTCCAAATTGAATGGCAACAATAATAACCTCTATCTGAATAGCTCACAAGTTTTCTCCCTAAATTTCTCCAAAAACATTTAGGAAGTATAATGGTATGTAGATTGGTCTTGGGCAATTTATTTACAAGTTAAATGCTGAAATGTTGTAACGCCAACACCAAGCTCAAGGCCCAATAGTGGAATAGTTCTGTTGATAGTTTAATCGGACACTGCAACCACACATTACATAATGGAGGAAACCTCATCACACCAAAAGTCATTCTTAATGACATGTTTCCTCATGTCTCAGCTTACAAAATTTACACGCATCTATACTGCTTAATGCTGAAACCTCTTTACCTGCTACTCCTGGTCTATGCAATAAACCTTACTCACACAGGTATATATTTTAGGATCTCACACATTCTTCTCCATCCCTCACAGAAGCCGATCTTTAATTTATGGACCAACTGCTAATCATTAACCATTTCAACTTCTAGGTTTGCCATTTTAACTCTCTGCTCTTACACACGAGTTCTCACGACTGCAGAAACTGAATTTTTGCACTCCTCCCAGGTAAGAATCTCTCTGAGTGTCATAGATTGCTTTGTTTTTAATACCCACATCCACCTTGCAAAATTACATTGTTTGATACTTTCAAACCCCATGTACCTTTACCCAAGGACGCTTCTTTCATCCCCTCATACTGACCAGATACACCCTCTGATAGGGATGCAAATACCTGACTCCTTATACCGACCCGCTTTGTTTGGATCAACTAAATCCACATGGTCAGTGGCCACGGCATCCGTTTAGCCACTTTCTGAAATAAAAGTAAAAAGGCATCTGCATCCTTCTCATCAAATTTAAACAATGCCTGGATATATATATAAATAGATCCCTATCAGTTAATGAGCTACTATAGCGTTGCTCATCTTCACTCTCCATCTCATCCAGCCTACCATCTGCCTTCATCTCCACCCTGCTAAGTCGACTTTCCTCTCTAATTGCTAACTTTTGAAGTTGAAACTCTCTCGCTTTCTGCTTTTCATCTTTCTTTATCTGTCTTTCGTCTTCCTCTCTTTTTTTAACCATAAGACCTAGGAGTGGAAGTAAGGCCATTCGGCCCATCGAGTTCACTCCGCCATTTAATCATGGATGGTGGGCACTTCAACTCCACTTACCAGTATTCTCCCCGTAGCCCTTAATTCCTTGTAACATGAAGAATTTATCAATCTCTGCCTTGAAGCCATTTAGCGTCCTGGCCTCCACTGCACTCTGCGGCAATGAATTCCACAGGTCCACCACTCTCTGGCGGAAGAAATGTCTCCGCATTTCTGTTCTGAATTTACACCCTCTAATTCTAAGGCTGTGCCCACGGGTCCTAGTCTCCTTGCCTAACGGAAACAATTTCTTAGCGTCCACCCTTTCTAAGCCATGTATTATCTTGTAAGTTTCTATTAGATCTCCCCTTAACGGTCTAAACTCCAATGAATACAATCCCAGGATGCTCAGCCGTTCCTCATATGTAATTCCTGCCATTCCAGAGATCATCAGTGTGAATCTCCGCTGGACACCCTCCAGTGCCAGTATGTCCTTCCTGAAGTGTGGGGCCCAAAACTGGACACAATACTCCAAATGGGGCCTAACCAGAGCTTTATAAAGGGTCAGTAGCACATCGCTGCTTTATATTCCAACCCTCTTGAGATAAATGACAACATTGCATTCGCTTTCTTAATCACGGATTCAACCTGCATGTTTACCTTTAGAGAATCCTCGACTAGCACTCCCAGATCTCTGTGTACTTTGGCTTTATGAATTTTTTCACCGTTTAGAAAGTAGTCCATGATTGTATTCTTTTTTCCAAAGTGCAAGGCATCACATTTGCTCACTTTGAATTTCATCAGCCATTTCCTGGACCACTTTCCCAAATTGTCTGGATCCTTCTGCTGTCTCCCCACTTCCTCAGTACTGCCTGCCCATTCACCTAATTTCGTATCATCGTCAAACTTCGCTAGAATGCCCCCCAGTCCCTTCATTCAGATCATTAATATTTAACGTGAACAGCTGCGGACCCAACACTAAACCCTGTGGGACACCGCTTGTCACCGGCTGCCATTCCGAAAAAGAACCTTTTATCCCAACTCTCTGCCTTCTGTCAGACAGCCAATCCTCAATCCATGCCCGTAGCTCATCTCGAACACCATGGGCCCTCACCTTAATCAGCAGCCTCCCGTGTGGCACCTTATCAAAGGCCTTTTGGAAGTCTAGATATACCACATCCACTGGGTTTCCCTGGTCTAACCTACTTGCCACCATTTCAAAGAATTCTAACAGGTTTGTCAGGCACGACCTCCCCTTACTAAATCCATGTTGACTTGTTCTAATCTGATCCTGTTCTTACAAGAATTTAGAAACTTCATCCTTAACGATGAATTCTAGAATTTTACCAACAACCAAGGTTAGGCTAATTGGCCTATAATTTTCCATCTTTTGTCTTGATCCTTTCTTGAACAAGGGGGTTAGAACAGCGATCTTCCAATCACTCAGGACTTTCCTTGACTCCAGTGACTTTTGAAAGATCTCAACCAATGCCTCCGCTATTTCTTCAGCCACCTCCCTCAGAACTCCAGGATGTAGCCCATCAGGCCAGGAGATTTGTCAATTTTAAGACCTTTTAGCTTCTTTTCTAGCACTATCTCTTTTGTAATGGCAACCATACTCAACTCAGCCCCCTGACTCCATTTAATATTTGGGATATTACTCATATCTTCTACTCTGAAGACTGATGCAACTTATTTATTAAGTTCTCCAGCTATTTCCTTATCTCCCATCACGAGGCTTCCAGCATTAGTTTGAAGTGGCCCAATGTCTGCTTTTGTCTGTCGTTTGTTTCTTATGTATTGAAAGAAACGTTTACTATCATTTCTAATATTACTGGCTAGCCTACATTCATATTTGATCCTCTCCTTCCTTATTTCTCTCTTTGTTATCCTGTTTGTTTTTGTAGCCTTCCCAATCTTCTCATGTCCCAGTGCTCTTGGCCACTTTATAAAATGTCTCTTTTTCTTTAATACAATTCCTGACTTCCTTTTGCTGCCATGGCTGTCTTATCCCTCCCTGGATAATCTTTCTTTTCTTGGGGATGAAGCTCTGTACAGTGTCCTCAATTATACCTACAAACTCCTGCCATTTTTACTCTACTGTCTTCCCCGCTAGGCCCTGCTTCCAGTCGATTTTCGTCAGTTCCTGGCTCATGCCCTCGTAATTACCTTTATTTTACTGTAACACCATTACAAACGATTTTGCCTTCTCTCTTTCAAACTGCATTCTGAACTCTACCATATTATGATTGCTGCTTCCTAATTGTTCCCTTACTTTAATATCTTTTAAAATGTCTGGTTCATTACATAGCACTAAGTCCAGTAAAGCCTGCTCGCTTGTGGGCTCCGTGAGAAGCTACTCCAAAATGCCGTCCTGTAAGCATTCCATGATTTCCTTTTCTTTGGATCCACTGGCGATGTTATTTACCCAGTCCACCTGCATATTGAAGTCCCCCATGGTCACCGTGACCTTGCCTTTCTGACATGCCTTTTCTATTTCACGTTACATGTTGCGCCCTGGTCCTGAACACTGTTAGGAAGTCTGTATATAACTCCCATTACGTTTTTATTGCCTTTGTGGTTCTTAAATTCCACCCACACAGAGTGTGGGTGGAATTCCACCATCATCAGACCCTATGTCGTTTAGTGCCATAGATTTAATTTTGTACTTAACTAACAAGGCCACCCCAGCCCTCTGCCTACCTCCCTGTCTTTTCTTTTAATTCTACCTTTAATAGTATTTTAAACTGTTTCAATTCATTTTGTGTTCAATCTGCCTCTTCTGCAATTGAATTCCAGACTTTTCCAAAGATTCTGATGGTGTTTCCACCAAAATGTAAATGCCAAGCTATAGTTATAATTGCCTCTCCTTTCCTCACAGACAAACACAAACCCAACTACAGCTTGTCTGCCAATTCTAAAAACTTTGCCTTGCTCAGCTTTCGTAAAATCTCCAAATTCACTTCTTCCACACCCAGGGAACTCTTAGAGACAGAAAGAACCATTACTACACAAAGCACTGTTCAAACCAACCGAATTCAACACACGGAACAAAAGGCACCAATAACTACTAAACGCCGCCTTGAGCCCAACAATCTTCCTGTGCACATTCTCCCCCTCCCCACGTGGGTTTCCTTTGGGTGCTCAGATTTCCTCCCACAGCCCAAAAATGTGCAGTTTAGGTGAATTAGCCATGTTAAATTGTGCACCCTCTTCAGGGACGTGTGGTTTAGGTGCATTAGTCATGGGAAGTAAGGAATAATAGGATAGGGGAATTGGTCTTCGTGGGTTATTCTTCAGTGGATTGGTGCGGACTTGTTGGGAAAATTGGCCTGATTCCATACTGTAGGGATTCTGAACCTGAACCTGAACCTAGTTTGGAATTATCGATTTCGAAATGGACAAGAGTCCCCACTTTGCTATGGATCAGACCAGACTACCTAAAAAATGCTTTAAGATAGTAGCCTGGATGCCAACTTTGTCTTATAGTAAAGGTCGATGTGAAATGGGTGTTCCAGATGTGATGCAGCTGGTCAAACAACTCGACTTAAAGCAAAACACAATTTATTTAAACACTCTAATACAAAATACATGAAAAAGAAGAGGTACGTAAAATAACTTAACTACAGGAAATCTTAACAGAATAATAGACATAATACTTTCCACTGATTAACAGTTCCAATCTACAATCATCCCATAAGCTCGTCCCTTAGCCAAAAGACACACCCAAGGCCAGTCAGCCAGGCATGTAGGTCTCCAGTCCAGGAAAAAACAGCATCAGAGAGAATCGCAGCTCGGGATCATTTACTGAAACATCCAACCCTTCTCCCACCCCAGGCACCTGGTGATTGTTACAGCTCAGATAAACTGGAAAGCCTGGTCTGTGCGAACTGACGATTGTTATCACTATTTATATATAAAAAAAACTAAAAGCCTCCTAAGTTATTTACTTCTGCCGTTTGCAGCAGGTAGTTCAGCCTTTAAGATCTCTCTTTCAAGAAAAGGAGCAAATAACCTTCATTTAAAGTGACAGCATTGTCAGAGATGTTCGGCACCTGGTACTTTACAATAATACTCAAGGGGCTTCCTCGTGCTAGGGCATTGCTCTGAAAACTGAATTATCTGCCCAGCACGAGGAGTATTGCTAACCTTAACTATCATATGGGAACCATACATTAATCAAATATAAAGAGCAGGGGAAGGTTTCTACCTCCATTGGACCAGTTTCGTGTGTGTGTGTGTGTGTGTGTGTGTGTGTGTGTGTGTGTGTGTGTGTGTGTGTGTGTGTGTGTGTGTGTGTGTGTGTGTGCGGTGCTGGGTCGGCTGTGCACTTGGGGAGGTTGAATATGAAAATCACTGCTTAAAAGTATTTGTACTTGGAGGAAACGAGGTTAAATGTGAACAACTGACCGGGATTTGGATAATAAACACAGAGAGATTGAGGGAAGTTTCATGGACAGATGAGTTAAAGCGCTTAAGAATATTTAAATAAAGGCATTGCCAGACACAATAGTGATACAGATCAGCGTGCACAGGAATGTCAGATGGATGGGATTTTGGGATGAGTTCAAATCATATTTGTTCCTGCAGGTTTAAACCCGAGAGTGTCAGCAGCAGATTGTTGTTATCATTAAGTGTGAATTTCACAGCTCAAGTTTCAAAAAGCAGATGAGTTAAGCCAGTGAAGTATATTCTGGAGCAGTGAGTAGTTAAAGTTAATAATGGTCAGGGCATGGTGTCAGGAATCAGCTCATGACCAAAGGGATCACCGAACTTGTGATGCGACTGTTTCAAACAACACCTGCATGTTTCACCTCACACCGTTCCCCCCCCCCTCCACACTCCCTACTCCCCACCCCTACCCAAGCCACTCACTACCCTGATTTGGAAATATATTGCTGTTCCTTCACAGTCGTTGGCTCAGCATCCTGGAATTCCCTCCCTACTGGCATTGTGGGTCAATCAACAGCAAGTGGACTGCAGCGATTCAAGAAGGTAGCTCACTCTCACTTTCTCAAGGGCAAATAGAGATGGGATATCAATGCTGGCCAGCCAGCAAGACGCAAGTCCCACAAATGAATGAAAATAAAATATATTGGCCAGGGATGGGATGGCATCCAGTAAGGAAATGGAGTTTGTAAACATAATAGACGACAATGACCTCCAAGCTCCCAATATTTAAATAACAAGGCAGAGCGACAATGGTTCACATCTGCAACAGAGTAGGTCAACATAGAGACCCATGGGTAACACTGTCAGAAGCAAAGAGGGAGACAGGAATTGAACTGGATTCAATATATTAACAGGAATACTATTGGTTGCAAGAAGTGTAGGCTACATGAGAGAACAGAAATGTAGTCATAATTGGTTTATAGAAAAAAAATCTGAACAGTGAGACTTGCCAGGGACACCAGCGATAGACAGGAGAGGATAATAAATACATTCAATAATGCGAAGAACATAATAGATCCGCCAGGATAATGGAAACCAATCATAATATGTAGAAAGATACCAAACAAAATTGGATAAACCCCTGTCCATTTTTGGAACAGTCCAGTCTAATGTTCTCAGATTCTGATCCATTGGTGGATAATTCCAGTCGAAAGTTCTCAGATTTGATCTCTCTTTCCCCTCTCTCTGGAGCCACTGATCCTTGTTGTGCTCTCGGAGATGTTCCCGTTCATATTGTGGAATAACACATTGACGGAGCACATTTATCAGTAAAAGATGGAAACCCTCCACTGGAATAATTAAAATCCATTGAGACTGACATTAACCACAGTCACTGAACGAACACATTCAGTTAACCCCTTCCTTACATCACATTTCATACCATAATAAAAGGGAATATTTACTCAGTCTGGATGGAATGGATGAGGGTTACTGCCGGACCGACTATAAATCTTTCAATCTTACTTTGTACCATTTCCTTGTATCTGGGAGAATTTTCAGAGCTGTGCAAGGCTGTATATGTCCCACTCTGTTTATAAAAGGAGACAGAGATGAAATAACAGTTCAGCTGCATAAAACATCTGCCGGGGAAATTTCTGAATGCACTAACTCAAGGGAGAAAGTGAGGATTGCAGATGCTGGAGGACAGAGTCGAGAATGTGATGCTGGAAAAGCACAGCTCTTCAGGCAGCATCGAAGAGCAGAAGAATCCACAGTTCATGTGTCAGTCCTTCATCAGGAATGAGGCTTGTCACCCAAAGGTGCTGAGAGATAAATGGGAAGTGGATAGGAATGGGTGAAGGTAGATGAGAATGTGGCAGGGAGATGAAGTTGGGGGTGGAGGTGATATGTTGGAGAGATGGGGAACAGAAAGATGGGAAGGAAGATGGGCAGGTAGGACAGGTCACGGGGGTAGGTTGAATTAGAAGGTTAACGTGTGGGAAAGGAAAATGAGGAAACTAGTGAAATCCACATTGATCCCATGTGGTTACAATGGCCAAAGGTGGAAGATGAGGCTTTCTTCCTCCAGGCATTAGGTGGTTAGGGGGTGATGGTGGAGGAGGCCCAGGACCTTGGCGGAGTAGGAGAGTGTGCTGAAATGTTTGGCCATGCGACAGTGGGGTTGGTTGGTGCGAGTGTCCTGGCGATGTTCTCTGAAGCATGCCGCAAGTTAATGCCATGTCTCCCCAATGTGGAGGGGACAACACCAGGAGCAATGGATACAGTAGATGGTGTGTCTGGAAGTGCAGGTAAAATGCTGATGGATGTGGAAGGATCATTTGGGGCCTTGGGCGGAGGTGCGGAGGGAGGTGAGGACACAGGTTTTGCAATTCCTGCGGTGGCAAGGGAAGGAGCTGCGAGGGGATAGTACTTTGGTGGGGGATGTTGACCTGATGAGGTAGTCACAGAGGCAACAGTCTTTCTTGAATGCAGATTGGCGTGGGGAGGGAAATATATCTCTAGTGGTGGGATCTGTTTGTAGATGGCGCAAATGGGGGAGGAAAATACATTATATCTGGGGAGGTTTGTTGGGGTGGAAGGTGAGGAACAGGCATGCTATTTTCCTGTTGCGTTTTGAGGAGTGGGATTCGAAAGCAGAGGGCGGGAAGTAGATAAGATACGCTGCAGGGCATCGTCGACCATTGGGGAGGGGAAATTGCGTTTTTTGAAGATGGAGGCCATCTGAGATATATGCTGGGATCAGAGTGTGGTGCTGGAAAAGCAGGCTAAATCAGATAGCATCCGAGGAGCAGGAAAATCGATGTTTTGAGCAAAAGCCCTTCAACAGGAATCGGACTTTTGCTCAAAACATTGACGTCCCTGCTCATTGGATGCTGCCTGACATGCTGCGCTTTTCCAGACCACACTCTGGACTCTAATCTCCAGCTTCTGCTGTACTAATTTCCGCCATTAGGTTCAGCCACTTCCGTAATACTGCCTTGAATTCTATTCTCCCTGCTATAGAAAATATGTTGTTAAAGTTAAAAGGGTGCAGTAAAAATTTACAAGTATGTTGCTGATGTTGGGGGAGCGGGTGATGTTGACCTACACAAAGAGTATGAATAGGTTGGGGTTATATTCCCTGGAGCGTTGAGTTTGAGGAATCACCTTACTGAGATTTATAGTGTTGAATCACGATGCTCCAAAGTGAGCAACGTCAAAGAACAGAGAAAGAGTCAGGACAGTTATTCACATTATAACTGGACAATTGCTCATGGGACAGATTGCTGAAATATCCAAGTAGACGGAGGATTCAGAATTTGGAGGGTCCAATTACAAGAATGAGAACATAAATAAACGCATTTTCATATTGACTGAAATGATTAGTTATATCACATTCTCAATCCACCTCAAAGAACCAGCCGTGACACCATAAATCCGGAGGAGATATCTGTTCAGCATGAAGCACTGTGCAGACCAGGCTCGTGTACTGCTGAACACAACCCTGGAATCGTTCCAGTGTGGAACACTGGGCAGACGATAGCAGTGCATTGATCTATAAACCCAGATCAGAAATGTTTTCAGCATGAAGCACTGTGCAGACTGGGCTGATGCACTGTACAATAAAAGCCACAATGTACCTCAAGTCGAAATTTATGCAGACCACAGCAGTGCATTGATCTATAAACCCAGATAAGATATGTGATCAGGGTGTGGAACCGTGTTCACCACCCCAGTACATTGCTCAGTAACACTGTTTTAGTTCACTGGCCAGCGTGGGGAAAATTGCAGCCCATGCTAGGAGTGACACAATGTGCAGCTCCCATCCATTTACAGATCCATATCTACACTGTGCCATGATAAAGAGTGCTGTGGATGTGAACATGACTGCCAGAGAGCAATCGCCTGGGAATCAGTTTAAATACCAACAAATGGGAGAAGTTTGGGGTATAGACAGAGAGGGCCAAATTGAGAACCTATGCCATGGATGAATGTGTTCCCAGGTTCCAGAATGTTTAGAGATAAACCTTTCAACAGTATCCTGCAACATAAGCCAGTGTTTCCAGGAATGATGGGTGAATGGGATATTGCTGTGAGGTCAGATGATGGAGAGTATTGGATAAGCAATTGTTCTGCTGCTTTGTAACTTGGAGAAGAGTCAGCACAGACTTCGATTAATTGGGCTGAATCTAACAATAGCTTGTCTCAGTGACATTTTCATTTATTGTGACAGAGGGATTGTCTGTACAAGGTCGTGTTAGTTTCCTGATGCTATCTTATTGAACACACTTCATTAACTACCCACCCACCCCATGGTATCCCTCTCATTCAATGCCAGCCTGTTTTTCCCACCCATTATAGCTGGAGGTATTCATGATTGCCTGGATTCCCCTGAAGAACACGTGATCTCAGGCACTGGGGCCATGTTTAAAAGGCCAATGGGCTCACAGTTCAGCTTTCTCAGTTCAGGGCTGCCCTGCACAGTTTAACCCGACCATGGCAGATGAGGGCCAAATATACGACGGTTTGTCGACAAGGGCAAGGTGGTCCTGGTGGATGGGCTAGTACAGAGTAGGACCATTCTCTTCCCAAAGGGGGCCACACCACTAGACTCACCGAGTGTTGTCTGTGCTCACCACCCAGCTCAGTGCACTATTTGCGGTCTGAAGAAATGTCCAGTAATACCGGCCAAGCATCAATGACCTTCCCCACTCTGTTAAAATAAGGCTCACCGTATTCTCTCTGCTCCCACACACTCACTGTATATCTGTTATAGCACTGACTCCCGAACCAGGCTCATGCTCCACCACTCTCACTGCATTGCCTTCTCTGCTCCCAGCTATCCCGCCCCCCGCCTCTCTCTCTCTCTCTCTCTCTCTCTCTCTCTCTCTCTCGCTCTGTCTCCACTACACCCCTTACACTAACAGCATTGCTTGGACAAATTACTGTCGACTGACTCTCTCTGGACACCTTACCATGTCCACGCTCCCCACCTGCACCAGCACTAACAGCAAGGAAACCAATTCCCAACCTCACTCCCTTCCGCCCTTCCACCCATTCCAGGAGAAACAGCCTTGAATAGGACGGAAAGGGCTAAGTCAGGTGATGGAGTGCCCGATATCCGTTCCCTTAGTCCCCGTCCCCGCCATGTGGGGAGGACACTGGTATGAGCTGAAGAGGACTGGTATGCCGTGTGGAGATTCTGAAACATCCATGTCCCACCAACCGAGTAAGGAGCAATGTTCACTGAAGGGGAATTCTCACTTTAAACCCACTGGCAGTTCCATTTCCCCCCGGCACAACTTAGAAGCGTGGCCCTGATGCCATCTCCTTTTTGAGCCGAGTTGGTACAAATGGAATCCCCATGGCCTCGGTGGGCAGGAGGATGTGCTCACAAAACATCGTCACCACCATCTCCCAGGAAGGGAGCACGAAGGCTCCCTCCTCCACCTCCTCCTGTAAACAGCTCAGGTACTGAAACTAATCTGCAAGAGGTACTGCTGTCCTCACTTGTCCTGACATCTTCAATAAACTGTGCTCATATATACCCAGGGCCTCTGTTCCTGCACCCCTTTTATAACCGTACAGCCTGTTTCATATTGTATTTCAATGTTCTTACTACCGAAGTGCATCACCTCACACTGCTCCGCATTGATCCTCATCTTCCATAAACCTGAAAACTACACCAACGCGTCACTGTCCTGTTGGAATTCCAAATTATCCATCACAAAAGTTTAGTTTTTCCACGCATGGTATCTGCAAGCATTGAAATTGTCCAACAGTCACATGCCACACCGAAATACCGACTCACTCACTAATGTGAGCAAGTGCAATACTAACACAGTCCCTGAGGACAGAATTAAATATTGACACACACCAGACAGTGTAAGTGAAATATTGACAGGAAAAAAACATGGAGCAAGAGAAATACCGACTGACACTCTATGTCTGTATTGATTTCCGTTTATTAATGAGTGTCTCCATGGCTCTGTATTAGTGTTTGTGTTTATCTGTGTGTATCCGTGTGGGGAGAGTCTGGCAGTCTCTGTGATGCTTAAAGTGATGTAATATCTCCCTGACATGAATTCTGAGGAAGTGTCACGACCTGAAACGTTAACTTTAGTTTCAGTCCACAGATGCTATCAGGCTTGCTCTGCTTTCTGTTGTTGTCAGTCTCTGCTGGCCTCCCCACACAACTGTACAGGTGAGAGTGGAGGGTGAAAAACATCAGAGATTCTATTTACGGGGGACAGATGGAGGGTAGCAGTTTTCAGCACCATCGGCACACGCAGGTACACACACACACACACACACACACACACACACACACACTCACACACACACACACACACGCAGAGACACACACACTCACAGAAACAGACACATCACATGCACAGAGACATAGATACACACAGGGGGCACACAGAGATACATGTAAACACACACAAATAGGCAAGCGTGGACAGAAATATGCAGATACATGCTTGGACATACAAACACACTTGGAGTCATAGAGTTACACTGGGTGTTTGGAAATGGACCTATCGGCTCATACAGTCCTTGCAGATGATAATCTCAAGCTAAACCAGTCCTGTCTGCATACACTTGGACCATATTTTCCCAAACCTTTTCTTATACTTGTAATTTAAACATTGTAACTTCACCCACATCCATCACTTCTCAGGTCGTTTTGTTCTGCAGCTTTGCAACTGGTAGTGGGTTCAGAAGAGTGTTTGACTCACTGGGCTGAATGTAACAGTAATTTGTCTCAGTGTCATTTTCATTGAGTGTGACAGAGGGATTGGCTGCATGAGTCCGAGCTAGATTCATGGTGTTATCTTATCGAACACACCCTATTAATTACCCACCCCACCCCATGGTGTCCCGCTCATTCAATGCTAGCCCGATTCTCCCACCCATCATGGCTGGAGGTACTCAACATTGCTCGAATGCCCGTGGATATTCTGTGATCTCTGGCACTTGAGCCATCTTTAAAAGGCCAATGTGCATACAGTTGAGCTATGTCACTTCAGAGCTGCCCTGCACATTTTACCCTGAGCATGGCAGATAATGGGCAATTATGTCACAGTTCGTTGATGCGGTCACAGAGGTCCTGGCAGATGGGCTCGTACAGAGGGGTCCATTCTCTTCCAAGAGGGGGGCACACCACCAGACACACCGAGCATGGTCTGAGCTCACCACCCAGCTCAGTGCAGCATCTGCGGTCTGAAGAAATGCCCAGCAATACAGGACAAGCATCAATAACCTTCCCTGCTCGGTCAGGATAAGGGTCACAGTATTCTCTTTGCTCCCTGTTCAGATTTTCTGCTACCGTTTTGGCTTAGATACATAAAACATCAGTGTTTGCTTCTCCTTGCTATTTGTAAGCTCTACCTAAACTGATTCCGTGAAAGCTGAGGGAACTTGTCTGTGTCTTTATTGATAGACATGGACGAGACATTCGACAAGGCTCATCTCGACGCTGGGATGATCTGAATAAATGTCCAACAATAAAGCGTAAGCATCAATAACCTACCCCGCTCTGCAAGGATTCTGTCCGCTCCCTCACACTCACTGTACATCTGTTACAGCATCTACCCACGAACAAAGCACACAAACCCACCAAAACTCTCAGACAAAAACTGACAAACTTAAAAGACCCAGTATAACCCATGGACAAAACCAAAGTCATCTATAAAATTCCATGCAAGGTCTACGTAGGACAAACAGGAAGAAAGTTAGCCACCAGGATACACGAACACTAGCTAGCCACAAAAAAGACACGACCCTCTCTCCCTCGTAGCCCTACACACGGATGAAGAAAAACACCATTTCGACTGGGACAACACATCTATCCTGGGACAGGCTAAGCAAAGACATGCCAGAGAATTCCTAGAGCCCTGGAACTCCAACCAAATCGCCATAAACAAACACATAGATCTAGATACCATCTATCAACCACTCAGAAAACTTACAGGAAATGACATCACCACAAACCCCAGGAACCCCATTCAGGACAAATATGTAAATAGAAAGCACTTGGAGGTCGCCACTGATGATGTTACATAGCCATGTAATGAAACGTCTGGATACCAAACCTACAGCTCAGCGAGCAAACCTACACTCTAAAGGCTCATGGTCCACTACTCTCACTACCACATGCAGCAAGTTCCCTCTCTACCTCTACCTCTCTCTCTCTCGCCTTTTCAATACCACCACAAGACGATTGAATTTTCTTGAGAATGCTGATTATGGAATGTTCCAGATAATGTTTCAAATGATTCGAATTTTCAGGGAAAGTGTCAGTGCCTGAGTATGAAACTCATAAGGGGAAGGAATAGAGATATACCTTTTTTACATCACATATAATTCAAATCCATCATGAGACCATTCAGCTCTTCAGATGTGCTATAGCATTTAATAATATCACGGCTGATCTGATGATTGTCTCAGTTACATGTTACAGGAACTTTCTGTCACTCAACCCTCTGGGTTCATGTCACTGACCAGACGACACTCCGATACTTTTAACCTGGTTTTACTCCAGTGCCTGTTCGAGGGCATTTCCCATGGAATTGGCCTCTCCAAACATTATATTCCATCTACGTTTTACTTTTATGTAATGGTAAGCACATTTTACATAGACAAATCAAAAATATACACTTATTTATGGATATGAATATCAAATTGCAGTTAATAATTCTGATTATTTCACTTGTTTCACCTTATTGTATTCAGCCTAAGACAGCTTTTAATCAATTTTCTCATTATACAATACTATTTATAGCAGAGAACGATTTTATCCTCAGCTGTTATCATGACCGTTATCAACATTGTGACTTTTTCCTTGTTAATGAAAGTTTCTCTTGCTTTTTGTCTGTGAATGTATCTGTCTGTTACAGTTACACAGTCTCCCACTCAGTTGGCTAGATACCTGGTTTGTGATGCAGAGGTTGGTCAACAGCGCAGGTTCAATTTCCCACACTGTCAGAGGTTACCATAAAGGGATCTCTTTCTCACCCTCACCCCATCACCCGTGGTGTGGTGACCCTCAGTGTAAACCACCACGAGTGGTCTCTCTCTAATGACAAAGCAGTCCCATGGTCCTTTCGAACTGTATTCCATCACTGTTGCATTTTAAATTTTTATCTATGTTATAATTTTGTTTTGTATTATTTTCCTGGATGTTTTGAATCTGAGTCATTTGGTACCACTGTCAGCATTTCCCCCACACCGCACATTCCTGCCGAATACTCCTTGACTCTATTGTTATTTATGGACCTTGCGTCTGTGCCTCAAAATAAAGAATTCAATATCTCTGTCCGCAATGTTCTGCGGGGAATAGAGTTAAAAAGACTCACAACACTGAGAAAACAAACATAAAAGTCATCTAAAATTAATTTACTTATCCTTACCTGAGCAACGATATAATGACATTGGAAGCAGATCAGATATCCTTCACATATTCCAAGGATGAGGGCTTATGCTATGAAGGCTTTAACAGGTTCCTGTTGGATTAGAGTTGAATGTATTGATACTTACAAAACCCTGCGGAGAGCAGACCAGGTAAATGACCACTGGGTGTTTGTATAGTCCAAACTTGTCATTGTCATAGAATCTCTACAGTGTGGAAGCAGGACGGTCTGCCCATAGAATCCACATCAACTAACCAAGCAGCATCGCATACAGACCTGCCTCCATGTAATCCTATATTTCTCATGACTAGCCCTCCTAATCGACACATCCCTGGACACAATGGGCAACTTAACATGGCCAATCCACTCTAAGCTGCATATCTCTGGTCTGTGGGAGGAAACTGGGGCACTGGGCGGAAACCCACACAGACACGTGGAGAATGTTCAAACTCCACAAAGAAGTTCGCTCTATGTCTGACTAAAGAAATCTGTCTGACTTGTTGCTATCACTGAACCTGACCCAGTCTGAGACCTTTATCATTAGCTATTTCACGAACCTGGTTCCATTTAAAATTTGTTGTGAACAATGGAGGAGTGGGACTAGAAAAGGAAATAATGACACCCTCCAACCTCATTCAGAACTGGAGTGAGGAAAAATTCACAAAGTGGGATTTCACTCAAGTGGGAACTATCTTTCCAGAAGTTTGGGATGGCCAGATCTTTATATTATACCGATATTGGCTTTGTCTAATTTTCGAGAGACAGGTGAATCAGGGATAATGGTGCATGGAGAGCAAAGTGCAGCGCGGAACACAATGAGATGATCCGCCACCTTACTACTGGTGGGACAGTGTCAAAGGACCGAATGCGCCCCTCGTGTCCCTCAGCTCTGTGTTCTGATGTTCCATTCAGCCCTTCGGACCTGCTGCACGGCAGATCAAGGCCACTCTGATGGTTACGTGTAATTTCAGAAATGTTCTTGGAATTACAGGGCGGGTCAGGTAGTTAGCCCATCTCTCCAATCCCTCTTTCCAGGCTTGCCCACTCTGGAACTTCTGCTCGAGATGTGGGTCATGTTAGAGACCCAGATTCACTGGGAATAAAGGCCCCATACACCCCCACCCCCCAGGATGAACTCAAAAATTCCTCTGCTCTCCCTGAATACAACATTCTACAATACAACTTCTAGGAAAATAACCAGTTACTTTCCAAAAGCATAACATTTGAACGTAAGTAATGGAACAGAAGTAGGGCATTCGGCCCCTCAAGCCTGCACTGCTAGTCAATAAGAACATGGCTGATCTACTCCAGGGCTCAACACCACTTTCCTGCTAACCCCTTGTATTCCTCAACTTGCTGAACTGTCAAAAACCAATCCACCCCGTCTGTAAATACATTCAGTGACCCAGCCCCCACAACTCTCTGGATTGGGGAATTCCAGACATTCACTGCCTTCTGAGAGGAGACATTTCTTTACATCTCAGGTTGAAATCGATATCGCTAATTCTGTATCTATGTCCCCGAGTTCGAGACTCAGCACAGGAAAAGAAACACATCCTCAACATCTCCACATCCCGCTTCAGACCAGATGTGAGGCAGAAATCCTCAAATTAGATTTCTGCTTGTGGCGGAACACATGAGCAGCGGAGGCTGACTCCATTCTCCCAGTTTCTCCATATCTGTTGTTTCTATTTGATAATGCCACGTTCTAATGAGCTGCCTCTGACGTGATCTTCTTTTCCATCAAACCAGGAATCCCCTAACTCAGGTGGACAGGACCTTCAACTCTCACTGTTCCATCTCCCACGGCATCACCCTCACCCCGGCCCCTTTTTCCCAGTACAATGATAGATCGGCCCTTTCCCTCAATTCACACTGCACTAGACTCCACAGTCATAGAATCGTCCTCTGCCACTTCCAATACTTCCAGCAAGACAGCACCATCAAACAAATCTTCCCCTCCAGTTCACTGTCTGCATTTCACAGGGATCATTCACTCTGTGACACCCTCCATCTCCCCGAACACTTCTCCACTCCCCCATTAGCAATTTCTTATGCAACTGCAGAAGCTGCAACACATGCTCATTCAACTCTTCCTCCTTCGCTGTCCAAGGCCTCAATCACACTTCCCAGGTGAAGCAACATTTCTCTTGTACTCTTTCAATCCAGTCTCCTCTCACTTTGCTCACAATGCAGTCTCCTTTACATTGGGGAAACCAAACAGAGACTGCTTTGAGGAACACTTCCACTCTATTTGTAGGAATAACCATGACACCCTCATTGCTTCTCATTTCAATAACCTACATTGCTCTCATGCTAACATTTCGGTCCTGGGCTGCTGCAATCTTCCAGTGAAGCACAACCTAAGCTTGAGTTATACCTCACTTTACACTTCGGTACGTTTCCACCTATAGGAATTAATCTTCAATTTCAGAACTTCACAGCCTGACCCCATTATGGCTGTCCTCCATTCTTCGTACAGTCTGATTCCTGGTTTCCCTATCTTCGTGGTCTCCCTATGACTTTGTCTTTGTCTTCTTTATCATGCACTGAATAGAGACAACCAATTTCTCCAATTCACAATTTAATTTATACCCATTTTAAATCGGTTCTTCTTTCACCTCAATTAAAACTCCAATCCTCTCTGCCATTGCGCCTCGACATGCTCTGTTTCCTATCATCCCTCGTCCAATTTTGCCAAAGAATTAGGAAGTCATTTTCAGTTCTGTACAGGAGTCACGCTGGACTTGAAACATTATCTCTGTTTCTCTGTCTCGCCAGATGCAGCCAGATCTGCTGACTTTCTCCAGCAAGTTTTATTTTTGAACAAGTTTCAAAGACGTGTGTCAATGCTGCTTAAACCCCCTGTTAAACATGGAACGCCAGAGACCAGGAAGTGAACAATAATGCAAGATGCACAAATTCAGTATTAGATTGAAGAAGACATCAAGAAACCTGAGGAAAAGCGCACTTAATGAGAATCGATCATGATCTCTTCACTGTTTGCATTCATTTACAGCACAAGGGAAGCTGTCTATTATCACAAGCATCAATCATATCACTGCAAGAGATCCTCAGGGTAGCTCCCTCAGCCCAGGCATTTCCAATTTATCAACACAGAATCCATATAGTGTGGAAGGAGGCCATTCAGCCTATTGAGTCCAAACTGAGCAGAAATGGGGATCATCACTGAAGTTTCCATAAAGTTCAGAAAATCTTGTCCCCCTGCTGCTCCTGAAGCAATCGGTGTTCATGTGCGACTCGACCTGAACAACATTCAATATGGTGCTGTTAAAGCCTGGGTAGCATTCATATAACAGCACTGTACATTTCCACTGTAAAAGGAGGAGCTCATTCAGCACCTCAATCTGGGTTCACAGGAATATAGAGAAGTCTTTCTGCCCATCAAAACTACTCGGCAAGACATAGGATATCTCATTCAGTCCCTCCTGCCTGTTACAAAGGAAGAGGATGAATTTGCTCACGTCGCTTACACAGGATCACAAAGAGACCATTGCATACCCGGAGTCATTAACAAGGAACAGGAAGCTGTGACTCAGCTTCTCAAGTCACTGACACAGCATCAGGAGGGTGTCAGAGATGCTCCAACATCATAAACAAATGAAGCAGGGACTGACCAGAGAGACTACTCCAATGTGAACCACCTGGCTTAATTATTCATCGTACATACATGTTACTTTAACATGGTTTTCTGGCAGTCAGAATGATGTCAACATTTTTAGCCATTCTCCAAGTTGTCTTCCATCTCCAAGAAAGCATACCCTTGGTCTGCATGAATGTTCGGAATCTTGTGTGGAATAGCTAACTGTTTCAGAATGAAGGTATTGTGAGTGCTGACAGAATTGTGTCCAAAGTGACATTCAATGCAGTGTCACTCAGTAACTGTGTATTAAAGTGTTCAGAGTTCATTCAGAGCCTGTACCTCTCTGTCAATCGACATGAGGGCTCTGCAGATGCATGTAAAGTGTTTGGAATCAAACATCTAATGAAAAGTATAGAATTTTCAGCCTATTCAGCTTATTGAGACATAATGAGTGTCCGTCCATAACCAGAAGTTTCAACTTCTTTTTCTCTCTCAGTGTTACAGATTAAACACATAGTTACTGCAGTCTGTCCTGGTGGTACCATCATGCCAGGATTTAGTCTGGTCAAAACGTCTTTGCACTGTCTCTGTGACAAAGCGACCACTATTTATAAAGCAGGGAAATCTTTACACAATGCACCAAATGCTCTCTCAACAAAACACTACCTTTGGAAAAGATATATGAACTCTGGTACTACAATCATTTTGCATGAAGAGCCACATACAATTTATTTCTGGCCCCGTAAGAATTATTTTAATGAATTACGACCAAGGACATCCAGGTCGTTTTCAACGACAACCCTTCACAAACTTTCACAATTTAATGAATATAAATGTTCGTGATGGGATTTGTTGTTTACATCTGAATTGTTTTATACGTTGTGAACAGCTATTGCCCAAACACTGATTCTGCTGCCACCCATCAAGCCTTAAGTCCAGGGAAAATCCCGATTCTTCTCGCATCTCCATTACCCAATTTTTAATCCATGGAGTATATAGTCCACCCATAACTCCGCATGGACATTAACATTCCCTACTCACACGTATTCAACCATGTCAACATCTGCTGAATATTCAAATACTCCACTCCCATTGGTTCTCAATTGTCGATGTCACAACGGGCAATGTCCACAAACCCCAGCAGGTTTATCAAAGATCATTGCCCTTTCCTGAATCTAGGCAAACTCTACCAAGTCATATCATTATTCTCCGTTACCTTTCTTCGTGGTGTCAGGACCAACGTATTCCTGTCAGCAGGCAGATGGCTTCTGTCAGCTAGTAATGCATTGGAGGACTGCACTGCGGAGATGGTGGATATGTCACTGACCCCTGCCTGTAATGTTCCCGAACCAATCCAGTTCACTTCATGTTGACTGTCAGTACACTCCTGTTCCAGGTGTGAGGCTACATGTTATACTGAAGGAGAGGATACAGCTCAATGATTACCTCATATTTTAAACAAACTGGTTTCACACTTTACACTTGGAATGAGTCCAGCTCAGACAAATGTTCCCGGAAATCCCAGGGAAGATAGTGCAATGCCTTACTTCTCCCTGCTAACAATGCTTCCCTTCTATGTAGTCTCAGCTCCATTTGTTTACCATGGACCCAGACACTCTGTAAATGCAGTGTCCAGAGTGGGATAAAAAGACTGTTGGGTCTCCCTGTATGACCCCAGCAGCTGATAACGCAAACCTTAAAATTGCGTCAACAGAGCCTCCACTGACTTTCCAAAGACAGGAGAAAGGCAATTCCCCACATACATGGTGCACCCATTCAGTGTTGCAAACGCCTCCATTTCCTCAATTTCTCTTCCTGGCTGAGAAAACCGTTACATCTCTGCACAGTCCGAACGTAACAGTTCCTCTGTGCAAAGCAGTTGACAATGGAACATTGTGTTTCTCTGTATCTCAGCAACTATAAGGGCAGCACCAGTACTGCCAATGGAGTAGATCATCACAGTCAGAGAAGAGAGTCAGTACGAACATAACTCACTTTAAGCAGGCATCCTAAATAGATATGACATTCACGAATTTCGGAAAAGGGGAAACGTTGGAACTTCCCATTCTATTTTCCTTTCAGTTCATAATCAGCAGTACATTTGCTCGCTTTTCTTTTTTCTCTCTCTTTCTGTCCATTTCTCCCTCTATTCAATTCAAATCTTGCTCCACCTCTACCTCCAACTCAGCCATCCCTGATACCAATATAAGTAATATTATTTCCCAATTGATTTCCGTTGTGAAGCAGGGACACAGGACTCGTAAGATTATCTGTGTTTCTAAACACAGAGGCTGCCTTTCTGTTGAGATTCTCCAACACTTTCAGACGCTGTAGAATTTTATGTCAGATCTCCAGCATCCACAGTTCCTTGGTTTATTTCACCTTTAATGTTGTTTCCCGGGATGTTAGCATCACTGGCAAGGGCAGCATTTGTGGTCCACCATTAATAGCCCTTCGACTGTGAGGTGCTTTGTCAAGACAATATGGAGCCAATCGCCTTGCTGTGAGTCTAAAAACAAACTTATTCCAGATTGGGCAACAATGTTAACTTTCTTTACCAAAAGCTATCAGTGAAAAATAAAAATAAATCCTGATGGTTTCTGTTTTCCAAGAGTGAAATTAGATTTCATTCCCACTTTTGTCATTCGAATTTAAGCTCTGTTATCGGCTGTGGTAGGATTTTAACCATTGCCTTTGGAGTCATAGCCTGTGCCTCTGAATTAACCGTCCAGTTGCACTATCACTCTGATATCGAGTCCTTATCCCATAGTCCATCTTCCCTGTTCCCTCTTCCCTGTCAAAGAGAGATGGCGGGGGAATCAGTTTAAGTACCAACAAAGAAAAGGATTTTGGGAAAAAAGAGAAAAGGAGATTGAGAAAAAAAATCATATGAGATCACAGGTTTCAGAATGCTGAAATGAAGATATTTCGAAAGCATCCTGCAAAATGAGGCAGTATTCCGAGGAATGATGTATGAACGGGATGCTGGCGTCTCTTCAAATGATGGAAAATATTGGATGAGCATTTGTTCTGCAGCTTTGTAACTGGGAGTGAGGTCAGCAGAGTCTTCGACTCACTGGGCTTAATCTAACAATAATTTGTCTCAGTGCCATTTTCATTAAGTGTGACAGGGGGTTATCTGCACGCGGCCGAGCTAGTTTCCTGGTGCTATCTTATCTGACTCACCTAATTAACTACACATGGCGTCCCTCTCATTCAACACCAACCCGATTCTCCCATCCATCATGGCTGAAGGTACTTCCCAAGGCCCGCATTCTCCGTTGTATTCTGTGATCCCTGACACTGGTGCCATCTTTAAAAGGCCAATGGACACACAGTTAAGCTTCCTCAGTGTGGAGCTGCCCTGCAGTTTACCCCGAGAAGGGCAGATAAGGGGAAATTACACCATGCTTTTTAAACAGGTGTATGGAAGTCCTGGTGAACGGGCTAGAATAGAGGGATACCATTCTAACTCCAGAGGAAGATGCACCACCAGACCCACCGAGCATGGTCTGAGCTCCCCACTCAGCTCAGTGCAGTATCTGCGGTCTGAGGAAATGTCCAGCAATACACTACTAGGATCAATAATCTTCCCCGCTCTGCCAGGATAAGGGTCACCATATTGTCTCTTCACCCTCAAACTTACGGAACTGCCTGAACAAGGCTTATGATCCACCTCTTACACTACTGCATGCAACACCTTTCCACCTCTCTCTCTCTCTCTCTGTCACACACACACACACACACACACACTCTGTCTCTCTCTCTCTCTCTCTCTCTCTCTCTCTTTCTCTCTGTTGCCTTTGCAATACTGCCACATGGGGACAGAATATTCTGGAAGGGGCCAAATCTGGAATGCTCCAAGTAATGTTCCAAATAATTCGCATTTTCAGGAAAATGTCAATGCCCCAGGGGTAACAGAGGCGAATGACTAAAGATGCATGCTTCCCAAATCGCATACAGTTCAAAGCCATCATGAGGCTATTTATTGCTTCAAATGTGCTTTAGCATTTAATAAGATCGCGTCTGATCAGATAGTTTTCTCAGCTCTATGTGACAAGAAATTTCAGTCATTCATCTCCCTGGGTTACTGTCCCTGAGCAGACAATACTTGAGGTACTTTCCCCCCGAATCACTTGAAATGCCTGTTTGAGGGAATGGACTCTCCTTACAATATACATTTCATCCGCTTTATACTTCTACGTAATGATAAGCACATTTTACACAGACGAATCAACATACACACTTATTTTATGGTTATCAACATCCAATCACATTTAGTAATCTTAGTTATTTCACTTGTCTCACCTTATTGTATTCAGCCAAAGACAACTTCTAAACACCCGTCTCATTATAAAGTACATTTTCGAGCAGAGAACGTTTTTATCCACAGCCGTTATCTTGACCATTATCTGAAGTGTACCTTTTTCTTTGCTATAAAGTTTTTCTTGCCCTTTGTCTGTTACTGTTTCTGTCTGTAACAGTTACACAGTCTCCCACTCAGTTGGCTGGACTGCTGATTTGTGATGTGGAGGGAGGCCAACAGCACAGGTATAATTCCCCACACTGACAGAGATTACCATGAAGCGGACGCTCTCTCAACCTCACCCTGTCACCGGGGTGCACAGATTCTCAGCTTAAACCACGACGAGTGGTCCTTCTCTCTCTCTCTCTCTAATGACAGAGCAGCCCCATGATCCTATGGAACTCTATTATATCACTGTTATCATTTTAAAAATTACCTATTTTATCATTTCGGTTTGCATTATATTCCTGGATGTTCTGGAGCAGTGTGATTTTGTACCACCGTCAGCATTTCCCCGACACTGCACATTCCTATCCATTCCCTGATAATCTCTCACTCTGTTGTTATGTCTGTCTGCACAGCTTCTGTCTGTGCCTCAAAAAAAAATCAATATCTCTGCTGCCAATGTTCTGCGGGAAAGTGAGTTCCAAAGACTCACAACACTGAGAAAACAAAAATTAACCTCATCTCTGTATAAGATGTTTTTGTTGCCTTATCAGAGAAAAGATATAATTACATCGGAAGCAATTCAGAGATGTTTCAATTCACGTATTCCACGGATGAAGGGCTTATATTATGAAGGCTTTAACAGGTTACTCTAGGAATGAGAGATGATCTTATTTAAAGATACAAGACTATGAGGAGAGTGGAGCAGATCGGTAACCCCAACAGTGTGGAAGCAGGACATTCTGCCCATCGAATCCACACCGACCACCAAACAGCATCCCATCCAGACCTGCCCTTCCTTACCCAATCCATGTAATCCTGCAGTCCCATGACTAACCCACCTAAAGTACACATCCCTGGGGAATTTGGGAGAATTAGCATGACCAATCCACTCTAAGCTGCACATCTTTGGACTGTGGGAGGCAACTGGAGCAATGGGAGGAAAGCCACACAGACACATGGAGAATGTTGAAACTCCACATAGATGATCACTTGAGGTTGGAATTGAACCTGGCTCGTTGGTGATGTGAAGCAGCAATGCGAACCACATATCCACCATGTTCCTTCGTTAGCTCTATTTGTTACTTGTTCTGACTAAATCAATCTGCCGGAATTGTTCCTATCACTGAACCTGACCCAGTCTGAGACCTTTATCATTGGCTATATCACCAACCTGATTACATTTAAAATTCGTTGTGAGCAGTGGAGGAGTGGGACTAGAAACGGAAACAGCAACACCCTCCAATTTCAGTCAGAACCGGAACGAGGAGAAATTCACAAAGTGGGATTTCATTCAAGTGGGAATTCTCTTTCCCAAAAGTTTGGAAGGGCAGATTTTTTATATTATATCAAGGCTGGTTCGTTTGATTTTCCTCAGACAAGTGAATCAGGGTTAATAGTGCATGGAGAGAAAAGTGCAGCTGGGACCACAATGAGATGGGTGGCACTGTGGTTAGCACTGCTGCCTCACATCACCAGAAACCCGGGTTCAATTCCCGCCTCAGGCGACTGACTGTGTGGAGTTTGCACATTATCCACGTGTCTGCGTGGGATTCCTCCGGGAGCTCCAGTTTCCTTCCACACTACAAAAATGTGCAGATTAGGTGAATTGGCCATGCTAAATTGCCTGTAGTGTTAGGTGAAGGGGTAAACGTAGGGGAATGGGTCTGGGTGGGTTGCACTTCGGCGGGTTGGTGTGGACTTGTTGGGCTGAAGGGCCTGTTTCCACACTATAAGTAATCTAAAGCAATGAGCCATGACCTTATTTACTTGTGGAGTACAGTCAAAGAGCCGAATGGCCCTCTCGTGTCCTTCAGCCCTATGTTCTATGTTCCCTTCAGAACTGCTACTCAGGGGAGGATTGAGGCCACTCCCACGGTTAGGTGTAGTTTGGGAAATGTCCGTAGAATATCCAGGCTGAGGCTGGAGCTAAGCCCCACCCCCAATTCCTCTATTCAGGCTTCCCTTCTCTGTGACTTCTGGCTCGAGATGTGGGTCATGTTACAAACCCAGATTCATTGTAAGTACAGCCACCATAACCCACCCAGGGTCATCTTAAACAAACCCACTGCTCTTCCTGAATGCAACATGGTACAACACAACTTCCAGAAAAAATAACCAGTGACTTTCCAAAAGCAGACATGAGAACTTATGAAATAGGAACAGGAGCAGGCTGTTCAGCCTCTCAAGCCAGCACTGACATTCAATAGGTACATGGCTGATCTACTCCACGGCTAAACTCCACTTTTCTGCTAATACCATGTATCCCTCAACTTGCTGATGTGGCAAAAAACAATCCGACCCGTATGTAAATACAGTCAGTGATTCAGCCCCCACAACTCTCTGGGTTAGGGAATTCCTGACAGTCACTACCTTCTGAAAGAATACTTCTTTTTGCATCTCAGAATTAAATCAATACCTCCTATTCTGTTTCTATGTCCCAGAGTTCGAGACTCTGCCCAGATGTGAAAGCACATCTAGCTTGCCAAGACCCCTCTGTATCTTGTACATTTCAGCAATATCACCCTCATTCATTTCAACCACAATGAATAATCTTCTTACCATTTTTGATGTACACAATAATTCAACCCTTTCATCCCAGGATCCCGCCTAATGTACCAACCTGTTTACTTGCTGCATCAGCATGCTGACGTGATGTTTCATAAACAGGAACACTCCAAACCCTTCATACTGCTCCGGTTTGGGAGTCCTCTTAATTAAATAACAACCTGCCTTTTGGTTCCTGGTGTCATCCACAAACTCGTATGTATATTGCACTCAGCTCCCCCCTTCAGGCTATCGGTATAGATTGTGAATAACTCTGGCCATCGGACTGATATTTGTGGTAGTCCAGTTATTATTTACTTCAATACTCTTTATCATAAACTACCATTAATCCTGACTCTCCGATTTCTATGTGTTAACCAACTGTCATCCCGTGCTAATACATTATTCATCATACTATGAGCTGCTGCCTTGTATATGAACCTTAATTTTGTGATACCTTGTTGAAAATCTCTGGAAAGCCTCGTGTCTACCAGTTCCCTTTATCACATCCCCTGTTACATTCTCGGAGATCTCCAGAAAAAAAAACTTACATGATTTTGCAAGGCAAACTATAGTTTTACTTACACAAAACCATGATGAATCTGCGTGAAGCTTTTCTAAATGCCCTGAAATTCCTTCCTTAATAACAGACTCTCGCAGATTCTCAGCAATAATGGTGAGGCTAAATGGTTCCTGCTTTCTGTCTCGCTCCTTTCTTGAAGTCAGGTGCCACATTGGGGGGTCTCCAATTTCGATGGAACACTCCTGTAATCCAGAGACTTATGGAGTATTTCACACAGTACCCCTAGTCACTCAGTAACCACTTCTTTTAAAGCTAGGTATGAATTATTGCTGACCTTTCTACTCTAACTCTTATCTGTTTGTTAAAATCATTGTTCATTGTTTGGAGACAGTTCAAATGCTTCCCTCCTATTACCATTTTGTTTATATTATTTAAATACTTACAGTCGCTGTGAGGAATGATGTAAAATGCTGGTGTAAATTATCTGTTCCCTGTAGACAGTTCCCCAGTTACGCCCTCCTTGACTTAATTTCTAACTAAGGTCACACACACATCTTGAAAGGTTTTTTATATATATATATATTTAGGAAAAGCTTGTGAAGCTTGTTTTTATATTTGTTGCTAATTTACTTACATCATTTTTTTCTTCCTTTTACTTCACTTTCTAGATTCAGACATAGAACATAGAACAGTACAGCAGAGAACAGGCCTTTCAGCCCACGATGTTGCCCTGACCATTGATCCTCATGTATGCACCCTCAAATTTCTGTGACCATATGCATGTCCAGCAGTCTCTTAAATGTCCCCAATGACCTTGCTTCCACAACTGCTGCTGGCAACGCATTCCATGCTCTCACAACTCTCTGCGTAAAGAACCCGTCTCTGACATCCCCTCTATACTTTCATCCATCCAGCTTAAAACTATGACCCCTCGTGTTAGCCATTTCTGCCCTGAGAAATAGTCTCTCGCTATCGACTCTATCTATGCCACCCATTATCTTGCATACCTCAATTGGGTCCCCTCTACTCCTCCTTTTCTCCAATGAAAAAAGTCCGAGCTCAGTCAACCTCTCTTCATAAGATAAGCCCTCCAGTCCAGGTAGCATCCTGGTAAACCTCCTCTGAACCCTCTCATAAGCATCCCCATATTTCCTATAATAGGGCTACCAGAACTGGACGCAGTATACCAAATACGGTCTATACAATGTTTCATCGAGCTGCAACAAGATCTCACGACTCTTAAACTCAATCTCCCTGTTAATGAAAGCCAAAACACCATATGTTTTCTTAACAACCCTGTCCACTTGGGTGGCCATTTTAAGTGATCTATGTACCTGCACCCCAAGATCCCTCTGTTCCTCCACACTGCCAAGAATCCTACCCTTAATCCTGTACTCAGCTTTCAAATCCGATGTTCCAAAATGCATCACTTCGCATTTATCAAGGTTGAATTCCATCTGCCACCTCTCAGCCCATCTCTGCATCCTGTCAATGTCCAGCTGCAGCCTACAACAGTCCTCTATACGGTCAACGACACCTCCAACCTTTGTGTCGTCTGAAAACTTGCTGACCCATCCTTCAATCCCCTCATCCAAGTCATTAATAAAAATTACAAACAGTAGAGGCCAAAGGACAGATTCCTGTGGAACACCACTCTCCACTGACTTCCAGGCAGAATATTTCCCTTCTCCTACCACTCGCTGTGTTCTGTTGGCCAGCCATTTCTGTAGCTAGGCAGCTAAATTCCCCTGTATCCCATTCCTCCTCACCTTCTGAATGAGCCAACATGGGAAACCTTATCAAATGCCTTGCTGAGGTCCATATTCACCACATCCACAGCTCGAACCTCATCAACGTTTCTCGTCAAATCCTCAAAGAAATCAATAAGATTTGTGAGGCATGACCTGTCCCTCACAAAGCCGTGTTGACTGCATTTCATCAAGCCATGCTCTTCTAGATTGTCATAAATCCTATCCCTCAGAACCCTTTCTAATACCTTGCAGACGACAGACGTGAGACTTACTGGTCTTTAATTGCTGGGATTTCCCTATTTCCTTTCTTGAAGAGAGGAATTGCATTTGCTTCTCCCAAGTCCTCAGGTACGACTCCAGTGGAGAGCGAGGATGAAAAGATCTGAAGCAAATGTCGAAGCAATTGTATATATTGTTTCCCAAAGAAACCGAGGATAAATCTGGTCCAGGCCTGGCGACTTGTCAATCTTAATTTTTGACAATATTTTCAGCACATCAGCTTCCTCTATCCCTATCCATTCCAGCATGCACACCGGCTTTTCAAAAGTTTCATTCACCACAAAGTTCATTTGGCATCATATAGCGCACAAATAGAACCTTTGATCCAACGTGCCCATGCTAGCCAGGTTTTTCAAACTAAGTTAGACCCATCTGCTTGCTCTTGGCCTATATGCATTTAAATGTTTCCCATTCATATGTTTGTTAAAATGTCTTTGAAATTTTGCAAATGTACTTGCATCTGCCATTCTCCCTCTGGAAGTTCATTCCATTTACACACCAACTTCTGCATGAAAGCCCTGCCCTTTTGTCCATTTCAAATCTTCCCCTTTCACCTTAGAGTTGTGTCCTCCATGTATGAACTTCCCTTTCCTATGAGAAAATACCTTGTCTATTCACACTACCCATACCGCTCATGACTTTATCTGCTTCTATAATATCACCCCTCAACATCCTACACTCCATCTGATCCTAACTTCAAGAACAAACATTTAAAGATAAGCACTGCAAATTCAAAATAATATTGAAAATGACAGGTAAACAACACTCAGCCCAACCGTCATACTGTGATTTGTTTTCCTCCTTGTTACAATACTAAGGCAGCAGGAAACTCTTACTAGTTCAAAAAAGAAGTCTAACACCTAAATTACTTTGTCTAAAGGGAGTGATGGTCTCTACAGTGAAAACGTATCTCTGGCCAGATCTATGTAACAAAGAGAATTCTAATACCACACGGTCAACATGCAGTTACCTTTAGCAGAGTGAGATGAAGGCTGAGTATATCATTTTGGATTTTGGATCTCAATGTGAATTCAGGGCATGGGGGAGAGGTGTTTTCAATAAGGTTTACTCCAAGAAGGAAAGTTTCCAGAATGAGATGTGAGTGGGAGATGTAAAACAGCATGAATAGAGAGGCCGAGCCATTTTGAGACCAGAGGCAAAGTGGCAGCACGAAACGCAGCTTGAAGATAGTTCAGGGAAGGTCAACTGGATCAAAGAGCTTCAGGTGAAGTGGGTAGGGACCATAATGTGAGAGAATGTGCTCTGCAATTGGAGAGGGAGAATCTGGAATCAGGAAGGGGAGACGAGCAGGGAAGAGGATGGAGCAACAATGGCAGGAGTTGCTGTGAGTGCTTCAGGAAGCCCAGCTGAAATTCATGCATAGTATCTGCCAGTAGTCCCTCAAATAAACATCCTAAATCTGGCACGATATCTATGCTCATCAATTTGTGATTGAATAGCATCCTTGAGAGCTTTAATCAATCATGGTTGGTTCATCTCCTTTCAAGTCCTTCTTTTTGAACAGAAACAAATAATTGCTGAACATTATGGAATATCAGCTTGAATGTCTGCCTATGTATACCATTGACCTTCCTCTGGGTCTCTATCCACATCAAGCTTCAGATCAAATGTGAGACAGATCTCTTCCATTTAATGTCTGGTTCTTTTCAATCACTCAGCGGGAACTTCTGCATGTGGTTGAATACACGATCAGCGGAGCCTGACTCTTTTCTCGCAGTTTCTCCGTCTCTGCTGTTTCTGCTGATGATGCCACTTTCCAGTGGGCTACCTCTGATGTGAGCACTTTTCCTTCAAACCAGGAATCCCCGAAATACGGTGCACAGGGCCTTATGCTGTGACTGAACTATCTCCCATGCTGCCGCCCCAACTGCACAACCAGTCACTTGTACGGTTTCAAAACAGTCTCCACACAGTTGGAGGCCGACATGGTGGTTGAGTGGTTGACACTGCTGCCTCACAGTGCCAGGGACGCTGGCTTATTTCTAGCCTCTGGCGACTGTCTGTGTGGAGTTTGCATGTTCTCCCCGTGTCTGCGTGGGTTTTCTCCGGGTGCTCTGGTTTCCTCCCACAGTCCAAAGATGTGCAGGGCAGGTGAATCGGCCCTGCTGACTTGCCCATAGTGTTAGATCCATTGGTCAGAGGGAAACGGGTCTGGGTGGGTTACTTTTCAGAGTGTCGGTATGGACTTGTTGGGGCTGAATCTAATCTAATCACCACTGCTAAAAGCCAATTTATCTTTTACCACACTCTCTTTTACGCATCACCCGCTCCCCCACCTTTGTCACGGGATTAAAATCCCATTTTCCAATCCTTTTCTGTTTTTAAGAAATGTCACACTGGATTTGATAAACTAACTTGTTTTCTCTGTCTCTGCAGATTCTGCCAGACATGCTGAGTTTCTCCAGGTTTGAATAGGCACAGCACAAAATTTTAAAATAAACAAACAATTATGGATACTGGAAATAAAAACACAAATATTTCTGGAGCTTTATAGATGGACCACTGGACCCGAAAGATGAACACTGCTTTCATTCCACAAGACGCTGCCAGACCTGCTTAGTTTCTTCAGTTATATCTGTTTTTGAACAAGTTCCACAGATGTCTGTCAAAGGTGCTCAAAAGCCCAGTCCAATACGGAGCGGTGTGTACCAGGGAAGTGAACAATAACACCAGGTGCACAGATTCATTGGCTCTGAGCTCTTCATCATGGTCAGGGAGAGAAACAGAGGGATACACAAGCATTTTAAATATAGAAGATATCATTGCGGGAATTGAAATGATTCAGATGAATATGTTAAAGAGTTTAAGAAATGTAACAAATTGGAGGTGTGACACCATGGAGAGATCCTAACAGAATGAGAATATGAAAATGGAAATGTTATCACATCAGAAACCAGGGTAGATCACTGAGTACAGTGCTGATGGGTGAATGGGTCTCGGTGTGAACTGGGAAACAGACAGTAGAATTGAATTACAGATATTGCAGCTCAAACTGGGCATTTATGCGAAGATGTAGATCACAGTAGCAGCAGCAGAATTGTGTTTAATCACATTCTGTAACTTTTTCCCTGGGATAATCTCTCAATCTACCATCAAGCTGATCCATGGTTCAGTAAAGTGCGTGGGTGAACATACCAGAGTGACAACCATGTGTACGTAAACCTGATGACAAACCATTAAAGGTACGGTACTTGACGGGTTACATTCCAAATAGCAGGACCAGCACCTGATGGAGAGGGCAAAATTATCTCAAGACTAACGGATCAGGTCTAAGCTTTGTAGTCCTGTAACATCCAATTATAAATGTCAATGGACTATTAAACAACTCCTGGAGGAGAGGTCCCCACAAGTACCTCCATCCTAAATAATGGAACAATCCTTTCCAGCAGTGGAAAAGATAAAGATGCAGTATCTGCACCATCCTCAGCCAGAAGTGTTGAGTGGATGATCCACCTCACCCTCACCATGATGCCCAAGAATCACAGATGCCAGTCTTTAATCAATCTGATTCGCTGCACGTGACACGATCAAACAGCTGGACACAGTAGATATGACAAAGACAATGGGCCCTGACCCAGTTCCTGCAATAGGACTGAAGCCTTGTGCTGCAAAACAAGCCGTGTCCCTGGGGAAGTTGTTTCATTCCAGCTCCAACTCTGACATCTCCATGGCAATATGGAACATTACTCAACTATATCCAATCCCTGAAGAGGGGAATAACTACAATCTGTCCAATTACCATCCCCTCAGTTCGATCACGATACACACATTAGTGGGACTTTTTGACAGAGCTGGCAAGCAGCACAGGAATAATCAGCTCAGCATGGTTTCTGATAGGTCCCCATGTGTAGATGGTGCTGCTGTGGAAATGTCATTGAATTACTAATCCAGACTAGGCTAATGCTCTGGCAGCGGGTGGAAGTTAAAATCAATTAATAAAATATCGAGATCTAAAATCTGGCGTCAAAAATAGTGACCTTGAAGCCAATGTCCTTTGTAAACACCATTTTCCTTCCCCAATGTACTTTCAGGAAGTGAATCGCCTGTGTTTTCCTAGTCTGGCCTAAAAGTGACTCCAGGCACACAGACATGTTTTAAACTCTTCAATGGTCTCTGAATCGGCCAAGCAAGACACTCAATTGTATCAAACTGCTCATCATTCTTAAAGGATAAACCGGGACAGAACACCCGGTCCCAGCCTTGTTGTTGAAAATGGGAATGAGAAACACAGTCCTGACGTCCCTGCAGAGACCTCCTTCCGAACATCTGAGAGCTTGTGACAACATTTGCAGAGCTATCCCACAGACTGCACAGGAACACCGGGAAAGGAGGACGTTCATTCAACACTTTGAGCATCCCCCATTCTTGATAGTGGAGAAAATCTCCTCAGTGTGATTTGCCCGCAGAGTTTTCATATCATTTAACATGTTTAAACATCAGGATATATAAAATGGGAACTGCTGTAGTTGCTTTGGTCCATCAATTTTAATCCTCCATTCAATATACAGGCAGTTCTCCGATAGTGCATGTTTATTAAACACAACTTGTCTGCAACACAATTCGTGACTTGCGCATCCTCTTTATAAAGTGAGCTCCCAATCACTGCAAGGCAATTCCATTCCCGGCACCAGCTGAACAGCAAAACCCAGCCTTAGGATCCTCTAGGGGCAAAATGCACACTCAGTGTGTTCACTAAAGCAGGAATGTAATCTGCTCTGCAAGCCTTGAAACTGAGATTGAAACTAGGAATTATAGTCTTCATTTAGAAGGATCTTTATTTCAAATCGGAATTCGATGTCAGCATCATGTGGTCAGTCGGCTCACGCGTTTTCTGGTGAAGTGTTTGGTGAAAGGTACAGTGCTGTAGTCAGTGATTCTTGTGTGAAAGTGCAACATTTACAGCATTGTTTCATTACAATATATGACTTAAAGATTTTCTTAGATTATGCTCGGGTGTGTTACGTTAACTTAAATTTTTGGTTTTTACTGACTGTTTTTGGGGGGGTGGGGTTTGCTCTTTCCCAACTTGTTCCCCTTGGCGCATTATTAATATTGCATGATTTTCTACAACACGGTATTCCACAGGAATACAACTACAGTGTTATTGGAGAAAAACCTGGAATGATACCTGATCCTTTATCTTCACACCATAATCCTGCTCTCTGTCTATCCCTTTAATTTCCAGAAATCCTCATTTATATTCAGTGCCTTGGATTCCACAGCCTTATGTGCGAAAGAATTCATCAGGTTCACTAGTCTCTGAGGGAAGATATTTATTCTCATCTCAATACAGAGTGGCCTGTCTGTACGTAATGTTATGAACCCTTGTTTTTTGACGTCGCAGCAAGGGGAATTATCATCGCAGCTTACAACCTGTCTCATCCTGTCAGAATTTTAAATATTTCTCAGAGATCACCACTCATTTTCCGAAACCCCATGGAATACAGGCACAATCGCCCCAAACTCTGCTCCCACAACAAGCCTGTCTTCCCAGAGATCAGTCTGGTCATCCTTCACTGCTCTCCCTCAACGTCGGGTTTGTACTTTATTAGATAAGGACAGCAAAACTGCACACAATACTGCACAATGATCGAGATAGGGTCTCACCAAGGGCCTGTACAGCTGCAGTAAGACACCCTTACTGCTGTACTCAAATACTTCTGAAATGAAGGTCAACACACCATCTTTCTTTCAAACTGCTTTCCATTCCTGCAATATTGCTTTCAGTGACTGGTGTACAAGAAGATCCAAATCCTTTTCAATGTTACAGCTACCCACTCGGTGGGTCTATGCACACTGGTGAGTGTGTCAGTGCCATTCCCAGTATTGACTTCTGGTTTTAGAACACACAGCCCTGCATGGCCTTCACAGGTCGGCGCAGAAGGAAACAAAAATGCAGCTTAAGTTCCTTTATAGATCAACATTTTTCAATCAATCCATTTTCAATTGATAGGCTGGCATTCTATTGTTCCCAACAAAGTTCACAACGTCACATCACCCCACCCACCCCCATTGCTCTCCATCTGCCACATAGTTGCCCAGTCACTCCAGTTGAAAAATGTGTTGCTGGAAAAGTGCAGCAGGTCAGGCAGCATCCAAGGAGCAGGAGGAGACGGGCTTATTCCCGAAACGTCGATTCTCCTGCTTATTGGATGCTGCCTGACCTCTGCCCCTTTCCAGCAACACATTTTACAGCTCTGATGTCCAGCATCTGCAGTCCTCACTTTCTCTCAGACACTTCAGTTGTCGCAATCATCTTGGAGCTTTTTTACATCCTGTTCAGCCACTCACAACCCAACCTCGTTTAATGCCATCAGCAGAGCTAGGAATATTACATTTGAGCGCCTCAACCAAAGATATTATGTGTATTGGGAATAGCTGGGTCCCAAACTCCAATCCTTGCTATATCCTCCAAGTCTTCCATTCTAAAAAAAAACTGTTTTATTCCTACTCACTGTTTTCTCCCAGCTCTCCCATTCTAAAACCATGGCCATATATTAGCCCGAGTCCCATAGGATTCAAATTTGCACAATAGGCTTTATCAAAAATCTTTCTGAAAATCCAATTGTAATACATTGATAGCTTCTCCATAATTTTGCTAAAATACACTTTCTCAAATATGGTTCCCGTTTCATAAATCTATTTGACTTTTTGTATGCCCGTTATGTTCAGTTTCAGTACTTTCTCTCGAACCGTTTAGTTGCTAATTTCATTCTATTATCTTTTTCTCACCAGACTAACGTTTCATGGTATTGCTGGGATTTTGTTTTTGCTTTGTTATCTTTTGTGAAGACAGAATGAAGTAGTTCCTTCATAGTTCTGCCATTTCCCTGTTCTCCATTCTCCATTCTCTGGTTTCAGACTGTGATAAGCTGCAATGGCTTTATCTTACCTTTCACATTGGCATATCTTTAGAAGCTATAACAGTTCACGGTACAACTCTCATTGATATACTCTGCAGAAAAGCATCAATTTGTGTCTTAAACAGTTTACTGATGAGCATTCCACAATCATACAATCACAGAAACACAGACTCTGTATCGTCCAAAAAGAGCACGATCTACATTAGTTCCACTTCCTGACATGAGGCCCAGAACTAGGCTTGTTATGACACTGCAAAAACTCGTCCAAGTACTTTGTAATTGTTGTGGAGTTACCCGTAACAACCATTCTCTCTCTTCTGGACCCCAACGTCCTCTGGGTGACAAAATATCTTTAAATTCTCTGTAAACCTCAAACAGTTCACTTGTTCCCTTGTTCTTGACTAAAAGAAACGTCTGTGTCTATCCACTCTGTCCATGCCCCTCGTAATCTTATCCTTCTGAATCACGTTGCCTCAGCCTCCTCTGCTCCTAAGTAAACAACCCCGAGTTCATCCAGCCTATCTCTATAGCTGATATGGTCCATCCCAGGGAACATCCTGTTGAATCCCCACCAAACCCCACCCCCTCAGTGTAATGACATCCTTTCATGATGTGGTATCCAGAACTGCACACTGCATACCATTTTGCCTTAAACAAACTCATGTATAACTCTTATAATCTATGTCAACGACTCCTAAGCCTTTTCAGCTCGACTATTAATCTGTCCAGTTACATTCAGGGATGTGAGGAACAGCACCCTCTGAGATTCCTAGTGTGCTGCCTTTCATTGACTCCTCACCTGCCTGGTTCCTGCTTCCAAAGTGCATCAATTCATATTTATCAGGGTTACATTCCATCTGCCATCGATCTGCACTTCTGACCGTTCCATCTGTATCTTCCTGCAACAAAAGGCCTTCCTCCTCATTGCCAACCACCCAGCCAACTTTCTCCTCCACACTCTCATCTCCATCATTTACGATAACCATAAATGATAAAGCTAGAAATCACACAAAACCAGCTTACTGTCCAAAAGGTTTATTCGCTAGTACTAGGTTTCGAAGTGCTGCTTCTTCATCAGGTGGTTGTGCACTTTGAAAGCTTGTGCCTCCAATTAAACCTGTTGGACTATGACCTAGAGTTGTGTGATTTTTAAGTTTGTCGACCTCAATCCAACACCATCTCCTCCGAATCACAAGTATTTGCTTGGATCCCTTCTATTCATCTAATATGCTCAGAACATATTTAATACTTACATTGGTGCCTTATTTCTGACATTTCAACGCGAAATAAATCTGTTTTGTCAGACTTAGCAATGCTCAATTTAGTTACATTGTCAAGTACTACCCTGTTACTGATATAAATTGACTTTATGTCTTTAGTTCCATAAGCTCCATCTGATTGTTTGGTTTTTCTGGGTGATTTTCTGGATCTTCCTCCATGAAGACAGCTGCAAAATTCTTGGCCATTTCCTTGTTCTCCACAATAAACTCTCCTCTCCTGATTACAAATTTCTACGTTTGACATTAATTTTATTTTGTTTCCTTTGAAATATAGATAGTAGATTGATGCAGTCTTTGTGATCCTGTTTATTAGCATGCATGTTCGCTTTTGGATTTCCTTATCAGCTTCATGGGCCTCCTTTTCTGGATCATCAATTTCTGAGAATTCTCAGGTATCCACAATTTCTGGAATTCTTCTGAAGTCACATCCTATGATTAATATAATCTTTCATTTTTTACGTTAACCATCATTAAGTCACTTGCTCACTCTGTGGTGTTTTTAATTTCAAGAAATAGACGCATTTTCCAACTTTGCAGTACTTCTATAAATCTCCTGATCCTGTCCAGATCTATTCAGGAACTCTGCAGGAGGATAGAGACGAAATTACGGGAGCCCTGGTGGGTACTTTTCCAACTTCGCTGGCCAACTGGTGAGATCCCGGTGGACTGGAGGATAGCGAATGCTGTGCCCTTATTCAAGGAGGACAACAAAGATAAATCTGGGAGCTTTAGACTTGTAGAATTAACATCTGTAGAAGCTAATTACTTGAGAAGATTCTGACAGATAAGATATACAGAGGAACCTCGATTATCCAATTGAGATGGACAGAGCACTATTTCATTGAGATAATTGATTATTTGGTTAATTGGGTAAAAAAATGAGGTCTGCAGATGCTGGAGATCACAGCTGAAAATGTGTTGCTGGTTAAAGCACAGTAGGTTAGGCAGCATCCAAGGAATAGGAAATGCGACGTTTCGGGCATAAGCCCTTCATCAGGAATGCCTAACCTACTGTGCTTTAACCAGCAACACATTTTCAGCTGTATTTGGTTAATTGATCTACTCTGGGGCTTGGAGTTTTCTGTGAAGTCTGCTCCCCGTTCAGAAGACAAGGCAAAAGCAATCAGTGCACGAGACCCCACGCCACGTCTGCACCCACCCCACCCTGGCCACTCCCACCTTGCCCCATATGTGCGCCGCCCACCTCGAACCCTGTCCACTCCCACACCACGCCCCCCTCTGCCGCCAAGCACCCTTAAACCGCCTGATTCCACACCCCCACCCGCCCGCCCACATCCTCATCCGCTCCTACTCCATGCCACCACCTGCCCCAACCCTGACTTCTCCCATACCAATCCCACCCCCCATCAACCCAGAACCCTGTCCAACGCCACACCCGTCTGCCCATGCCCGTTCCCAACCCTGCAACACCAACATCGGTCCCCTAACCCCGCACACCCAAACATCCCCACCCATCGTTCAAACCCCATCCAAACGCCCGCACACCTCCAATCCTGCACCCCCAACCCCCAACCATCCCCACTCATCTTCGGACTCCCGTCCGCGCTCCCAACCACCTCCCCCGGGGCAGGCGGTGGCATGGACTGTCAACAGGACTGCTGCTGTTGCTGCTGCTTTCATTGTGGGATAAGTCTTCAAATAGCACACGCGCACACACAACCACACACACACACACGCACACACACACATTATGTGACAAGTTCCACCTTTGCTGTGTGCAGGACAATGTTGGCGCAGTTATCTGGGGAAGGGGGTTTTGGGTAAACCCTTGTGTAGAACTCCAGGGAAAGTGTGGGATGAGAGAGAGAGAGAGAAGTTGGGAGATCAGTCTTTTGGAGACCGTGCCTGGACTGTTCTGGGCAGCATTTTAGTAAGACAAGTTTTTTTTTAAAAAATCATTGTACCTACACACCAAAGACGCAATCAGGGTTGAAAGACATAATGTTTCTATCGGGACCTTGAGGTCCCCTTTGGATAATCCAAATTTCGGATAATTGATATTTGGACAATTGTGGTTTCTCTGTACATATACTTGAAAGACAGGGTTTGATTAGCAGCCGTCAGCAAGGCTTTAGTGCATGAGAGATAATGGCTCTCAACCTTGTTACAGTGCTTTGATGAAGTGACGAGGAACAGTGATGAGGGCTGAATGGTATACATAGTCTATATAGATTTCAGTAAGGCCTTTGATAAGGTTACAGAAGATCAGCTACTCTGGAATGTTGATCGCCTGGAATCCAGGGGGAACTGGTATATTAGATACACAATTGGCTTGGTGGTAGGAAGCAGAGGATAATATAGGAAAGATGCTTGTCAGACTGGAGGCCTGTAAATAGTGGAATACCTCAGGGGTCAGTGCTGGCGACATTGTTTGTTTCTATATATATATATATATATATGTATGTATATTACATCTATATATAATATAAATATAATATATGTGTATCATATTTATATTCTCTCATCTAGATCATAGATAAATGTAATATGATTTATATATTATATAAATAATTTATCTATTGCATACATTTATGATCTCGATGAGAATGCACAGGCATGATTTGCAAGTTTGATGACGACACTAAAATAGGCAGTATCATGGAGAGTGGGGAAGGTTGTCAGGAATTTCAGAAACTTCAGCAGTACCTTGATCAGCTGGAGAAGTGGACTGAGAAATGGAAAATGCCATTTAATACAGATCGGTGTAAGTTCTGCGTTTTAGAAAGTCGAGTCAAGGTTGGAGTTTCATGGTGAATGGTTGGGCCTTCAGCAGTGTAGTGGAGGAGAGGGACCTTGGAGTTCAGGTGCACGGTGCTCTGAAAGTTGATTCACAGGTAGACAGGGCAGTGAAGAAGCTTTAATACACCGCCCTTCATAAGTCAGAGCACCGAGTATCGAAGTTGAGGAGTTACGTTGCAGTTATACAGGACGCTGGTTAGGCATTATTTCAAGCGTCATGATCAGTTTTGTTCACTTTGCTGTAGGAAGGATGTGATTGAACTGGAAAGAGTGCAGAAGAAATTTACAAGGATGTTGCCAAGGTCTTAATGGTCTGCGTTATGGGGAGAGGTTGGATAAGCTAGAACGTTTTACTTTAGAGTATATGAGACTGAGGGGGATCTTATAAACGCTTAAAAGATCACAGGAGGCACGGATGGAGTAAATGCAGCCATTCTTTTCTTCCCAGGCTTGGGCAGCAATCACGGACTAGAGGGCATCAGATTAAGGTCAGGAGGTAAGAATAAAAGGAAAATTGATGAGCAATGATCTTTACACACATCTTGGTATGCATATGGAATGAGCTGACGGGGAAGCGGTTGAGGTGGATACATTAACAACACTTAAAAAGCATTTGTACACATACATGGATAGGAAAGGATTAGAAGGATACAAGGCAATGGCAGGTAAATGGGTTGGTGTGAGTGGACATTTTGTTCAGAATGGACCACTATGAGCTGAAGGACCTGTGTCCGTGCTCTGGTACTCGATGACTTGAACAACCATTGCTTGTCTCCCACTGAATGTTATATTGTACTTTCCCAATTTACTAGAGCGAACTTGGCCCTTTCTCCTCCAGGCTTCCATGATGTTTGACCAGAATGTTCACACATTCGCTTGTATGCGGACGCCATGTAAAATAACCTCATTAACGTCACTATTCCTCAAAAGTTGCTTCAGACTAAGTTTAGTAATTAGTCTTTCTTATCACACAAAATCAACTTCGAAATAACCTGCTCTCTAGATTGGTTCACAACATACACTTCAACCCACCTCATATACACTTATGGAATTTATTTTTCAGAGCATGAGCAGTCATTTAGTTAACGCAGTTTAGATACAACTTGAGACCATCCAATAAGACTGCAGCATTCACAATACTTGCATGCGCAATTTCCAGAGCACATGATGTTCAGATTTTCTGCTACCGTTTTGGTTTAGATACATAAAACATCAGTGTTTGCTTCTCCTTGCTATTTGTAAGCTCTACCTAAACTGATTCCGCGAAAGCTGAGGGACATGGTCTGTGTCGTTATTAATAATAGACATGGACAAGACATTCGACAAGGCTCATCTCGAGGCTGGGATGATCTGAATAAATGTCCAACAATAAAGCATAAGCATCAATAACCTACCCTGCTCTGCCAGGATGAGTGTCACGGTATTCTGTCTGCTCCCTCACACTCACTGTATACCTGTTATAGCACCTACCCCCAAACAAGGCTCAAGCTCTATCTGCAAATAAGGCTCAGGCACTAAAACTCTCACTATTGAATTCAACACCTTCCTTCCCTCACTTTCCCAGTCACCTATGCAATAGCCTCCACACTAATAACACGACGTGGATATAACACTGTAAATTGACTCACTCAGGACTCCTCACCATGGTACCCCACCTGTACAACCACTAACAGCAGGGGCCACCCTCACACCTCCCTCCCTTTCTCCCAATCCAGGAGAATCAGCCTGGAATAGGACAGAAAAAGGCCATCCCAGGTGGTGAGGTGTCTGACATCTGTTCCCTCTCCCCTCCCCACGCCATGTGGGGAGGATCTTGGTAGGAGCCAAAGTGGACCGGGATGACTTGTGTGGAGATTCTGAAATATCTACGTCCCACCAACCGAGTAAGGAGCAATGATCAGCGAAGGGCAATTCTCACTTTAAACCCACTGGCAGTTCCAGTGTCAGCTCTCTCAGTCTCAAAGAAAAAGAGATACCTCACTGCACAGAGATGCAGGCATAGAATTACATAGAAATATTGGTAAATACCCCAATATACTAACATGTAAAATGTGTACAAGGAGAAAAGCATACACACACATAGAAGCACGCAAAAACATATACAGTCACACACAATAGAAACAAACACAGATAAAAATACACAGGCGGATACACAGACAGACGTAGGCAAACAAATGCTCATATAACAAGCAGATGAACACACACAGACACTCGTCTCATTAAGACACATATAGATCAGTTTTTTTTTGATTTATAAGGGGATCAACGATTCTAGGCAACAGGCAGAAGAATGATGTTGAGGAACAAATAAGAAATTGTTGAACGGCATATCAGACGCGATGGGTGGAATGACCTAATTCTGCTCCTTTTTTAATTCTCGTGTGGTGTGATGCTATCAGGTATTCTCTTTCTGAGACTGCACCAGAGGCTGGATTTGATAAGTATTTGATCGGAAAGAGACAGTGGGAATGTGGGACAGGTTTGAAGTGCGGAATGGCGTCTGTCTATTCCTAATTACTGTACCTTTTTATCTGAAAAGTGGTGGTGATTTGATGTTGGGTAAACACAGTTTAAAATGACGGGTCCCACAAAGAAATAGTATTGTGCTGCCTGTGGTGTCCTCATCCTCAGGGAGCAGTAACGACTTGGTTATTGAAGATATTCAAGGTTGAGCTCGACTGATCTTTGCTGGACAGGAGAGTCAATGTTTATCGGGAAGAGACAGGAGACGGATGGTCAGACACAATCGGATCAGCCATGAATGGTGCAGCCAAATGACCATCTGCTGCCCCTACCCCATCTATTGTTCCCTCAATCCACCGTTAGGGCTGTTAGAGATATACAGCTGCCCCTACCCCATGTGTTGTTCTCTCAATCCACCCTCGGGTCTGTTACAGAGATATACCGCTGCCCCTACCCCATCTGTTGTTCTCTCAATCCACCTTCGACGCTGTTACAGAGATATAACACTGCCCCTACCCCATCTGTTGTTCTCTCAATCCACCCTCGATGCTGTTACAGAGATATACTGCTGCCCCCTACCCCATCTGTTGTTCTCTCAATCCACCCTCGAGGCTGTTACAGAGATATACTGCTGCCCCTACCCCATGTGTTCTCTATCCACACCTTGATGCTGTTATAGGGTAGGGATATCCCATTATGTCGGACAGGATTGTTACAATGAGACGGGAGGAGACCATTCTGCACCTCGAAGGAGTTACACATGAATATAGAATGAAGTAATTCAGCTTGTTGAGTACATTACACAGCCCAGGAGGAGGCCATTCAACCCGCTTGACTGATGCATAGGAACAAGGAAGCTGTTGCGAACAGAAAATAGAGTAGAGATACATGTTCATTGTTGTGGTTCTGTTCGCCGAGCTGGGAGTTTTTGTTGCAAACGTTTCGTCCCCTTTCTAGGTGACATCCTCAGTGCTTGGGAGCCTCCTGTGAAGCGCTTCTGTGCTGATTCCTCTGGCATTTATAATGATTTGTCTCTGCCACTTCCGGTTGTCAGTTGCTGTCCGCTGCAGTGGCCGGTATATTGGGTCTAGATCGATGTGTTTGTTGATAGAATTTGTGGATGAGTGTCATGCCTCTAGGAATTCCCTGGTTGTTCTCTGTTTGGCTTGCCCTATAATAGTAGTGTTGCCCCAATCGAATTCATGTTGTTTGTCATCTGAGTGTGTGGTTACGAAGGATAGCTGGTCGTGTCGTTTCGTGGCTAGTTGGTGTTCATGGATGCGGGTTGTTAGCTGTCTCCTTGTTTATCCTATGTAGAGTTTTGTGCAGTCCTTGCATGGGATTTTGTACACTATGTTGGTTTTGCTCATGCTGGGTATCGGGTCCTTTGTCCTGGTGAGTTGTTGTCTGAGCGTGGCTGTTGGTTTGTATGCTGTTATGAGTCCTAGTGGTTAGTGTGGCCAATCCTTTGGGTTGTGGCATGTCCTCGTTCCGTTGTTTTTCCCTGAGGCATCTGTTGATGAAATTGAGCGGGCATCCGTTTTTGGTGAATACCTTGTATAGGTGTTCTTCTTCCTCTTTCTGCAGTTCTGGTGTGCTGCAGTGTGTTGTGGCCGTTTTGGTCTGTGTGTGTGCACAAAACACTATATAGGACAAACAGGAAGACAGCTAACAACCCGCATTCATGAACACCAACTAGCCACGAAATGACACGACCACCTATCCTTAGTAGCCACACACTCGATGACAATGTAGCAAAAGGTTAAGGTGAAGAAGAACAATTGAATAGATGTCAGATAGAGAAGAATACTGTGAACCAGGAGAAATGCTGACGGTTTAGCGTAGATTTGATACAGCGGAGGAATTTATGAGAAAGTGGAAAACCAACATAAAATTGTCACACCTCTAAGGGAGCATGTGAAAAGTTGGAGTAAGGCTGATTCAACACTTGAAAGAGGATTTATACTGAGGTGAAGGGGAATGGCTAAATGTGAGATGAATACTTCATCACTGTCTTTACCAAAGTGGCCGAACTCACCCAGGTCATGGTGACAGAGGAGGAAACTCTGTCACTTGAAATGTACAACATTGATGAGGAATATATTTGTGGCACAGGCAACAAGCATGTTTCACTGTCTTTTCCTCAATATATGTGACATTAAATCACTCATTCATTCATTCGCTCATGGAATAAAAGGGACTGTATCAATTTGGACACAACATTGACTGATTGGTAGGAAATCGAGAGGAATGTTCACTAGATTTTTAATTCAGGCTGGAGATAGGTTTTCAGTGAAATTCCGTAGGATTCAGTTGTGGTGACCTCATTCATTTTGATATGTATGAACGATGTACATCTGGTGTGCATGGTCCCATTCAAAATTTACAGTTGACACAACACTTAAAGAAATTGTAAACTGTGAGAAAAAGTTGTAGAACTCTAAACGTACATTGCCAACTTCTTCGTAACAGTAGAGAGGTGATTGATGAAGTTTGGCACTTTGAAACATGAGACAATGCAAATTTCTCTGAAGAACATTAAAACACAACATAAAATAGGCAGGAATACAGAAGCACAGGATGTGCAAAGACCAGTGAAGTTTGTAGAACATTAAACATTGGCAAATCATACAGTGTTCCTGTCTTTATAAATACTGATAGTTCAAGAGTAAGGAGGTGATGTTGAACTTGCATCAAACACATTCAACTTCAACTGTGTCACATGATCGAACAGATGTGAACACAGTGGAAAGGATAAAGAACTGATCTAAAAGAATATTTCCAGGAATAAGTAAGATCAGTTATGTAGTCAGACTGTTGCAACTGTTCTCACTGAAGTGACGCTGGCGAAGAGGAGATCAGATGAAGTTTTTCAAAATCATAGGCAGACTGAATAGATTAGATTGGATAAAACTGGACCCACTCACAAAACGAGAGGACACAGATTTCAGATTATGTACAATAGGAGAGCTATGAAAGAAGTAAGAACCTTTTAACTTGGCGAGTAGTTAGGATACACTTGGATGTGTTGTCAATGGATGTTCAATGGAAATTTTCAAGAGGGCATTGGATGATTATTGCGACTAAAAGCAATGTGTATTTGTAGTTCTGCTCGCCGAATTTGTGTTGCAAACGTTTTGTCCCCTGTCTAGGTGACATTCTCAGTGCTTGGGAGTCTCCTGTGAAGCTCCTCTGTGCTGTTTCCTCCGGCAATTATAGTGGTTTGACTCTTCCGCTTCCGGTTGTCAGTTCCAGCTGTCCACTGTAGTGGCCAGTCTCTTGGGTCCAGGTAGATGTATTTGTTGGTAGAATCTGTAGATGAGTGCCATGCCTATAGGAATTCACGGCTGTTCTTTGTTCGGCTTATCCTATAATAGTGGTGTTGTCACAGTCGAACTCACGTTGCTTCTCATCCGCGTGTGTGGCAGAGCACCGAATGGAGAATTCACCACAAAGGTGTACAGGAAAGCCAAATACACAGACCAAGTCCTGACCTACGAAAGCAACCAGCCCAACACACACAAAAGAAGTTGCATCAAGACACTGTTGAATAGGGCCATAACACACTGCAGCACACCAGAACTGCAAAAAGAGGAAGAAGAACACCTCTACAATGTGTTCGCCAGAAACGAATGCCCCCGCAATTTCATCAACAGATGCCTAAGGGAAAGACACCAGAATGAGGACATGCGACAACCCAAAGGACTAGCCACGTTACCATACATCAAGAACATTTCTGAACTGACAGCCAGACTACTACGACCACTAGGGCTCATAAAAGCACACAAACCAACAGCCACTCTCAGACAACAATTCACCAGGACAAAGGACCCGATACCCAGCATGAGCAAAACCAACGTAGGGTACAAAACACTATGCAAGGACTGCACAAAACACTACATAGGGCAAACAGGAAGACAGCTAACGATCCGCATCCATGAAAACCAATTAGCCACGAAACGACACAACCAGCTATCCTTCGTAACCACACACGCAGATGACAAGCACCATGAGTTCGATTGGGACAACACTATTATTATAGGGCAAGCCAAACAGAGAACAGACAGGGAATTCCTAGAGGCACGACACTCATCCACAAATTCTATCAACAAACACATCGATCTAGACCCAATATACCGGCCACTGCAGCGGACAGCAACTGACAACCAGAAGTGGCAGAGACAAACCATTATAAATGCCGGAGGAATCAGCACAGAAGTGCTGTACAGGAGGCTCCCAAGCACTGAGGATGTCACCTAGAAAGGGGACGAAACGTTTGCAACAAAAACTCCCAGCTCGGCGAACAGAACCACAACAACAAGCACCCGAGCTACAAATCTTCTCACAAACTTTATACATGTTCATTTTCAGGTTGCAAGACTGTTATTGATGGAGTGCCTCAGATATCACTGTGGGGTCATCACTGATCAATAATCTGTATCAAAGATCTGGAGGAAGGGAACTACATGGCTTCAAGCCCAATTAGCTCATAAACCAAGATGGTCATTAAATATATCGTCAAATGGAGGTAGTGAGTCTGCATTGCGATACAGACAGGGAAGGTTATTGAGCAAGACTTCAGCAGAAATAACATAATGTGAGTTGTCTATTTTGGAAGGAAAGTTAAAACGATGGTAGTCAGTTTAAATGGGGAAAGATTGCAGAACTCGGTGATATAGGCGGTTTTCATGTTCCTGATACATGAATCATATGAAGTCAGTCTGCAGATGCAGCAAGTTATTTAGAAGGTAAGTGGAATGATGCTGTTTCTGGCTTAGGTATTGCTGAGACCACGTCTAAAACATTATGTGAAATTTTGATCCACTAAACTAAAAAAAGGATATAATTCTTTTAGAAGATTTTCAAAGCTCTTTCTCTTTACTCATTCCTGGAATGAAGGCCTTTTGTTCTGGGGAATTATCAGTTTCGATCTTGGATGAGAAATTTTATTGTTCATTATTATTGTTCATTTATTGTTCAAATATTATAGACGTTCTGAAAAGTCTATCAGCTGGATGTACGTTTTTTCTTGTTAAGGACATTAAATCTAGAGAATAAATTTAAGAATAAGATGTATTGATATTAGCACACGTATTATGAAGACACAGACCAGTATTAACAAATTACGGGGATGTATATAAACATGTCAAGTTATAAAGCGGGGACTTTTTTTGCTAATGAAAGGCACTATATAAAATGACAGAGATGATGCACCTGCATATAGCCCATTATAATCTTTTCCAGGAATGTTCATCGAGATTGTAAATGGCCCAATTTGGTGTTCGGTTGATGTTATTGAACGGTTCAACACAGAGAGGGAAAAAGAATGTTCCAAAGCTAAGAAGGAGCAGCTGATTGATCCCTCTCTCTTACATTGTTCCGCCCGATAGCAACGTGTGAGACCAGAAAATCCCCGAGTTATGTTTACCACTTGTGAAGGACTCTGACGAGGATTCTTTGGAATCTCTCCACAGCCTGAAGCAAAGGGAATTCAGCCAAATCCAACTGTTCCAGAAAGAAATTCCAATACCAGAAGCTTGTGTGAGCAGAATAACTTCAAAGGCAGAATAAAATTTGGTACACTATTATTTTACCATTTGTTATGAGTTCAAATTCCTGTGTCTCATATTTTTATCGAAAATGACCCAGTCTGAGACCTATGCCATTGTTCATATCCCTAAACTGGTTCCATTTAAAATTTGTTGTAACCAGTGGATGAATGGAACTGAAAAAGGAAACAGTGATCCTCCAACATTGGTTGGAGCACAAATGGGAATTCTCAAAGTGCTGTTCGAGTGGAAATTCACTTTCCCAGACTTTTGTGGTGCTTGGATGTTTGCACTTATTCAAAGTTGCGTTGTATTCAAACATTCGACTGATAAGTGAATGTAGGAAATGGTATACAGACAGAAAAGTGCTGCTGAGATCACAATGAGATCACCTAAGATCTTACGCCCGGTGTTGCAGTGACAAAGTGTCTAATGAACAACTCCTGCTCCTCAGACCTATGTTCCTATGTTCTATTCAGACCATGAAACCTCCTGCACTGGCGCAGATGAGGGCAACTGGCTCCAAATACATGCTCCTGCTCCTTTGATTCTGCCTGACCTGCTGCGCTTTTCGAGCAACACATTTTTCAGCTCTGATCTCCAGCATCGGCAGTCCTCACTTTCTCCAAATACATGGTTCACAGTAACACAGGATCTCATTCAGTCCCTCAAGACTGTCACATACAGTTTGGAGTGGTTTGGAAAATGTTTTTGGGAAATCGAGGATGGGTTCGAAAGATGCCTCTGTTCTCTTTACACAGTGCCTCCTCTCTGCAAATTGTGCTTCATTTGTTGGTTGTGGTGTATACCCAGATTCACTGTGAATACAGCACCCATACCTCATAAAAGATGACTCACAAAATACTTTGCTCTCGCTGACTGCAAAATTCATTAACAGAACATTCAGGAAAATTGCAATCATTAATGTTGTAATTATAGATTATGAGAACATAAGGAACAGGATCAGTCAATTTGGATGATCACGCGATTGTATGTGATCATGGCTGATCTACTGTTAGCAATAACACCTCTTTAATGCCCAATTCTTCACACCCCTCAGCTCTCTGACAGTCAAAATCCATCTACTTCCTCTTTAAATATGTTCAGTGATGTAGCTGTCCTAGCTCTTTAGACTAGAAAATTCCTGATGTTCATTACCCTCTGTGAGAGTAAATCTCTCCCCACACATAAACCGTCACCTATTGATATGAACCAGAGGGGAACACAGGGGCACAGAAAAGAGTGAATGGCCTTATATCAAGGCAGTTTTTGACTGAGGATGTCATCGGGACCATCTATTTATTTGAGCTTAATGGGAATCATGTGTAACCTGCCAACTGCTTGAGGTCTTTCAGAGCACAAAGGCAGATGCTTGTTGTCGGTGGCCGACATCCTCTCAGTCCTGGGATATCTCGTCAGGACATCCTCAGGGTAGTTTCCTCAGCATAGACAGTTTCAGCTGCTTCATCAATGGCTGCACCACCCACCCCGGCACCCCTACGCTATTTTGTCCCCTCCTCCGCTCCTGAACCAGTCTATGTCCATGTGCAGCAAGACCCGGACAACATTCTGGCCTGTGCTGTTAAAGTAACATTCATGTAACAGCACGGCCAGGCACTGTACATCTCCACAGTTAAACAATTAGGTCATTCAGCATCTCAAGCTGGCTACACACGGATATGTGGAAGCCATTCAGCCCATCGGAACTACTGAACAGGACGAGTGACAGCACATTCAATTCTCCTGCCTGTTCCACAGGAAGAGGTGGGGTCTAGTCAGTACATCGAACTGTGAAACAGGAACAAGCAGAGCTCATTTGGTCGCTTGAACCTGTTGCATGGGACGAGGTGGAGGTTATTCAGCCCCTCGAGACACTTATAGAGGAATAGGAGGGTGTCATTGATGCTTCAACATGACAAACCTGAGAATGCACATAGAAGGCTTCACGATGTTCCTCGTGACTCCGTTGCCTGTGGTGCATATAATACTTCAACGTGTTTACTGGCAGTGAGGAAGGAAGCCAGACGTTTTGTGCCAAGTCTCAATGAGGCATTTTCCATCTCCGAGAACACAGGCCCATGTTCTCCATCGAGGTAAGAAGCTGGTAGGAATAGGTAACTGTTTTTGAATGAAGGTATTGTGGCTGCTGTCAGGATTAAGCATAACATGAAGTTCAGTGGAGCATCACACACCAAATGAATTGTTTTAACATATGGATAGTTTATTCAAAGGCTGACCCTCAATCTCTCTCAATCGGCATGGGGAGTAGGGTGGTGTGAGGGGAATATTATCAGAGACTCTTAAACTATCGACAATCATGCAACCCGAGTTAAAAGGAAGCCATGGAATTTAATGACCAGATCAGTGTCTGCTCAGAACATCATTAGTGACTGTCACTCCCCCTCAAGGTTCAGTACAATCACTTCTCATTCTCTCACAGCACTACAGATTAATCTTCACTCACTCTCCATGGTAACATCAGACCAGAGATTAGTCTGGTCAAACTTCGTTACACTCTCTCTGCGGTAAGCGATCATTCTTTATAAAGGAGAGAAAACCAGTCCACAATATCCCAAAGACTGCCTCAACAACACTCTCAGGGTTGATTGCAATAACTAACTTTCCTCACTTAGACATCTCCGTTTCTTTCCTGTTCCATAAAAACCCTATTCCTTCTCTATGCACTGGGAATGATGTGGAATTTAGAAGTTCCTTACATCTGTATGTCAGCATCAATAAATCCAGCACCAGAAGTGCTAATTGAGAGGAACATCATTCTTGGGGAGAGACTAAAAAATGATTCTTTTGAAACAAGGAATGGTGACCTACCTGAATGGGAATGAGCTGTAGAAATATGGAAACAGGCAGAGGGAGGGAACTATCTTTCCTTTCATTCTTCCCTCACGGGATGTGTGCAGCTCTGGTCAGGCCAATATGTTATGCTGATCTTGAACTGAGTGGCTGGTTCAGCTGTTCCACAGGATATAAAGGGTAAAAGACATTGCTGTGGGTTTGCAGTCACACAGAGACCTTACGAGGGAGGATGATCATTGCCACCTCAAGGACATGAGGTAAGCAGACAGGCTTTTTATAAATAATGATGATGGTTTCACTTCAATGGCACCAATTACCTTCATGAGGTATCAACTCTAGTTTGTGAATGAATGACTTGAGCACCATGCACTATCTTCCCGTCTGACAGAGTCTGGGCAGAGAACAAGAAAAACATCTCAAATTCAATTATTTTGTAATGGATACGTAGTTAGAAGGGTCTGAAACAGGTGAATCTGGATTTAACAAAGGCACAAATGATGGTTGACTCAGAAATTGCAATGAGGCTGAGGAAGAGACTGGGCTACCATGTTGGTGGTATCGGACAGGATTAGTGAATGGGAAGGTTATGGAAATGTGCATCTCTGCAGGGCTAGAAGGATTATGGAGTTTTAGAACAGTCTACTTCCTGTCCCCATATTGGTGAGTAATTTGTAAATAGTAATTTAAAAGTTATTATTTCTAACGAATGAAATTTTTGATTGGAACTAAATATGTTGACTTTCAAATTTTCATATTTTAAATAATATGAACAGCAATTCAGTTTAACCTGCTTTAATGAACAGTTAGAATGACTTACCAGGAACACCAACTATCGTGAGGATGGGATAGTAACCACCTTGAATAATTCAAAGCATATCCTGGATCCGTGATGCTATTGATATCCAAGGCTAGGAAAGCCAGTAAAGACCTGAGGATATACTCCTGTCCGTTGTTGGAACATTCCAGTCTGATGTTCTCAGATTCTGAACTCTCCTCCCCCTCTCTCTGGAGCTGCTGATCCCTGTGAGTGCTGTCAGTGATCCTCCCGCTCATACTTTGGGTAACACATGGAATACAGTTCAATACTGTTTTATTAAAACACAACAAAGATTAAAATTTACATATTCTGGATGGGATAAGTGAGGACGACTGAGGGAACAAATGTTGGGGTTGGTAGATCAATTGAGTGTCACCATTCAATCTGCCTTGGATATGGGAGCAATCCAGAAGGTTTATCGAAAGATCAATACGCTTCTCTGTTTATAAATGGAAACATACATCCGATAACTCCTGCTCAGATGTTACAGTATCAGTATGAGAGAACTTTGATAGTCCATGATCTGAAGAAAAACATATTCCTAAGGTAACGTGGGGTTTAAGCAGACAGACGGCATTATGTTAGTCGGGAATTGTACCTAAGAGACAAGAGTGACTGCAGATGCTGGAGAATTCAGTGTTAATAAAATGATGGCGGTGGAAAATGCATTGCAGGTCAGGCAGCATCCGAGGAGCAAGAGAGTCAACATTTCAGACAGGACCCTTCTTCAGAACTATGAAGGAGGAAAGAGGCTGGTGGGGGTGAGGCTAGGTGAAAGGTAGCGTGGATGAAGGTAGGAGGTGATAGCGATAGGTCGGTGGAGAGTGTGAAGTGGACAGGTGGGAAGGAAGATGGACAGGTAGGTCCCCCTGAGAGGGCGGATATGAGTCGGAGGGTTGGATCTGAGATCTGGGTGGGTGAGGGGAGATTTGTAAATCAATGAACCCAATGTTCATGCCGTGTGTTTGTAGGCTCCTGAGGCAGAAGATGAGGTGCTGCTGGCAACATTCTGGGAAATCTCTTCTGAACACTCTCCAGCTTGATAATATCCTTCCTATAATAGCACTGCACACAGTACAACGGAGAGGCTTCATCAATATCTGGCACAATCTCAGCAATCCCAACTTTTAAAGTCAATGACCTGAGCAATGAAGTAACCTTAAGCACCCTGTCTATATGTGCCCCAACCTTCAAAAAAAAACCTACATTCTTGGATCCCTGTGTTCTATAACTCTACCAACGCACTGTCATTAATTGTATAAGCAATTCCCTTGTTTGTTTTACCAAAATACTATACCTCACATTTTTCCAGGTTAAACTCCATCTGCCACGCCTCAGCCCAGAGAGTGCTTTTAATGCTCCCTCAACCTCCTTCTTCAGGTTTAAAAGACCCTCCCCTCACCAGAAGTCCTACAGACACGAACCTTGAGTTTCCCAAAGACCCAGAACTTGGTTTGTCTCGTGTGGGCAGAGGGAGGAAAGGGTAAGCAGAGGCTGGAAAGTAAACAGTTGCCTTGTATCACTTAATGAGTTTAGGACGATGGAAACCACATGCCTGAGGTTGGAAATAGTGACCAGTGTTTTTTGGCCAGAAATTGGAGGTGTAGTGGACAGCGAAGAGGGTTACCTCAGATTACAACAGGGTCTGGACCAGATGGACCAATGGGGTGAGAAGTGGCAAATGGAGTTTAATTCACATAAATGTGAGGTGCTGCATTTTGGGAAAGCAAATCTTAGGAGGACTTATACTCTTAATGGTCAGGTCCTAGGGAGTGTTGCTGAACAAAGAGACCTTGGAGTTCAGGTTCAGAGCTCATTGAAAGTGGAGTTGCAGGTAGATAGGAGAGTGAAGAAGACGTTTGGTATGCTTTCCTTTATTGGTCAGAGTATTGAGTCCAGGAGTTGGGAGGTCATGTTGCAGCTGTACAGAACATTGTTAGGCCACTGTTGGAATATTGCCTGCAATTCTGGTCTCCTTCATAATGGAAAGATGTTCTGAATCTTGAAAGTGTTCAGAAAGGATTTACAAGGATGTTGCCAGGGTTGGAGGATCTGAGCTACAGAGAGAGGGTGAACAGGCTGGGGCAGTTTTCCCTGGAGAGTCGGAGGCTGAGGGGAAATCTTATAGAGATTTACAAAATTATGAGGGGCATGGATAGGGTAAATAGACAAAGTCTTTTCCCTGGTGTCGGGGGGTCCAGAAATAGAGGGCATAGGTTTAGGGTGAGAGTGGAAAGATATAAAAGAGACCTAAGGGGCAACCTTTTCACGCAGAGGGTGGTACGTGTATGGAATGAGCTGCCAGAGGAAGTGGTGGAGGCTGGTATAATTGCAACATTTAAGAGGCATTTGGATGGGTATATATATAGAAAGTGTATGGAGGGGTATGGGCAGGCTGCTGGCAGTTGGGACTAGATTGGGTTGGGATATCTGGTTGGCATGGACGGGTTGGATCGAAGTGTTTGTTTCCATGCTGTACATCTCTATGACTGTATGAAATTGGGCTCTTTCCTCATCTCTGGTGTTCGGTATTGATATCTATTCGAGGTACTTCAGAGCGTGCCTGCACGATTTCTTTCCATAATATTGCAGACTACAGATAATCAGCATTTAAGCTGAAAACCATAGCCAAGCAATTCAAGATGTTCATAATTTATCTCGATAGCAGAGCGCATGAATTACCATCCTGTAGTTGAGTCTAATACCTTTTATTTGTTTAACCATGAGAACGGTTGCCTGTATCTTTCAGTCAAGTTAATCAGAACTTAATAAATGAATGCAGAGCTGAAAGCTGACACTTAAAATATGACCCAAATTCTGGACATGGCTTAAGTCTTGTGTAGTGGGAAACACTCCTGGCCTTATGCCACAGTTCTGGATTTGATTTCAGTCCATGAACCTGTTTTAATGTCACAATCTCTGGACCAGATTATCTAGATTCATGTCCTACCTGTTGTGAAGGTGTGTCACAGCATGTCAGAACAGGCTGATGAACAAGCACGCAGGACAATCATGTTGCAGCTTTCGAGGCTATTGTTGAGTAGTGGTAGTGCCCCTACCTCTGAGCCTAAAGGCTCTAGGTTCAAATCCGACGGAGATATTTCATTATATGTCTGAACAAGTTGGATTAAAATGATTTTTGAATTGTGACTTGATGGATAAAGAAGAGGTGTCATTATTGAATTTCAGAATCTAGGCCCAGGATGACTGAAAACACAACCATTCGTGTTGATTGGAATCGCATTTATACCTTTTAGCGGTTTATACAATCATGGGAAGGGTAAATAGTCAAGGTCTATCTCCCAGAGATGGGAAGACCAAAACTAATGTGCATAGGTTTAAGGTGGGAAGAGAAAGATTGAAGAGAGATCTAGAGTGAACTTTTTCACGCAAAGCGTAGTGTATGTATGGAATGAGTTGCCAGAGGAAGTTGTGGAGGATGGTGCAATTACAACATTTAAAAGGCATGGGTATATGAATAGGAATGGTTCGGGGATGTGGGACAAATGTTGGAAAATGGGACAAGATGAATCCAGAATATCTGGTCGACTTAGATGAGTCGGAAGGACTGTTTCCCTGCTGTACAGGTCTACGATTCACATATTCAATTGATCAAGGTATCGTTATAATCACTGACTGTAAATCGTTAAGTAAACGTTGTCCATGATACGACCAATCTTGATGTCATCTACAAATTTGCTAATCATGTCTTCTACAATTCTCATCCAAGTCATTGATATAAATGTCAAACAAAGAGGATCCAACACTTTTTCTTGTGAATCACATTTGGTCCAAGATTAACAGTTTGAAAACAACCCACCACCTCCACCATGTCTCCTGACATAAAACAGACATACGCCGAAACACACACACACAACCCTCCACCACCACCCTGTATCCTGTCATTAAAATGATTTGCGCAATAAAACACACACAAACCCTCCACCACCAATCTGTCTCCTGCCATTAAACAGTTATACACAGGAACACACACACATAACCCTCCACCACCAAACTGCGTTCTGCATTAAACAGATATACACAAAACATGCACACATAACTCTCCTCCACCACCCTATATTCTGCAATTAAACAGATAAACACAGAAACAGACGCGCACACAAACACACACCTACATTGAGACACAGGTACATTCATGTCTTTAATACAGAGATTGATAATTTTTGATTAAAACATGGATCCAGAGTTACATTGAGAATGCAGGGAAATTGCGTTGAGAAACATGTCAGGCAGGTCCGAACAGCAAAGTAGAGCTGATGGGCCAAATGATCTTATTTCAATTTCATATGCTGCGTGGCCTTCAGATGAAAGGAATATTTTTTGGAATGTGCAATGGAGGCTGAGTTTGATAAATACTTTACTGAACAGTCAATGCGATTGTGGGATAGGTTTGAGAGCTGATTGGTCTACGTCTGTTCACATTTGTTATGCTGTTATTTCTCATAATAGGGGGCAACTTACTGTGAGGTTAACACACTTTAAAATTAAAGGGTCTCCCATTAACATTTGAGATAACGTTGTTCTGTTCTCATTTGGACTGTGTGATCTGTGGCGCTGTCATCCTCAGGGAATAGTGGAGACTGGGTCATTGAAGATAGTCAAGGCTGATCTTTACTGATCTTTGATGGGATGCAGAGTCAATGTTTATTGAGAACAGACAGGAAAGGGGTGTTCAGCTACAGTCAGTCCAGCCATGATGTTTCTAAACTGAGCAGCAGGCTGGAGGGGCCGAATGGCCAAGTGCTGCTCTTATCCCACATGTGGTCCTCCCATTCTCCCCTCAAAGCTGTTACAGAGAGAGAGAGGTAGGCCTCTTTCAGCCAGTCAGATGCGTTATAATGAGACAGGATGAAACAATTCTGCCTCTCAATGGAGTTACAAGAATATAATATATTCATTCAACCCATTGACTAAGTTACATTGCACAGGAAGAGGCCATACAACCTTTCTGGGCAGCTACACAGGAACAGGAAAGCCCTGGCTAACTAGCTAGAAATACAGAGTAGAGATAAGTTTCAACTTGGAACGCTGTAACTAGTGGAATTCCTCAGGGATCAGTGTGATTTTATCAACAGTTTATAATCTAGGTTTATGCCTTGGATGAAGGGGCTGAATGGACTGGAGCTCAGTTTGTTCATACACCAGGACAAACAGTCGATAAGGTGTCAAGTGGAGGCAGAGCATCTGCAATGGAATAGAGTCAGGGGAGGGCAGTGAGTAAACCTGCAACAAAAAAAAGCAGTACAATGTGGGTGACTGGAACTTTGTGTTTTGGGGAAATAACAAAACAGCAGTAAATAATTTAATTGGAGAGAGAATGCAGAACTTGGTGGCATACAGGGTTTTGTGTGTCTTAGTAGATGAATCGCATCAAGTTACTGTGAAGATGCATCAATTGATTTGGAAGGGAAACGGAATTATGCTGTTTCAGGCAATGGGTATCGGGTTTGAACTTAGTAATATTTCACTGCATCAGTAAAAGGCATTGCGGAGACCACATCTGACATAAAGTTTGAAGTTATGATCACCACAACTGAAAACAAAAGCGAAATTGTTTTCAAAATTACAAAGATGCTTATCTTTACTCGGCCTTGGGATGAAGGCATTATGTTTTGAAGGGTTACCAGTTTAGGCCTGAGAAAGAGAGATGTTCTTATTGACCATATGCGATCATGAGGTGCGTGCAGCTGGTGAATACCTGATGGATATTTCCTCTTGTGTGGGAGATTAAAACTGGGGATGTAATTTAAGAATTAGACAGATTCTGAGGCAGGGTCACTGGACCAGAAAGGTTAACTCTCATTTCTCTTCAGACATGCTGCCTGACGTGCTGAGCATTTCCAGCAATTTCTGCATTTCTTTAAGAATAAAACACATTCATTTTAATGCAGATATTGTGAAGATATTAAACGTTTTATTTTTATATTACGCAGGCACATTTAAAAACACATCTTCAGATCAAGTAGGATAATTATTTGTTAATGAAATGATTCTGTGTATGACAGCACCATAGAAGCACCTGCGTGGAGCAGAGAATGTGACAGAGTCACATCATTCAAACAATGTTCAAGGAGAGCTCATATGGTCCAGTTTAGGGACTGACAACATCTCTGAATCAATTTAGAGATGGAAAAGTGTAACCCGTCTGAGAAGGAACAGCCTGTTCCTCCCTTTCTCTTTCCCTGTCCCTCATCCCATGAATGTGTGCGAGGAAAAAGAAAAACATAGGCGGTTTTATCACTCACGGAGAGGTCCGGATGAGGATTCATTGGAATCTCCCCACTGATTGAATGAAAGGGAATTCAGCCAATTTCATCTGTTTTCCGGGAAGGAATAACATTTTCAGAAGCTTGTGTGTGCAGAATAACTTCAGAAATAATTATTAAGACTCGATAGTTGGTGGGGCGGGGTGAGGGGGGGGCGGCACGGGGGAGAGACAGACAAGAGATACTGTGGCTTCAAATGGGAATCCAGGATTGTGTGTAGCCTCACAAATGCCAGCGTCCAGGATGTCTGAAATCGGCTGCAAATCATTCTCAAGGGAGAGAGGCAGCATCCAGAAGTCATTGTGCGCGTTGGTACAAATGACAGAGGTAGAAATAGGGATGAGGTCCTTCAGAGTGATTGTGGAGAGCTAGGAAAAATAGATAAAAGCCATGCCCATGACATTGGCAATATCCGGTTTACTTCCAGTGCTACATGCTAGTGACAGTAAAAACAGGAGGACATAGCAGATGAATGTGAGGCTAAAGAATTGGTGCAGGAGGCAGAGATTCAGATTTTTAGATCATTGATGGGGCAGAGATAACCTGTTCATGAGGGACTGGTTATACCTGAACTGGAGGGGGTCCAATATGTTGCCAGGCAAGTTTGCTAGTGCTACAAGGGAGGGTTTAAACGAGATTGACTGGAGCTGGGGAGTTTATTGAGTGTGAGATCCTCAACAGCAAGGAGAAAACTGCGAGGATGGAAGGAGATACAGTAATCAGAAAAAAGTAAAATGAAGAGACAGGTCAGGCTGGAACACGACAGAGGGCAAGGAACGTCTGTTGGATCAAATTGCATCTGTTTCAATGCAAGATGGCTGACAGCTAAGGCTGATAAACTCAGGGCGTGGATAGGTACGTGGGACTGGGATATTGTTGCCATTACACAAACAGGGCTAAAGGAGGGACAGGACTGGCAGCTTAATGTGCCAGGGTACAGCTACTTTAGGCGGGATAGTGGCAGTGGAAGGAGCAGAGGGGGAGTTGCATTTTTGATTAAGATGAGTATCACAGCAGTGATCAGATATAAAATAACTGAAGGATCATCCAGTGAAGCTTTGTGGGTGGAACTAAGAATTAAGAATGGAATGGTGACATTATTGGGGTTATACTATTAGCCCCAAATAGTCAATGGGAATTCGAGGAAGAAAAATATGTGGAGAGATTGGGGAGACTTGCAGGGTCAATAGGATTTTCGTTGCAGGAGATTTTAACTTTCCTAACATAGACCGGAACTGACACAGAATTAAGGTCTTCAATTGGGTGAACGTATTAAGTGTGTTCAGGGAAGTTTCCTCTCGCAGTATGTGGAGGAGCCTACTCGGGGAGGGGCAAAACTCGACCTACTCTGGGGAAATAGAGCAGGATAGGTGACTGAGGTGACTGTAGGGAGCACTTTGGGACCAGTTACCATTGTTCTATTAATTTTATAATAGTAATGGAGAGGGACGAACTGGTCCACAGGTGCAAGATCTAACTTGAGGCAAGGTGAATTTTGATAGAATTAGACAGAAACTTGCAGGGGCAGATGAGAGTAGTTTGTTTGCAGGCAAACAGACCTCCAGCAACTGGGAGGTATTCAAAAGTGAGATACCAAGAGTTCAAGGTCTATATGTTCCTGTGAGGGTGACGGGCAAAGTTGGCATGAAGAGGGAACACTGGATGACAAGAGATATTGAGGCTTAACCAAAAGAAACGGAGGAGGTGTGGGTGAGGTCCAGGCAGATGGGATCAAATGAATCTCTGGACATATACCGGGAATACAGGAGTTTACTGAAGAAGGAACTCAGAAGGGTGAGAAGGGGGCACGAGATAACCTTGGCTGAGAAGATCAGGATGAATCCAAAGGGGTTGTTTACATATATTAAAGGAAAGAGAATAACTACGGTGAGAATACGACTCCTCAAGGACCAAAGTGGATATGTATATGTGGAACAGCAGGAAATTCTGAAGGTTCTTAGTTAATATTTCTCCTCTGTATTTAAAATAGATAAATACATGAAGACTCGATGTGTGAGCTTATGGAAGTTAGTAGTGATATCTTTGGGGACAGTCCATATCGTAGTAGAGGAGGCGTTGGATTTAAAGGTGTTAGAATGTAGAAAGGTGGATAAATCTCCTGGTTCTGACCAGATGTATGAAAAAACACAGCAGGAGGCCTGAGAAGAAACAACAGGGACTCTGGCTGATATTTTTGCATCATCGTTAGCTACAGGTGGGATCCCAGAAGACTGGAGGGTAGCGAATGTTGTTCCCTTATTCAAGAAGGGAAGAAAAGAAATAACTGGGTACTATAGACTAGTAAGCCTAACAGAATTTGCAGATGACAGTGAGGGAAGTCTTCAGAAATTGCAGCAGGACCTTGATTAGCTGGGGAAGTGGGCCGAAACATAGGAAAATGTGGTTTAATATAGATAAATGTGAGTTTTGCATTTTGTTAAGTCAAATCAAGCTAGGAATTTCGTGGTGAATGGCAGGGAGTTAAATGGTGTAGTGAAACAGAGGGACATTTGAGTACAGGTGCATGGTTCTCTGAAAGTAAAGTCACAGGCAGACAGGTGAGTGAATAAAGTTTTTTGCACACTGGCATTTATTAGTCAGGGCATTGAATGTGGAAGTTGGGAAGTTCTGTTGCTCGTTTCAGGATGTTGCTGAGGCCGCACTTGCATTGTTGTGTTCAGTTTTGGTCACATTGCTATCAGAATGATATTATTAAACTGGAAAGATTGCAGATGAAATTTACAAGGATGTTCACATAACCCAAGAGTCTGATTTACAGAGAGAGGTTGGAGAAGCAATGACATTTTTCTTTAGAGCATAGGAGACTGAGGGGGACTGATGGTGGGGACAGGTACAAGATAATGGGAGGCACGGATATGGTGAATGAACACAATATTTTTTTCCCAGAGTTTTGGAATCGAGGACTGGAGTGCATCAGCTAAAGGTTAGAGGGAAAATAATACAAGAGACGAAGAAGGGGATATATTTCACAGAGGGTGATACGCATATGGAATGAGCTGTCAGTGGAAGTGGTTGAGGCATTTACATTAACAATATTTAAAAGGCACTTGGACAAGAACATGGAGAGGAAAGGTTCAGAAACATATGGGCCAAGTGCAGAGAAATGGGTTTAGTGTGGATGGACATTAAGGTCAACACAGACTAATTTAGGCCAAAGGGCCAGTCTTCGTGCTGTAGGACTCTCTGACTCTACAAGTAGAATAGCATTTGGGCCAAACTCTCATTTTTCCTTTTGTCATGAGTTCCAAAAATATTTGGACAACGTTCTTTCAAGTTAGCATCACAGAGATTTTGATTTCCACGTTGTTTTTTCATCAAATGTGTGTGTGTGTGTGTGTGTGTGTGTGTGTGTGTGTGTGTGTGTGTGTGTGTGTGTGTGTGTGTGTGTGTGTGTGTGTGTGTGTTTTCTTCAGTATTTTTCAAAAGGGAATATTAATGTACATGTTTGCAATACCCACTCATCATTCTTCTTTCCATCATAGTTTGAGTAACATTGTTTTAGTCATAAACGTGTTGTTTTAACAGATTTAAGAAATGTGCCTGACCTGTTCCTAACACTGACCGTGACACACTCTGAGATCTGTATCATTGGCCATTTCATTAACCTAGTAATAATTGAGATTTTTGGGACCAGTGGAAGAGTGGGACTAGAAAAGGAAACAGTGATCTAAAAACACAGTTAACTATCAACCCAGTGAGCCTAACTTCAGTGTAGTGTAGGTTGTTGGAGGGGGTTTTGAGGGATATGTTTTACATGCATTTAGAAAGACAAGGACTGGTTTGGGGTAGTCAACATGGCTTTGTGCCATGTAAATCAATTATCATTAATGTGATTGAGTATTTTGAAGACGTGACAAAGAAGGTTGACGAAGGTAGTCTGATGTATATTGTTTACACTGGCTACAGCAAGGCATTTAATAAAGTTCCTCATCCTAACAGATTACTAAGGTTAGGTCACATGGAATTCAGGGAACGTTAACCAATTAGACACAAAATTGTCTTGAAGGTAACGGATTGTTTTCCAGACTGGAGGAATGTGGCCAGGGGTGTCCTGAAAGAATCACTGCTGAGCTCACTGCTTTTCATCATGCAGATAAATAACTTGGATGTGAATATCAGAGGCATGGTTAGTAGGTTTGCAGATAACATCAACAAAGTGGTGTAGCGGACAGTGAAGAAGATTATCTTAGAGTACAGCTGCATCCTTGACCATCAAAGGGCAAAGAACTGGTAGATAAGTTTAATTTAGATATTTGTGATGTTTTGCATTTTGGTAAATTAGAGCAGGGTCGTGCCCTCGGGAATGTTACTGAACAAAAAAACATACACGCACAGGTTGACAGTTCCTTGAAAGTGGAGTCACAGGTAGACAGGATGGTGAAGAACACGTTTGACATGCTTGCCTTAATTGGTCAAAACATTGAGCGTTGGAGATGATGTGGCATGTTACCCCTATACAGGACGCAGGTGAGGCCACGTTAAGAATACTGTGCACCATGTTGGTTCTGCTGATGGGAGGATGTTGAGAGGGTGCCAAAATGATTTACAAGGATTTTTTGATACGGGGGGGGGGGGGGGGTGGGGGGGGCGGGGTGAGTTGAGATTCAGGGAGAAGATGAACAGGTTGAGGCTTTACCCCTGGACTGGAGGAGGGTGAATGGTGACATGAAAGTTGCTTATAAAATCTTGAGGGGCATGGATAGTCTGAATGGCCAAGATCTTTTTCCCAGGGTTAGGGGAGTGCAGTTATAGACGGTATAGGTTGAAGGTCTGGGGGAAATATTTCGTGCAGACCTTAGGAGTTACATTTTCATGCCAAAGGTGATGCGTGTACAGAAAGTACTGTCAGAGAAAATGTTGAATGCGGGCACAATTACACATTTAAAATATATATGGGGTTAAGTACATAAATAGGAATGGTTCAGAGGGATATGGGGCATATGATGGCAGATGGGACTAGACCAGATTGGGATACCTGACCGATGTGGGCAAACTGGAATAAAGGATCTGTTTCCATGCTGTATGACTCTGATTCTATAAGAGGGTGGAGAAAATTCTAAAAAGGGCCTTTAAAGTGGGAATTCTCTTCCCCAGAACTTTGACATTCCTCTTTGTTTACGTTTATTCAAAGCTGTGTTAGTTACATATTTGGCAGAGCAGTGAGTCGCGGATATTGGAATACAGACAGGAAAGTGGGGCTGAGACCACAACCTGATCAACCACAGTCAGTGTCTGGTGGAGAAGGGTAAAAGTGTCTAATGACCCCTACTGCTCCTCAGTCCCATGTTTCTGTGTTCCTCTCAGCCCCTTAAACCTGCTAGACAGGAGCAGTTGGAAGCTGCTTACTGCTATAATATGGTGCACAGAAACAAAGGAGATTGTTCACCCCCTCAAGTCTATCCCACATGGTTTAGGAGATTAGGAAAATATAATTGGAAAATCCAGGTTGCGTATGAAAGAGGCACCTCATCTCTCTATACAGAGCTTCCCCCCTCTGCAACACGTGCTCCATTTGTTGTTCATGTTGTAGACCCAGATTCATTGTGAATACAGACCCCAGACCTCACCTAGCGATTGCTCACAGAGTTCTCTGGTGTCCCTAACTGCAATATTCAATAACAGACTTTCCAGGAAAATCACACCCACTAACTTTTCAATAACAGAATGTGAGAACATCAGAAACAGGAACAAATCGTTCAAACCCCAATCCTATCTTGCTCTTCACTAAGATCATTGTTGATCTCCTCTAGGTCTCAAATCCTCTTCAATGCCCGATTCCTCATTGCCCTCACCTCTCTGAGGCGTCAAAATTCATCTACCCCTCTTTAAATAGTTTCATAGAAGATAGAACATAGAACAGTACAGCACAGTATAGGCCCATCGGCCCCCAATGTTCCACCGACCTTTTTTCCTACTCTCAGATCAGACTAGCCTACATACGCTACATTGTACTATCCTCCCATGTGCCTATGTAAGAGTCACTTACATGTCCTTAACATACCTGACAAAATACCACTGCTGGCTGTGCATTTCACGCACCCACCACTCTCTGTGTAAGGATCTGACCTCTGAGATCTCCTCGAAACCTCACTTCAAATGATGCCCCATCGTGATAGCCATTTAGTACAGGCAGCATTCTGGTAAATTTCTTCTGCACCCTTTCTAAATTTTCCATATCTTTACTATAATTGGGTGACCAAAACTGGACCCCATTTTCAAGTGTGGTCTAACCAGGGCTCTATAAAGCTGCAGCATAACCTCACAGCTCTTAAAATCAATCCTCCTGCTAATGAAAGCTAACACCATTCGCCTTCTTAACAACCTGGTCAATTTAAGCCGCAACCTTGAAGGATGTCAGGATATGGACTCCAAGATCCCTCTATTACTCCACACAGGAAAGAATCCGGCCTATAACCCTGCATTCAAATTCAAACTCAAACTTAAAAAAAAATTACTTCACACTTTTCCAATTTGAACTCCATCTGCCGCTTCTTAGCCCAGCTCGGCATTATGTCAATATCCCGTTGCAACTTACAACAACCCCCCACACTATGTGTCAATCTACAAACCTTCGTGTTATCAGCAAACTTACTAACCCACCCTTCCACTTCCTCATCCAAGTCATTTATAAAAGTCACAACAAGCAGAGGTCCTAGAACTGATCGCTGAAGAACATCATTGGTCCCTTTCAGTGATCTCGCTCCCTTAACTCTTTGTGCAAGAGAATTCCTGACATTCACTACCCTTTGAAGAAAGCATTCTCTGCTTCTACACCATGACCTATTGATATGAACAAAAGAGTAAACACGAGGGCTCAGGTAGAGAGACTGGCCATGAACACAAGGCAGCATTGGACTGAGGATGAAATCAAGGAGTCTGAGCAAAATCACACTTAATGAGAATCGATTGTGACATCTCCGCTGTTTGGAGTCATTCACAGCACAAGGGAAGATGGTTATCACCAGTGGACATCAATATCTCAGCCATGGGACACATTTGTAGGAGATACTCAGAGTAGCTCCCTCAGCCCAGGAATATCCAGTTGGTCATTATAGAATCCGAACAGTGTCGGAGGAGGCCATTCAGCCCATTGAGTCCAAACTGAGAAAGAGTGGGGATATTCGCAGAAGTTTACATCATGTTCAAAACAAGTTATCACTACTCAGCTCTTGAAGTAGAGAGTGTCCATGTGCAAATAGAACTGGACACCATTCAAGATCATGCTGTTAAAGCCTGGGTAACATTCATGTAACAGCAATGGCAGACACTGCACATTTCCATAGTAAACGGAGATGCTCGTTCAGCACCACAATCCGGGTTCACAAGAAAATGGGGAAGTTATTTAGCCCATCAAACTATTGGACAGAACGTGTGGTAGCTCATTCAGTCCCTCCTGCCTATTACACAGGAAAAGAAGGAATCTGCTTACTCCCACATGTCACTTAAATGGGATCAGAAAGAGACCACTTCACATCTGGAGTCACTTACATAAGGAACAGGAAGACGTCATTCAGCTTCACACGTCACTAATACAGGAACAGGAAGGTGTCAGAGATGCTGCAAAATCACAAACAAATGGAGCAGTGATTGAACAGGTGGACTGCTCCAACCTGGTCCACATGGCTGATTACTCATACTACCTATGTGCTACTTTCACGTGGTTTTCTGGTAGAAGGAATGAAGCCAACTTTATTAACTATTTTCCAAGATGTCTTCCATCTTTAAGAAAGCGGACCCATGGTCTCTATGGAGGTCAGAAGCTGGTGCAGAAATGTTAACTCTTTCAAATTGAAGGTATTGTGACTGCTGACAGAATTGTGTCCAAAGTGACATTCAGTACAGTGTCATACAGTAACTGTGCATTCAAGTGTCCAGAGTTCGTTCAGAGCCTGTACCTTTCTGCAAATCGACATGGAGGCTGTGCAGTGGCATGTAAACTTTTGGGAATCAAACATCCAATGAATAGTGTGCAATTTTGACCCTGTTCATCTGTTTGGGATGTAATAAGTGTCTGTCCATAACCATCAAGTATCAACTTCTTATTCTCTCACAGAGCTACAGGTTAAACCCATATTTCCTGCACTCTCTCCTCGTGATAACATCATGCCAGGGTTTAGCCTGGTAAAACTCCTTTGGATGGTCTCAATGACAAAGAGATCATTATGTATAAAACAGACCAAAGCTACACACAATGCACCAAATAATCTCTCTCAAAAAAACGCTACCATCGGGAAAGATGTATCATCTCTGGGACTTCAATCATTTTGCACGAAGAGCCACATATCACTTACTTACTGCAACGTGATAATTCTGTTAGTGACTTATGACCAAGGTCATCCACGTCCTTTTAAACAACAACACTTCCCGATCTCTCATCACTGAAAAAAAAACATAAATGTGAATGAAGATATTTGTTCACATCTGATTCAGTTTTTAAAACTTGTGAACAGCTATTGCCCAAACACTGATTATTCTGATACCCAACAAGCCTTCAGTCCAGAGAAAAGTCCCACTCCCTTCATTGTCTCCAACATCCAATTTTTAATCCATGTGGTATATATTTCACATCTACATACCCATGGAATTTAACTTTCCCCACGTATTCAACAATGTCAAGTGTCAGCTGAAAAAATAAATACTCCATTCCTATTGGTTCTCAATTTTCGATGTCACAGCGGACAATCTCCATAATTTCCAGCAAGTTTATCAAAGATCATTTCCCTTTCCTGAATCTTGGCCGACTCTACCAATTCAGATCACTATTCTCCAAGTGCCTAGTTCTCAAATCCATTATAAAAGGTTACAATGTTTTTTTCTCACAGCTGATACCAAGCTATTTAGTTTTCTGTTTTCCCTTTCCATTCTGTTGTAAATATTTACATTTACAATAGCTGTTTTCCAGTCTGCAGGATCCTTTCCAGAATCTGACCAGCTTTGAAGAATAATCGGTAGTTCTTTCAGGAGCTTTTACAATATATTTTAATGATATAGAAGATGGTATTAGTAATAACATTAGCAAATTAACGGATGATACTAAACTAGGTGGCAGGGTGAAAGGTGAGGAGGATGTTAGGAGATTACAAGGTGACCTGGAAAGGTTAGGTGAGTGGTCAGATGCATGGCAGATGCAGTTTAATGTGGATAAATGTATGGTTATCCACTTTGATGGCAAGAACAGGAAGGTAGATTACTACTTAAATTGAATCAATTTAGGTAAAGGGGCAGTACAAAGAGATCTGGGTGTTCTTGTACACCAGTCAATGAAGGTAAGCATGCAGATACAGCAGGTAGTGAAGAAGGCTAATGCATGCTGGTAATCATAACAAGAGGGATTGAGTATAGAAGCAAAGAGGTTCCTCTGCAGCTGTACATGGCCCTGGTGAGACCACACCTGGAGTATTTTGTGCAGTTCTAGTCTCCAAATTTGCGGAGAGACATTCTGGCTTTTGAGGGAGTGCAGTGTAGGTTCACAAGGTCAATTCCTGGAATGGCAGGACTACTTTACGCTGAATGACTGGAGCGACTGGGCTTGTATACCCTTGGGTTTAGAAGACTGAAAGGGGATCTGCTTGAGATTATTAAAGGATTGGACACTCTGGAGGCAGGAAACATGTTTCTGCTGATGGGTGAGTGCCGAACCAGAGGACACAGCTTAGAAATATGGGGTAGACCATTTGCGACAGAGATGAGGCGAAACTTCTTCACCCAGAGAGTGGTGGCTATGTGGAATGCTCTGCCCCAGAGGGCAGTGGAGGCCCAGTCTCTGAATTCATTTAAGAAAGAGTTGGATAGCGCTCTCAAGGATAGTGGAATCAAGGGTTATGGCGATAAGGAAGGAACAGGATACTGATTAAGGGTGATCAGCCATGATCATGTTGAGTGGTGGTGAAGGCTCGTAGTGCAGAATGGCCTACTCCTGCACCTATTGCCTATTGTCTGTTGAGCTCTAATGCCACCTCCTGAATACTCTGGGATGCAGCTCATCAGATTTGGCGGCACGGTGGCACAGTGGTTAGCACTGCTGCCTCACAGCGCCAGGGACCTGGGTTCAATTCCCACCTCAGGCAACTGACTGTGTGGAGTTTGCACGTTCTCCCCGTGTCTGTGTGGGTTTCCTCCGGGTGCTCCGGTTTCCTCCCACAGTCCAAAGATGTGCGGGTCAGGTGAATTGGCCATGCTGAATTGCCCGTAGTGTTAGGTAAGGGGTATATGTAGGGGTATGGGTGGGTTGCGCTTCGGCGGGTCGGTGTGGACTTGTTGGGCCGAAGGGCCTGTTTCCACACTGTAAGTAATCTAATCTAGATGCAGCAACTTATGAAACTTCAATTCAATTAGGTTTTCAAAAAACATAGTCTTCATCAATTGTAATTTCCTGCAGTTTCTTATTTTTACCAGTCCCCCTGTTCCCTATTTCTGGAAGTTAGTTTCTGCACCTTCCCCTGTGGAGATGGAACCAATGTATTCTTCTCAGCAGGCAAATGGTTTTTGATATATCAGAGGACTGCACTTCAGAGATGGTGGATGCATTACGCACTCCTGACTGGAAAGTTCCAGAATTGTAACAGTTCACTTCATGGTGAGAGTCAGCACAGTCCTGCCCCTGGTGCGAAGCTACAGGTTATACTGAATGAGGGGACACATCTCAGTGAACACCTCATTTTTGAAACAAACTGGTTTCGCACTTTACACTTGGAATGGGTCCATCTTAGACAAATGTTCCTGGAAATCCCAGGGAGGAATGTGCAGTGCCCAGCCCCACCCTGTTTACAGAGCTTCTCTTCTGTGTAGTCTTAGCTCCATTTGTTTCCCATGCACCCAGACACTCTGTAAATTCACTGTCCAGAGTGGGTTCACCAGACCATCGGGTCTTCCTGAATAAACGCAGCAGCTGACGATACAAACCCGAGAATCCAATCCAAAACACTCCACTGAATTTCTAATGACATCAGGAAGTCAATTCCCCACACCCATGATGCACCCATTCAGTGTTGAAAATGCCTCCCTCTCCTCAGTTTCTATTCCTAGCTAAGAAAACTGTTATGTCTCCACACAGACCTACAATAACAGTTCATCTGTCTACAGAAGCAGTTGACAATGAAACATTAGGTTTCTCTGTATCTGAGCAACTAGACGGGCAGCACCAGTGTTGCTGATGGAGTTGACAACCCCACTCAGAGAAGAGAGATAGAAGGAACATAACTAACTTTAAACAGGGACATCCTGAAATGACATGATATTCAGGAATATCGGAAAAGGTGAAATGTTATAATAACTTCCCATTCTATTTTCCTTCCAGTTCATCATCAGCAATCCTTCTGCTTGGTATGCCTTCCTCTTGCTCTGTCTCTCTTTTGCTGAACGTTTCTCTATCCATTCAACACAAACCTCCCACTCACCCTTCTAACCATCCCTGATATAAATATTATTTCCCAGTTGCATTAAGCTTTGATAGGATCACTGCATTCGGAATGTTATCTGTGTTTCTCACGACAGAGAGACATGCCTACTGAGATTCTCCAACACTTCTAGATGCTGAAGAATTTTAAGTCAGATCTTCAATATCCATTTATTTATTTCACTTTTAATGTTGTTGTTTCCCAGGATGCCATCATTACTGGTAACTGCAGCATTTGTTATCCATCACTAATTGCTATTGACTGTGAGGCCATTTGTCAAGAAAATATAGAGCCAACCACAATGCTGTGGGTCTGAATTCACACCTAGTGCAGACTGGGCAAAAACCTTATGGCTCTTTACCAAAGGTTATCAGCAAAATGAGGAAAAAGAAATCTGATGGTTTATGGTTGCCATGAGTGAATTTAGGTTTCATTCCAATTTTTGTCATTCGAATTTCTGTTCTGTCACAAGCTTTTAGAGTCAAAACCTGTGCCTCTGAAGTACACGGTCAGTGATATTCTTACTCTGATAAGGTGTCCCTGGTGTGAATTAACTGTAGAGACAAGAAAAAGTTTGTGGTCAAAATATTTGTAATGGGGAAGGAAGGTCAGAAGAGAAGTGAAGCCATAGAGTCTGAAGTTAACAAAGGGATAGATGACAAGCTCATTCAGCAACAGCACTGAGACAGAAGTGGAGACTGGGGATAATATCGAGGTGGAGTTTGACCGTTTTAATGACAGAGAGAATCCAGAATGGTAAAATAGTTTAGAGTAAAACGGGGACTCAAAGTTCTAATCAGTCTAGTTCCTTCTTATATATTCATAAAGATTTTGAAATGCATGAAAAAGAAGTGGAGTTTATGACTGAATTTTTATGCATTTGCTAAATATAAATAACCGAAGTAAAAATAACCTTCACCATCATTTATAGAATTGACAGAGGTAGGCTTACCAGGAACACCAATGATAGCGAGGATGGAGTAGTAACCTGCCTTAATAATCATCAGTACGGCTTCTATCTGCAACATGCCCAATCCAGAGAAAAGCAGTAAAGACCAAAGGATAGACTCCGGTCTATTGTTGGAACATTCCAGTCTAATGTTCTGAGATTCTGATCCATTGTTGGAACATTCCAATCTCCTGTTCTCAGATTCTGATCCATTGTTGGAACATTCCAGTCTAATGTTCTCAGATTCTGATCTCTCCCTCTCTCTGCAGCTGCTGATCCCAATCTTGTTGAGGTTGACTCTGCCCCAAATGCTATGGCATAACAAGTTGAAAGAAGGACATAATTATGGAAGAGGGAAGGCCTCCAGTGACCAAGTTAGATCCAGGAAGACTGATATTAATCGCAGTCACTGAACAATCAGCTCCAGTTACCCCATCTCAAGACAACCCTGACATACCACAACAATATTTGGACTGGATGGAATGTTGACATCGCTGACTGTTGGGTGAATGGTACATCTCTAAGTTTGAGGTGAGGGAGGGAGATGATGCTTTCTCTCAAAAGCTGAATGATTGTACTTTGTTTTGGCAGGGGAGGAATTTCTGGGCACTTAACTTCGTCTGTGTCTGATCACCAGGCCTGTGCATCCTTTTGGTTTATTTATTTATATTTAACTTTGACATTTATTTGACCATCATTTAACGGCTTAAGTGGAGTTAGGCATTTTTGAGAGGCTTCTACAGTGCCATATATGGTGTAGATACAGTCCATTCCTTGTGGTCCTTGCAGCCGTGGCCTGTTCCTGTGGAGTGTTGGCCATTTTCTCCCAGAACCAGGATTCTTAGTTTTTAGTCTCGCCAATTATTCTGGTTGGAAGGCACTAAATCTCTTCCGGTTGCTACACACTCTCTCTCTGAGATTTCTCTCAGAATTGTTTTTTGATGTTCTTTCTGCCTGGGTTGAAGAACTGCATGTGAGACAATCTATTTCCTGGATTTGTTTTTAGATAAATATGTGTTTCTGGGATGTTGCCATATTGGTTGGTGAAAAATGTGTTGCTGGAAAAGCACAGCAGTTCCTGCTCCTTTGATGCTGCCTGACCTGCTGTGCTTTTCCAGCAACAAGTTTTTCAGCTCTGATCTCCAGCATCTGCAGTCCTCACTTTTTCCCCCTGTTACCATATTGGATCAGTTACTGTTAGTTAAATAACCTATTATTCTGCTTAGATTTCCAAAAGAATTAAGTTCTTCCAAGATTCTCTTATGTTTGTTATATTTTGTGTACTATTCTTGAATACATTGTGTTTTGCTTAATGTTATATATTTTGACCAATTAAATTGTATCTGAAACACAGCACCTGACATTCACCTTTACAATAAGAAAACATTCAGGTCGAGACTACCTTCTCCATGTACTTTGCGGGGATCTGCTCTGCTCCATAACAGAGGGACAGATGTTCACGTTTTGCTTGGGAAATTACTTAATGGACAACATGTTGCAGAAATATGGAGTTTGACAGCAGAATTGGCCGAGCTAGAGGAGTGATACTTATGTCAGGATTTATATCGGATACTCATTTCTCCTCACAGATTCAGCCTGGACACATATAATGCAAGATGAGATATCTGTTGATCATGAAATAGTGCGTATACCAGTATACCGCTAGTCTACTGCTCAGCAATCCATCCAGGATCGAACAATGTTCAGAGCTGACCAAGTGAGCATTAGTGCCATTTTTAAAAGGCCAATAGGTACAGGTTTGACCTTTCTCAGTTCAGAGCTGCTTTGCACAATTTCCCCTGAGCATGGCATTTAAGGGGCAATTAACCCATGGTTTGTCGACAGGGACACAGAGGTCCTGGTGGCGAAGACGTACTGAAGACGACCATTCTATTCCCAGAGCAGGCCACACCACCAGACAAACTGAGCATGGTTTGAACAAACCACCCAGCACAGTGCAGTATCTGTTGTCTGAAGAAATTTCCAGCAATACAGGACAAGCATCAAGAACATGCCCCCCCCTTCCCCCATAAGGATAAGGGTCACCAGCTTCTCTCTGCTTCCTCACACTCACTTTATATCTGTTATAGTACCTACTGCCGAACAAGGCTCACACTCCACCACTCTCACTACAGCATGCAGCACCTACTCACCCTCTCACCTATGCAATACCCCTCCATGGTGATAACTTCTTCTGGAAAATACTGTAACTAGAATTCTCGTTTTTTACAATGTTCCAGATAGTTTTCCAAATAATTCCCAGGTTCAGGCAAATGTTTGTCCCCCCAGTTTGTAACACATCAGTAGAAGGAGATTTTTTTTAATCCCTCAGGATAAAAGTGCAACACAAGATCATTCATCCTTTCAGAAATACTGCACCATTCAGACAAAGACAGTTTCTAAACTCTTGAAGACTCACTCCATTCTTGAATGCAGGCGCCACATTGGAGGTTCGCCAGTATCACTGGAACATTCCTGTAATCCAGAGAATTATGGAATATTTCTCACAATGCTCCCAGTCACTCTGCAACCACTTTTACACGTCCAGCTATGAATTACTGATGACCTGTCTACCCTTTTTCTTACCTGTTTGTTAAAAAAATCCTTTTGTTAGAGACAGTTCAAGAACTTTCATCCGACTACGGTTTTGTTTATATTATTGAATTACTTTGTGGCTCCGTATGTGGCTGAACACATGTTCAGCTGAGAGTCATGCCATTCTAACAGTTTCTCTGGCTCTGTCATTTCTGTTTGAGGATGCCACATTCCAGTGGGAAGCTTGCTTCATGACCACCTTTTCTCTCAAATAAGAAATCCTCTCACTCTGGTGGACTGACCCTTGAGCTGTGACTGCCCCAACTCCCTCACTTGTGCCCTCTTTCCCAGAACAATGATTGATCTCCCCTTGCTCTCACTTCCTTCTGCACTAGAATTCACTTTCACAGAATCATCCTCCGCCACTTCCACCACCTCCGGTAGAACAGCACCTTCAAACACATCTTTCCCTCCCGTCCACTGTCAGCATTTCAGAGTAACGATCTCCTTTCTGACACCCTCCATCACCTCGAACACTTCCCTCCTCCCTCATGGCACCTTCCCATGCAATTGCAGAAGCTGCAACACTTGCCCATTCACCTCTTCCCTCCTCACTGTCTAAGGCCCCAAACACACCTCTCAGGTGAAGCAACATTTCACTTGTACTCTTTCAATCCAGTCTCCTGTCATTTCTGCTCAAAATGCAATCTACCTTACACTTGGGAGACCAGAGACTGCTTTTAGGAGCACTTCCACTCTGTAGGAATAACCCTGATGTTCAAAGTTTGTGTGAAGATTTGTAGCTCGGGTGCTCGTTGTTGTGGTTCTGTTCACCGAGCTGGAAGTTTTTGTTGCAAACGTTTCGTCCCCTGGCTAGGCGACATCATCAGTGGTTTGGAGCCTCCTGCGAAGCGCTTCTTTGATGTTTCTTCCGGTATTTATAGTGGACTGCACAAAACACTATATAGGACAAACAGGAAGACCGCTAACAATCCGCATACATGAACATCAACTAGCCACGAAACGACACGACCAGCTATCCCTAGTAGCCACACACGCAGACAACAAGCAACATGAATTCGACTGGGACAACACTACTATCATAGGGCAAGCCAGACAGAAAACAGCCAGGGAATTCCTGGAGGCATGGCATTCATCCACAAACTCCATCAACAAACACATCGACCTGGACCCAATATACCAACCACTACAGCGGACAGCTGAAACTGACACCCGGAAGTGGCAAGGACAGACCACTATAAATACCGGAAGAAACATCAAAGAAGCGCTTCGCAGGAGGCTCTAAAGCACTGATGATGTCGCCTAGCCAGGGGACGAAACGTTTGCAACAAAAACTTCCAGCTCGGCGAACAGAACCACAATAACCCTGATGTGATTGCTCCCCATTTCAATAAACACCTTGCCCTCAAGTTAATGAGAATTCTTTGAAGACGTAACAAGCAGTTTAGATCAAGGAGACACGATGGAGTTAACAATGTAGACAACCAGTATGCCTCTAATAAGGTACCGCACAGGAGGCTGCAGAGTAAGATAAAAACCCATAGTGTTAGTGGCCAAGTACTAACATGGATAAAAGGTTGGCTAACTGGAAGGAGGCACAGTGGGGATAAAATGGTCCTTCTCAGGATGGCAGCTGGTGACTATTGGTGTTCCACAAGGGTCAGTGTTTGGACAAAAACATTTCACTTTGTAGGTTAATGATTTGGTCGGCAGAACTGAGAGCATTCTGGCTACTTTTGCAGATGATGCAAAGATAGGTGCATGGGCAGGTATTATTGAGGAGGAAGGGAGCCTGCAGGAAGATTTAGACAGTTTAAGAGAATGGGAAAAAGGAGTAGCAGATGGAATACAATGTGGAAGAGTGTGGGGTCACTATGGTATGAAGAATACAGGCATGGACTATTTACTAAATGGGAAGAAAATTCAGAAATCTGAAGTTCAAAGAGACTTGGGATTTCAATTCCAGGATTCGCCGGAGATAAACTTGTAGGTTGAGCCATTAGTTCATAAGGCAAATACGATGTTATCGTTCATCTCGAGAGGACTACAATGTAAAGGTGGGGATTTTGAGCCTTTCTCAGGCTCTGGTCAGACATTTCCAGAATTTAACTTCCTGATGAAGGGCTCGAAACCTCGATTTTCGTGCACTTCGGATGTTGCCTGACCAGCTGTGCTTTTCCATTAAAACACACCCATGTCTGTGAGTATCTAAATGTGGGTGCAGTTCTGATAGTCTCTGTGGTGCTTAAAATGACACAATCTCTCCTGCATCTGGCCTCTGCATCCAACTGCAGTGACAGTGGCAGAGTGTGATAACCCTTGATGATTCAGTCTGGGTGGGAGAGAAGGCAGCAGCTCACAGCACCATCAATACACACACACACACACACACACACACACACACACACACACACACACACACACACACACACACACACACACACACACACAGCTGGTAGATGGAGGGTTGCAAATATACTTGTGACTGTCAGAATGGAAATGCCCACCTCTGAGTGAACCATTTTGTCCGGAGATGAGAAGAATTTATTTCTCATTCTGTGTCCTGCAATGCTTAAAAAATATGTGAGAAAGTATTGAAAAATACTGACAAAGGCCTAGCAGTAATATCGCTCAATATTGATGAAACTGATCTGTGTGTCCAAAGATATCATCAAAAAACTAAACAGCAATGCAATTTCAGAGATCAACAGTAAAGGATTTGTTGTCTTATCAGAGAATTAAAAAAAACTCTGCCACTGATGCAGTGTTGCAGGAAGTCGAGCAGAGGGTACTATTATATGAATCTCTTCATAAAACTCATTAGTTCTCACTGCTGCCTCACAGTGCCAGGTATCCAGGTTCAATTTCACCCTCGGGAACTGACTGTGTGGAGTTTGCCCATTCTCCCTGTGTCTACATGGGTTTTCTCTCGGTGCTCCAGTTTCCTTCCAAAGTCTAAACATGTGCAGGTTAGGTGAATTGGCCAAGCGAAATTGCCCATAGTGCCTGGGGGTGTGTAGATTAGGGACATTTGTCATGCATAAAAGTAGGATAGTAGGGGGATGGGTCTGGGTGTGTTACTCTTCGAAGGGTCAGTGTCGATGTGTTGGGCCAAAGGGCCTGCTTCCACACTGTAGGGATTCCAAGAACTCTATGAACAACAGGGACAGAGAGAGAGAGAGAGGAGGAAGGAGACTGATTCCAATTTCAATGTATTTTCTTCAAAAACATTGCATGAAGATGCAGACAGAGGTGCACACAAACGTAGATAATGACACTAACACACATAACACATGCACACAGAGATACACACGTGGATATGGACATTTACACAAAAACACCAAGAACACCCACCCCCCAACCCCCCCCCCCCCCCCCCCCCCCCCCCCCACCACCACCACGTGCAGGCACACACTGTGTCTTTAATACAGAGATATATACTTTTTGTTAATAATGGTCAGTCGGAGAAGACAGGATAATGGGGTTGATAAACATTTCAGCCGTGACCAAGTGCCATGGCAGAGTAGATCGGCTGAATGGCCTAATTATGCTCCAGTGTGTCATGCTGATGTGATCTTGTGGTGCCTGGGATTATCTTCCCAAAAGTTCAGTGGAGATCCAAATTGATAAGTATGTGATTTAGAAGAGTTAATGGTAATATGAGTAGGTTAGGGGAATTGAATGGTCAATATTTGTTCTTAATTATCATCTCGTTGTATCTCCAAAGAGTGGTGATTGGTTTGAGGATAACACATTTTGAGAATAAGCACATTCCCATTTCAGACTGAGACAGGGATGCTCCTTTCTCTTTAGGGTTGTGTGATCTGTGGTGTTCTCATGCCGAAGTAGCAATGAAGACTGGGTTACTGAAAACACTCAAGGTTGATTTCCATAGATCGTTGATGAACAAGAAAATCCAAGCTTAGTGGAAAAGACTGGAGAGGGATATTTAGTTACAATCACATTAGCAATGTACATTCTGAACGGTGCAGCAGGCACGAGGGGCTGAATGGCCAGCTGCTACTCCTAACCCATGTATTGTTCTTTGAAGCACTCAGTAATATTACAGAGATAAAGGAAGATCCCATGCAGCCAGTCAGCATCGTTATAATGAGACCATTCTGCCCTCTAAGGGTTTATGCAGGAATAGATTGATGTCATTCAGCCTGCTAAGTACATCATGCAATGACCCAAACCCGGGCTTCAAACCCACCACAGCAGATGGTGGAACTTGAATTCAATAAATCATTTGTAATTAGCAATCTAATGAAATATTGATTGTTGTCAAAACTAAAAAGCCCTGGCTCACTAGTGTCCTCCAGAGAAGGAAATTTGCTATCTTCACTGGTCTGACTTACATGCGATTCCAGGCCGTCAGCAATGATAGACTCTCAAATGCCCTTTGCAATGGCCAAGCCAGATATTCAGGTATAATACTACAAGTTCTCAAAGAAGTGAAACCAGCCAGACCTAAGTACTTGTCGCCAATAATATGTCTAAGTGCAGGGGTTTAGAAAGGCCGTTCCCCAACACCTTCTCAAGATCAACTCGGAAAGGGAAATAAATGCTTGCCCATTAATGAAGCAAAGATGTCCACACTCAGGAAAGAGAGGTGGAGAGGATAGAACTCACGTGAAACATGGACTTGGAAACATACCTACATGTGCATGATATACAGGAATATGCGAAAAGGTGAAAATTCATGAAAATAATCTCACATTTCAATTCCATCGCAGCTGATTATCAATAATCCATTTTAATCCCTATATTTCTCCATATACCCCAACACACATTACACAGTTTCCCAGGTGCTTTCAGATCTGAAAGGTTAGTGGATTTCAAATGCTAACTCTGTTTTTCTCTCGACGAAGGCTGCCAAAACTGCTCTGTTTCCCCAGCACTCTGTTTCTTTATGTTTCTGATCACCAGTAACTAACTTCGTTTGATTTAATTTTTTTTTAATTTTATGGGACATTGGCCCATCGAACCCACACTGACCCTCTGCACAGCATTTCACCCAGAACTACCTCATACCATACTTCTGCACTTCCATTTGTTAACCTGTTTCCTGGCCAATGCAAGCATTTTCCATAGCTAACACACCTAGCTGCATATGGTGGGTAATTTATCATGGTCAATACACTGAATCTGTTTGGACTGTGGAAGGAACCTGGAGCACCTGGAGGAAACACTAGCAGACCCGTGGAGAATGTCAAAACTCAATACAACAGTGTAAACTGTGTTCCTGGTACTGTGAGACAGCTGTGTTCATCACTGAGATAGCGCGCTGCCCTCCCCCTCCCGCTCCCCCACCAAAAAATAACTGGGTCCCTGGTAGTGTGAGACAGCCGTGATAACCACTGCGATACCATGCTCTTCCTCACCCCACAAAACGGATCCCTGGTACTGTGAGACAACTGTGCTAACCGCTAAGACACCATGCGCCCTCCCCCTCAAACTGGGTCCCTGGTACTGTGAAACCGCCGTTCTAAACACTGAGACTCCATGCCGGCCTACCCCTCTCCCCAAACCGGATCCCTGGTACTGTGAAACAGCCGTGCTAACCACTGACACACCATGCACCTCCCCCCCACACACACACACACCTCCCCCAAAACGGAGTCACTGTGCTTGCGAATACTGGGGAAAATGTAACTTTAAACACAAACAGTAAACAGTGACAAATCCTCACAGATGAGTCAGGATCTGAAAGTAGAAACAGAGGCAGCATATTGAGTCTGATATGATCCTCTTCTGAAAAACTCATATTGGACTCAAAAGGTTAATTATGTTTTCTCTCTTCTCAGAACCTGCACATGTTTTCCTGCATTTTTAACTTAGTTACTCTTCTGGACTGTGGATATTTGTCTGATGTGACAGGGAACAGTGAAACTGCCATTTCTGTTGACGCTCAAGTATTTAGTTACAGTTTTTGAATGAAAAATTAAAAACTCTGTGCCTGACAACTGTCTAAATGCCTATAATTTATTACCGCTATCATAATGCATCATGAAAATGTTGAACTCAGTGTTCATGACATCACCTGATCAATCCATTGAATATAGCGGATGGAAGTACTGATCCATTGTTATCAATGTCTTATCATGCTCCTGTTGTCACTGGCATCGTACCCATCTAGCAAGGTCTTACCTTTCCGATAGTTTGCATATAACTATGAAAAATAAAATTTCTTTGTATTTTTTAACAAGACACATTCATCCGGGATTTGGAAGGCACCAGCAAGGACAGACTTTATTTGTCATCCCCAATGGCTCTGGAATAAGCGACACAGAGTTGCCCTGTTTTGCCTCTTCAATCCGAAGTGAATCAGATCCAGACAGAGCTGTTTACAGGGGCATTCTAAGACTTTTAACAAATACTTGTGAAGGAACAGCAAATTAGTCCCTAGTCAGGATGACATGCAACTTGGAAGATACCTTGCAGAGACTGATTTTTCTACTGTTCACATTCCCAGTGCAGAATGTTCTCTAATTCCCATTAATCACAGTTTTGCTCAGGGTTCTTGATTCTACCCTCAGGTAAGTTCTGCTTCGATGGAAAGGGAAGTCCCTCTGATCTCACCTCGAAATACATGGGAATATCAGTTGAAAGAATAAGGAGCAAAATACAAGAACACTGTTTATTTGAACAATGTCCGCTCAGTATTCAAAAGAAAATTGATGCGTGGTTTTCATTAATGCAATATATCTACATGACATCACTTTTCAAACAATATTCAGAACGATGGGTGTTTGTTCTTTTAATTTCCTTCCCATTCAAAGTAGAAATGAGAACGTGAATTGATCTTCTATAGTGTTTTTATAATCCAGAATTTAGTTCAATCTTTATTATAATTTCTCTAGCTCTTTCAAACAAAATTAATGAATGTGCCTGTGTCAATCCTGCAGATGAAAGGCTTCTTTCAGCTCTGACTATTGCAATAAATGTTGTAAAGAATAAACTACAGGCCCACATAAAATGGAAATGTTTCAGGGCAAGGTGTCAAAAGCTAGTCCAAGGTTAATGATGTCCAAGCCATATGAATAATACATGCAGAGGGGCGGAGTATAAAAACAGAATTCAACTCCATGTCCAAAATACTGTTTGTGGCTCCCGCACAAAAGACCACAACTGATTCAAGCTGTAAATTCACCACAATAGGAAAAACAATAGACTGGAATTACAAATTCCGCAAACACATTGATAGAACAGGAAGAAAATCAAGTTTTTTTTTCTGAAATTCATAAATTACGATGATAAGAATGTGGGAGATGCGGGGGTGGGGGGGGGCGATGTTGGAGGATGATAAACAATGTTGTAGATTACAAAATGATTAGCAGGTGAGTCACAATGAGGTAAAACTGAGATAAGTGAGGTGCTGCACTTTGGAAGATGGAACAAGACAAGAGAGAACGCAAACCATGAAGATAGGTTACATTTGCTTTCGGAGCAGAGAAGGGTGAGGGGTGAACCTGACAGCTCAGTTCAAAGATACATGGTAACGCAGCGTTTAAACGCAAACTGCGAGAGAATAGTCGGCTATAGGTCTTCAGGTAATTGGGAGGAACGTAGATTGGTGTTTTCTGGCTGATGTAGTTGTTTTGGGCTGGAGGGTCGGTTTGTATGCTGTATGACTCTCACTTCAATAGTTGGAAATAGAGGATGTGGTCTCACTATTTCCATTGCTTGTGAGCATCAAATAGTGAGAAATACAATCTCCTATGGCATAAAGAAATTGAAGCTATATCATTCTCCCTTCACTATCAAATTGTCAAGAACCCCATTTCTCCCTTTGTAACATTCCTGTTAGTGTTCCTGAGGTTTATCACCATATTCTGATCAGAAATTAAACACAGGCAACAGAATGCTGGCCTTGGTAATGAAACGCACGTCACAAGAACAACTGAAAGGAATCTGCATTGTTAAAGTTATCCATTCGACACAATCTGATTTCTAAAGCAGTTTCAAGTGAGGCTTTCCCTTTGTCCTATGCTCCTGACGTCTCTACAGCATCATGAATCTTTCCTGAGTGCTTTTCAGTGCCGTTTAAAAGTGACATATGGAAAGCTGTGCCCAATCATCTGAAAAGAAAAATCTTCATGCTCATGAGAAATGTGTCATTTTTTTCAGTATCTGAAGACAATAGAAATGTAGAAACTGGCATCAGGGGTAAGGAATTAAAACAACTCCATCATGCGACAAGATAATGGATAATCTATTTGTGGCTTCAATCACACATTACTCCTTTGCCCTTACAATGTTAGTGCGTCATTCTTAATCAAGAATCTGTCTTAGGAATATTCAATGTCTTATCCCTCATCACTCTCTGGGAAGAGAGTTCCACAAAGACACAACACATTGACAGGATTACACCAAATCACCATCTTCTTCACTGAGATGTTCTTCAGTTTTACAGTCTATTCACTCATGGTAATCTCTCACACAAGCTGAAATATTGTTTCAGAATTCAATTTGTAAAAGACTACTTGAAATATTCTGGAGTTAAACAAGATCACATGTTGTTCACATAAACCCCAGCAGATCCAGGGACAGTCAGTTCAAGGTTTCCTCCTGAAATAAACGATCCTCACAAAAGTCAGCTGAATAGAATCTTCTCTGGACAGCATTTCATATCATTGTGGTCGTAGCACTTTTGATGTGGTTAAACCATTACCTTGCAGATCTGTAGAAAATATTCCCTACTTTTAAATGTATTCTATTTCAGAAACTTTCAACAATTAACTTACCTCCCTAAAACATTTATGTACATTTAAAGGTTTTATTTTGTAATCCAGGTGCACAGTTCCTCGGTTCCTCTGTATGTCAAGCCAGTCTCTCCATTGAAATAATACCCTGCGTTTACATTCAATCTTCAAACAACTTTGAGCAAAGACATATTTTCCAACTGTGCTTCATATACCAATATTTGGCTGTTCACTTGACCCACCTTAATCTCTTTATAGACTCATGTCCTCATCATATCTTCATTCTCTCACATTTACAAAGGTTTGTATTCTTCCATAATACAGACAGAATATTTGGCCAAAGAAATACACTGTGGCGAGATTTCAAAGTAATTGACAATGAAATTTTTTTTTACTCAATGTTTTAGCTAGAAATTTGTGTTAATGCTGGAGTATTTTGCAGTCCCATCACTCAGTTGCCATTGCTCGAAATAGAGTCAGATAGTGTAGAATGTGTGTGGGCAGAATTGAGGAACCACAAAGGTGCAAAACCATAGTTGGAGTTATGTCCAGGCCTACGAACCGTAGGAAGGAGCTGGGGCACAAGACAGAACAGGAGATGGCAAATAAAAAAACACATGTAGGAAAGGCAAAGGAATAGTGATTGGGGGGATTTCAATATACAGGTAGACTGGGAAAATCACTGGCAGTGGTTTGCAAGAAAAAGAATTTGTGGAATGTTTACGAGATCGAATTTTGGAGCACCTTCTATGCAGGCAACAAGGGAAAGGGCAATACTGGATTTAGTGTTGTGCAATGGGGCAGATTTGATAAGGAAGCTTAAGGTGAAGGAACCATTTGAAGGCAGTGATCATAATATTATTGAACCTAATCGTCAGTTTGAGAGGGAGAAGGTAGAACCGGAGTTAATATTACAGCTGAATAAAGGCACCTACCAAGACATGAGGGAGGAGCTGGGTAGAATTGACTGGGAGAGGAGCCTAGCAGGAAAGACAGTGGAACAGTAGTGGCGGAAGTTTCTCGGAGCAATTTAGGAGTCACAGCAGAGATTCATCCCGAGGTAAAAGATGCATTGTACAGGGAGGATGAGGCAATCATGGATAACTGGGGAATGCATGGCTAGGGTAAAAGCAAAAGAGAAAGCAGATAACATGGCAAATGGCAGTAGGAAACCAGAGGATTGGGAAGCTTTCAAGGGCGAACAGAATAAGAAATAAGGACGGAGAAGATTAAATATGAGGGTAAGCTATCCAGTGATATAAAGGACGACAGTAAAAGTCTCTTTAGATATATTAAGGACAAAAAAGAGAGGCAGAAATGGATACTGGGGCACTGGAAAATGACGCTGGAGAGATAGTAGTGTGTACAAATAATAGATGAGAAACTGAATAATTATTTCACGTCAGATTTCACGGTGGATGACATGAAACAAATCCCAAATATTCAAGAGAGTGAGGAAGCAGAGCTGATTAGTAGAAATTGCTCGAATAACTAAATGGATAAATTAACTGGATGGAGGCATTAATGGTAATCTTTCGGGAATCTCTAGAATCAGGGATGGTCTCAGAAGGCGAGAAAATTGCGAACGTGACAACCTGCCTTTTTAGTAGATATTTCTATTGAAAACAGAAGATTTTTGAAATATTTTACAAAATTACAAAAATAGTACAAACTAGTTTATTCTGCTTTACAATATAATAACATCCCAATATAGAATTTGTAAAAAAAAACCTACTAATCTATTCTACAAACTATCAAAATATGAAATAGGATATCCTGCATTACTAACAATAGACAAAAGGAGAAAAGAAAATAAATAAGTAAATAAATAACTAGATACATATTCAAAGTAAATCTATATTAAGTCATAACAGAACACATATTTATATGGGATTCCTCCTCCCGGGATCCCCCGAACCAACCAGAACCTTCCCCACAGCTAAGCAAAGGTCCTGAACAATGTGGCCGATATATGTGCAAAGGCAGTTCAAAAAATGCTGCCATATTCTATAAAATAATTCTGTTTTTTGCTGCACCATTTTCATACGGAAGTCAAGGGGGGGAGATATTCCATGACTATCCTGTGCCAATTTGAAACTCCTGGGGGACCTTCGGATACCCAATTCAAGAAAATATCTTTCCTCGAACAAAAGAAAAGGATAGTGAATAATTTCCTCCCTTGTACTTCCAAAAAGGGGAAATTTGGGGAGCCCAAAAGTAGAGACATTGGGTCCAACACAATCTCTGTAACCAAACTCTTTGCCAAGGCATTCACTACTCTGCCCCACTACCAGCAGATCTTATGGCAGGTCCACAGACAATGCGTGAGATTACCAATGACTATTTTGCATATGGGACACATTGGAGATGCTCCTGCTTGAACTTTGCAAGTCACTCAGGTGCCATCTGTGCCCTATGAAGTACATTTAATTGGATAGCCTGAGTTCTGTTACAGATAGAGATCTTCCTGGCGTGTTCCCAGATGCCCGCCCACACGCCAAAGGAGATTTCTATCCCCAATTCTTGACTCTAACTGTTCCATGTCCTTCGATACCTTATGAAATAGTTAGTGGTAGAGAGTACTGGCCACGAGCGGACGCGTCGGCCGAAGCACTCTCCTTTCCCTCTCTGATTTATAAAGATTAATTATCAATTTGCAAAAAGTCTCCTATTTGAAAATATCGAAAACGATCTTTGCTATGCAGCCCAAAATTCTGACGCAGTTTTTCAAAGGACGTCATGACCTCCCCATCGAACAGATCTCCCAAATAGGAGATAGCTTTGCACTCCCAAGTTCTGAATACCGCATCTCTCAGCCATGGCTGGAATCACAACGTTCCCACTATAGGGGTATAAGGGAGGCTTTTTTGTAGTTTACCTTCTTCCTGTTGCATGATCCTCCAGGCTTTGATTGTGTTTAATACAATAGAATTTTTACAATGAACCGAAATAACTCTCAACTTGTCCAAAAATAGTAGATTGATAAGGGGATACTTTCCTAGGGAGGCTTCAATATGTAACCAGATTGATCGTGTTTCACAAGAGACTCAATCAGCTACTTAGGATAATAGCGAGCTCAATTGATGCCTCCTGAAATCCAGAAAATCCAGCCCACCCCTTACTTGTGGAAGCTGTAGCTTTTCTAATTCAATAAGGGGCCTTCTATGACTCCACATAAAGGAGCCGAGCCAACCATAAAGCTTACGCAGCGCCTGTCTCAGCAGCATCAAGGGGAGCATTCTCATCGCGTAAAGAAGGCCAGGTAGGATGTTCATGTTGACCAAAGCTATTCTATCTCTCCAGGATATCGGGAGATCTTCCCAGCGTTGAAGGTCCCATCATATTTTCTCAAATAAATGTGTATAATTGGCTTTATATAGCTGACCGAATGCCAGAGTATTAATAATACAAAAGTAAAGAAAACCTCCCAGTGACCACCGAGAGGGAAAACGGGATTCATCCGGAAAATTGGATATACTGGCAAGACCTCCCAACAGCATGGCCTCCGATTTCATTAAATTGATTTTATGACCTGAGAACATACCTAATAAGTTAACCATTTGAATTAAGCAGGGCAGAGATGTCAATGGATCATTTATGAAAAGGAGGACATCTTTTGCATAGAGAGTAATTTTGTGCTTATCCGATTTAACCTCCGGAACCATTGCATTATGGTCGGCTCATATAGCTTCCGCCATCGGCTCAATCACTAATGTAAATAATAATGGTGAGAGAGGGCAATCCTGTCAACAACCTCGCCCAACACTAACGCTATCCGATCTTAAACCGCTGCTTTGGGATCATTAATTAATACTGTAACCTATTTAGTAAAGACCTCTCCAACGTGAAACTGTTCCAGCGCATAAAAGAGATATTCCAATCCTCCCAATAGGCCTTCTCTGCCTCTAGGGAGATAATTAATCCCGGTATCACTCCCTCCTGGCAGGCCTATACCATATTTATGACACTTCTAATGTTATTAGTTGATCTGCGACCCTTTATAAACTCCGTCTGGTCCTCTTTTATAATGAATGGTATAAACCTCTCCAGTCTGATTGCCATCATTTTTGTGAGAACTTTAAAATCCACATTAAACAAGGATATATGTCTGTATGAAGAACAGTCATCTGGGACCTTTCCCTTCTTAAGAATGAGAGAAATATTTGCTTCTCTCAGAGAAGACGAGAGGCAGCCCTGACTATGTGAATAATTAGACATATTTATAAGTGGCCTGGCCAACGCCCCAATAAATTCTTTATAGAACTCAGCCTGGAATCCATCTAGTCCGGGCGCATTGCCACCCTGGAGCTGCCTTACCGCCTCTTGTATTTCCTGGGTTGCCGGGAGGCATTCAAGAACAACACCTGTTCTAAGGTTAGGCCTGGGATGGACATATGCTTTTTTAAAAAAGACTATCTTCTTCGTTCTATCCTCTCAGCTCTTTGACCTATACAATTTGAAACAGAACTTTCTAAAGTTCTGCATTGCTCATTTCACAATCACAAATCAGGTTACCAACACTCTTTCTAATAGACGTAATGGTTTGGGGAACCATTTTCTTTCTGGCAAGGTATGCTAGATACCTGCCAGGCTTGTCACTATATACAAATAATCTCTGCTTCACCAGTATTATCTCCCTCTTTGCTGTCTGAGTCAGTGTGGTATTCAAAGTTACCCTAAGGGCTGTGATCAGCTGTGGTTTAATAATGGAGGGTCTATCCACATACGCTGTCTCACCCACCTTCAGGCGAGCCTCAATCAAGATGCTTTTGTTCTCCCTTTTGTCTTTTCCGGGTTGTAGAATATGAGATAACCAAGCCTCGCATGTTTGCCTTACCAGTCTCGCACATCACCGAAGGGTTACTGGCCGTGTTGCAGTTAATATTCCAGAAGGTTTTTAATTCCTGAGAGAGAGAAAGATTTTATGAACTTACTATCCTTCAATAGGAAAGGGTCCATACGCCAATGTCGGGAGGCTATCTCGTCATCACTAGACTTAACCTCCATATATAATGCGGCATGTTCTAAAATAGTTATATTACCTACGTTACAAAATGGTCAAGGGGACAGGAAAATATTGCTTCTGGTATGGCACTTGCGTGGGTTAGAATAAAAAGTAAAGTCTCTACCCTGAGGGTGAAGACACGTCCACACACCTACCAGCCCTAACTCCCTACTCAGATCCGCCAACTGCCTAGATCTCATAGATATGCCCACATAGCTCTTAGGTATTCTGTCCACCTCGGGACGATGATACAATTAAAATCTCCCCCTATAATAGTGTGGCGCACCCCAAGAGCCACCAACTTGGAGATCACTGCCATTACAAATTTAAATGGTGCACCGGCAGGCAATAGAAATTCAAATTCCCATATTCCTCTCCATATATTAGGGCTTTAATTAATATATACCATCCAGACTCATCTTTTAGCTGGCTTCGCATTTGTAAGGGAAGATTCTTCTCAGTAAGATTGGCAACTCCCCTACTTTTTGAGTTGAAAGATGAAAAGAACACCTGGCCAAATCCACCCTGTTGCAGCCTCGAATGCTCCTTATCAAGTAGATGTGTCTCCTGTAAAAAAGCGACATCCACCCTTTCTTTTTTTAAGACTTGCTAATATATTTTTTCCTTTTGATTAATGAGTGGCTCCCCTTGACATTCCAGGTGCACCAACTAAACGAATGACTAGCCACGATAGTCCAAGCAAGCCCGAGACCCCCCAGGAGGGAGAACCCCACCCAAAAGACATTGGATAAAAACCAAAAATGATTCACACATAAAATACTCTTTAAAACAGCTAAATCAAAACATCTAAGAACTATTCTAAAAACAAATATCACACAACATATTTAAAAGGAGACTTTTCCCCCTTGTTCACACGGGGCATTACTACCTTCCAATAATCCCGCCATATCATCTTCCAACCAGAGGCATGCCCTCGGTCCAGGCATTACAAAGTATAGTAAATACGTTCCAACATCTTATAAGACAGATGTTAAAAGTGTGCGAGCTAAACCACCCTCTACACCAACACCTCGATACACTTAGCACAACAACACAAAATGAAAATGTATAAAATTACAATCCCAGCAAGTAATAAGCAACCAAATAAAAAAATGAACACTCAGAAACATCCCCAAATAATCAAATGAACCTCACAACCTATAGATTAGAGTCCATAGACAGGATAAGGAACTAGCACCCCTCCCCCTTCCCCACCACAATGGAAAGGTGGAGAAGAGAAAAAAGGAAAAAAGGAAGAGGACAATAAAAAGAAAAGGGGGGCAAAATTAGGTAATTAACCATACAGTTCAAATCCTGCAGTTTATTTGAGAGCATTCAGGAATTCTTTTATTTTTTCCAGTGATCTGAAGTCATATACAGATCCTCCATGATTGCAGCATTGCATTGCTGGATATCGCATAGAATATTGAATATTTAAATCCCTCAGACGCTTCTTCGTCTCATCAAATGCCTTCCTCTTGCGGACCACAGCCAGAGAACACCATTATCCTGGAGGCCTTGCGTATCATGACATAGGGATCCTGCCCCAACACTCTGGTGGACTCTAGCAAAATCTGCTTTTCCCTCGAATGCTGAAGTTGAACTAGGACTGGGTGGGGGCGCTGGTCCGACCCGAGCCGGCGCACAGCAACCCAATGGGCCCGCTCAACCGGCAACCGGCCCAGCTCTGACTCCAGTTTCAGCAGCTGTGGGAGCCATTGCTCCAGGAAATCAACAAGCTGTCATTCCTCCTCCCGTATGGGAAGGCCCAGCAACCGAATATTTTTCCGATGACCTCGATTTTCGAGGTCATCAATATGTTCATCTAAGTTCGGGACTCGATGTTCCAGAGCCCAGACCTGACCCATGGATAACTCAGCAGTGATCTCGGAGGCCGCGGTCCATTCCTCCGCCCCACCCCGACACGGTGCCCGAGTTTCTCGATTTCTCCATCATGTTTCTGCAGCATGACCGATGTTGACACCCACCTGGACTGCATCTCTTCAATGGACTCATCAATCTTCTCTCAGAGTTTAAGAACTTCCAAGGTTTGGCTCGTCCTTGCAGGTCACACTCCGAGGTGGACGCAGATGTCTCTGTTGCTAAGGGGTAGTGGGGGAAAAGTCCCTGCCTGTTGTGAACTGTGAGAGCCTTTACCGCTGGTCATTTTAAAAGGCATCAGACTGTTAAACTTTGATGTAGAATGGCCAAGGCTGCTGGGCAAAAACTATTTTAGCAATTTAACAGGTGAGGTGAGGGTGGGTACTCCAATTTGCCTGTATCTTGGACAGAGCTCTGCAGACTCAGACCTACTGGGTCGCCGCCATCTTGGTTCTCACTGGCATCCTGTTTAAAAGGGGAATGAGGCAAAAGACAGAAAATTACAAACTCATTAGCCTAACCTTGATCGTGGGTACGTTCCTGGAATCCATTGTGAAGGAGGAGATTTCTGAATAATTGCGAGAACCTAGTAAAGTAGGACGACGTCAGTATGGTTTCATCAAGTGGAGGACATGCTAATGAATTTTTTAGAACGCTTTGAGGATGTCACAAGCAGGTTAGACCAAAGAGAGCTAATGGATACTATGTATCTGGACTTCAAGAAAGACATTGACAAGGTGCTTCACAGGAGGCTGCTGAGTAAGATAAGGGCCCATGGTATCAGAGACAAGGTACTAGTGTGTACAGAAGCTTGACTGTCTGGCAGAAGGTAGAGAGTGGGAATAAAAGTGTCCTTCTCAGGATAGCAGCCAATGACAACTTGTGTTTCACAAGGAAACCACAACTTTTTACTTTGTACATTAACAATCTAAATGAAGGAACTGAGGGAAATACAGCAATGTTTTTAGATGATGCAAAGGTAGGTAGAGGGACAAGTATCATTGAGATGGCAGGGAGGTTGCAGAAGAATTCAGACAGGGTAGGAGAGTGGACAAAGACGTGGCAGATGGAGTACACTTAGGAAAGTGCGAGGTGATGCACTTTACTGGGAAGAAGAGAGGCATGGACAATTTTATAGCCGGGGAGAAAATTCTGAAGGCTGAAGTGCAGAGCGTTGCGAATTCCAGTCAGGATTGTCTCAATGTAAATGTGCAGGTTGTGTCAGTAGTTCGGAAGGTGCTGTATCTGGCGCACAGTGTGTTTGAAATCTTATGTTCAGCAAAAGAATTGAGACAACTCTTATAAACAAAGATATTTGTTTATTGAACACAATTAATATTAGAGCAATAAAACGTATTATAACGTAATGAAAAACACTACAATCTATCTTATGGTTTAACTGAACTTTGGATGATCACATACCACTCCACTAGAAGTTAACTGGATTCCACGTGGTGAAGTCTGCTTGTTCTTCTGATGGTCTTGTCGGTGTCTTCTCTTTCAGTGGTTATTCTCGAGCTACCACTCTCTGAGGGGGTTGACAGTGATTCTTATCTTTCGAAGTCTTCACGCCTTTTGGGAGGGTGTGGAGATTTTGCCAATGGAATGATCAGGTTAATTTACCCTGATCAATAGGATCCAACCTAGGGTTGTCACATTGATGGCCCAAAGGCGATATTCCATGGTCCCATTCAGGTCCAACTTCAGGTATGTATTACAGGGTCTGTAGCTGTCAGGTTTATTTGCAAACCATCTCTGGGTAGCTGCAGCCTGTCTGGATTCTGCCGCATGTGGATGAGCACACGGAATGTGGTCAAGGCTGGGTTCAACTTCCCAGCATGCTTTAATCATTGTTCTTTTTTGTAAGTCCATGGTAAATCTATTATTATGCATCGTAAGATTATTATTTCAGGTGGCCCGTCTGGTCAGAAAGGCAAATACAGTGATGACATTTCTTTTGCGATTACTTGAATGGATGGACTTCCGCGGCTCTACAAGTCTCTGGTCAGATAAAATTTGGTGTATTGTGTACCGTTTTGGGCCCCATAACTCAGGAAGGATGTAACACCCCGGAGCGTGTTCAGAGGAGCTTCATAAGAATGGTCCTAGAAATGAGAAGCTCAACATATGAAGTCTCTGGGTCTATACGCGCTGCAGTTTATAAGGATGAGTGGGGCTCTAATAGAAGCATACAGAATACTGGTTGCCTGGTCAGAGTAGACGTTGGGAATATGCTTTCACAGTTAGGAGAGAAAAGCCTCAAGGACATAACCTGAGAGTCAAGTGAAAATCTTTAGAACGGAGATAAAGAGGAACGGCTTCAGCATGAGAGTGGTGAATCTATGGTAGAATGGCAGTTTCCTTCCCTAAAGGACGTCAATAAACCAGGTGAGTTTTTCTTGGCAATCGATTCATGACCACCATCGGTCTCGTAAATCCAGATTTGAATTTAAGCTCCGCCACTTGCTGTGGCAGAATTTGAACCCAGATCACCAGAACATTATCTGGGTTTATCACATAAGAATTCAATGATAACACCACAAGGCCACTGACTTGCCCAATCCTCCACAGTGTGACTAACATGTGCAGTATGATATGCACTGGGATGTACCTTCATGTTATCCTTGACTTCCTTATCAAGGTATGGATGACTTTTCTCCGTTATGCAATTCCTCTTCAGTCTTTAGTATCTCCCTAAATGTTTGTCAAATTTCTTCAGCTGTCCTGCCTTAGACTGTTCTTTGCTCCCCGCAGACCATACAGCCTTCCTTCCTTAGGTCAGTATAATTATTATTGCTTAACACTAAAACTCTCATATATGACTGAGTCTTCACTCTTTCAATCTGAATGTGAAACTCCAGCACGTTGTGGTAACTTCTTCCAAGACAAAGCTCATCCACCAATCCTTCCTTGTTACATAATATCAAATCTAAATTAGATTAGATGCCCTACAGTATGAAAACAGGCCCTTTGGCCCAACAAGTCCATACCGACCCTCCGAAGAGTAACCGACTCAGTCCCATTTCCCTCTGAGTGTTATACCTAACTCTATGGGCAATTTAGCATGGCCAATTCACCTGACCTGCACATCTTTGGACTGTGAGAGGAAATCCACGCAGACAGCGGGTGAATGTGCAATCTACACGCAGACAGTCCCCCGAGGCTGGAATTGAACCTGGGACCCTGGTGCTGTGCTAGCCACTGAGCCACCGTGCCATCCCATTCTCTGGTTGTTTCCATGACGTCCTGCTCTCAGAAATAATCTCTCATACACTCTATGAATCTTTATTCAAGGATATCACAGTCAAGTTGATTAATTGAGCCAATTTACATGTTCAAACCACCCATAGTTACTGCTGTGCCCTTGTTTCAAACTCCACTCTTTTCTACTTCAGAAGTACTTTGGGGGACAGTGACTGAAAATTACTCTTCTCAAGAGGTTTCTTCTCTTGCTTTTTATTTGCACTGAGATGGATTTCAAATATTGTTTTGGCACAAAATACTTCGGAAAGGTCTGACTTCCCACTCGCACAAACAAATGTTCATTTTATTTTCACTAGCTACATTTCACAGTAAATCTCGAGGAATTAAGAGGGCTAAAAGTTGTCATGAGATATCGTTAGCAAACAGGGTTGAGGAAAATCCCAAAGAGTTCTTTTCATATATAAGGAGCAAGAGGGTAATTGGGGAAATGTTTGCCCATACAAGGACAAAGGAAGAAAGTTATGCATGGAGTCAGAGAAAATGGGTGAGATTCTTAGCGAGTACTTTGCATCTGTATTCACCAAGGAGAGGGACATGACGGATGTTGAGGTTAGGGATAGATCTCGGAGTACTCTGGATCAACTCGACATAAAGTGGGAGGAAGTTTTGGATACTCTAAAAGGTATTAATGTAGACTTACCCCCAAGTCCGGATGGGATCAACCACAGGTTACTGAGGGATGTGAGTGTGGAAATAACTGTGGCTTTAACATATATCTTTTCAGGATTATTGAACATAGGTGAGGTCCCAGAGGACTGGAGAACTGCTAATATTGTCCCCTTATTTAAGAAGGACAGCGGGGATAATCCAGATAACTGTAGACTGCCGAGCCAGACATCAGTGGTAGGGAAGTTGCTGGAGAAGGTACTGCGGCACTTGAGTAAGGCATTTCATTAGGTTCCCCATGGTTGGCTGATGGAGAAGGTGAAGTCGCATGGGGTCCAGAGCGTTCTATCTAGATAGAGAACTGGCTGGGAAACAGGAGACAGATAGTAATAGTGGAAGGTGATTTCTCAAACTGGAGACCTATGAGCAGTGCTGTGCAACAGCGATGCGTGCTGGGACCACTGTTGTTTGTGATATATATATATTAATGATTTGGAAGAAGGTATCGGTTGCCTGATTAGCAAGTTTGCAGATGACACCAAGATTGTTGGAGTAGCAGATAGTGAAGGGGACTGTGAGAATACAGCAGAATATAGATTGATTGGAGAGATGGGCGCAGAAATGGCAGATGGAGTGCAATCTGTGCAAATGTGAGGTGATGCATTTTGAAAGATCCAGTTCAAGAGTGAACAATATAGTAAACAGAAGAGTCCTGGGGAAAATTGACTTACAGCGAGATCTGGGTGTTCAGGTCCATTGTTACCTGAAGATGCCAACATAGTTCAGTAAAGTGGTCAAGGCAGCAGATGGCATGCTTTCCTTCATTGGATCAGGTGTTGAGTACAAACGCTGGCAGGGCATGTGACAGTTGCATAGGACTTTGGTTTGGCCGCATTTGGAATACTGCATATAGTTCTCGTCACCACTTTAACAAAAGTATGTGGATGTTTTGAATAGGGTACAGAGTAGGTTCACCAGGATGCTGCCTAGGTTGGATGGTGCTGGTTATGAAGAAAGATTGAGTAGATTAGGACTATTTTCGTGACAAAGTCGAAGATTGAGGTCTACAAAATCAAGACAGATATACACAGGGTGGATGGCAAGAAGCTTTTTCCCCAGGATTGTGGAACTCAATTACTTGGGGTCATGAGTCCAAAGTGAGAGGGGAAAGGTTTCGGGCAGATATATGTAGGAAGTTTTTTACACAAAGGGCGGTGGCAGCCTGGAACATGTGGCCAGAGGACGTGGGTAGGGGCAGAAACGATAGCATTATCTAAGATGTATTTAGACAGAAATATGAATGGGCAGGGAGCAGAGGAATACCGACCCTTAGAAAATAGATGGCAGGTTTAGAAAATAGGAGGATCTGGATCAGCACGGGCTGGGAGGGCGGAAAGGTCTGTTCCTGTGTTGGAATGTTCTTTGTTCTTTATCATTCTAAAAATAGCAAGTTTTCAACTTATTGTATGCTACAATTTAATAATATAAACTATTTATTTATTTGATAATGCATGTCAAATTGTAATCATTTCTAAATTACAGTCACAGGGTCAAAGAGATAGACAGCAAGGAAACAGACCCTTCATTCCAATTTGTCCATTCCAACCAGATATCCCAACCCAATCTTTTCCCACCCGCTTGCACTCAGCTCAAATCCCTTGAAACACTTTCTATTCATATACGCATCCAGACGCCTTCTAAATATTATAATTGTACTAACCACCACCACTTCCTCTGGCAGTTCATTCCAAGCACATACAACCCTTTGAGTGAGAAAAAATGCCCCTTACATCTCTTTTACATTTTTCCCTACCCAACCGAAACATATGCCCTCTAGTTCTGGACTTCCCTACCCCAGAAAAAAAGACTTTGTCTTATTACCCTATGCATACCCCTCATAATTTTATAAACCTCTATAAGGTCACCTCTCAGTCTCCAACGTTCCAGGGAAAACAGCCCTAGCCTGTTCAACCTCCAGCTATAGCTCAAACCCACCAACCTTGGCAACATGCACTTAAATCTTTTCTGAACCCTTTCAAGTTTCACCTGATCGATCAGGTCCTGGGGTTTTTTCCATCTTCATGCATTTCAAGACATCCATCACTTCTTCATCTGTAATATGGAATTTTTCAAGATATCACCATCTATTTCTCTGTATATCTACATCGCCCATGTCTTTCTCCTGAGTAAACACTGATACAAAATATTCGGTAATTATCTCTCCCACCTCCTGCGACTCCACACAAAGGCACCTTGCTGATCTTTGAGGGCTCTATTCTCTCCCTGTTTATCCTTTATATCTCATGTATTTGTAAAATCCTTTTGGATTCTCCTTACCTCTATTTGCCAAAGCTATCTCATGTCCCCTTTTTGCCTTCCTGATTTCCCTCTTTAGAATACTCCTCCTGCCTTTATACTCTTCTAAGGATTCACTCGATCTATCATGCCCGTACCTGTCATATCCTTCCTTCTTATTCTTAACCTGACCCTCAATGTCTTTAGTCATTCTGCACTCTGTATACCTACCAGCCTTTCCTTTCACCCTCACAAGAAAATACTTTCTCTGGACTTCGACTATCTAATTTCTGAAGGCTTCCGATTTTCTAGCTGTCCGCTAACCTGCGAGCATTTGCTGTCATCAGCTTTTGAAAGATCTTGCCTAATACCGTCAAAATTGGCCTTTCCCCAATTTAGAACATCAACTTTTAGATCCAGACTATCTTTTTCCATAATTATTTTAAAACTAATAGAATTGTTGGCAAATAACTGAAGCTCACACATTTCAGGTGAGAAATTAAATCGATTGATTATATTTAAATGTGTAAGAGTTATAATTCTATTTGATTATTCAATCATTTGCTCACTCTGAATATTCAATCAGTCAGAGGTCAACCACTTTGCAAATGATAGAGCGACAATGTATGTATTTGAAAACTGAGGTTCAATGTGTAATTGTGATCACCAGCACAGTCAGACAACATGTTCTTTTTTGATACAAAACAAAATGTGCATTCTTTACTTTTGTATTATAAAACATTGTTTGGTGTTTATGTTTTAATTCTAACAATATAGAATCAACTTCATTGTTTTCAGACATGGTGCAGTTATTGTTCGTTGAATAATTGTAGCTCACCTTGTTATTGCTCAATTCACAAATATGGCAAACTCCTGGTAATTGGTCAGGTCATCAAACCCATCACTTTGCATCACGAGCGACATTAAAAGTGGATTCCAAAAGGCGTGATTCTGGGACAATGCTCCTGGACCTCACAGCTGCATGTAGCACTCAGAGAGACACTGTCCTGGTCCTGAATCTGTGAAGAGAGTTTCAAACCTGGGTCAGGGCAGTCATTCAAACATTCCCTCACAGAGAATCATTTGGAATCCACCTTGAGCAGGGGGAAACTAGCCAACAGTCTATCACTGCTCTCAGTGTAGGTACAAATGCTGTATAAATTAGATACCAATGACTGACCAGGAACCAGGCCTTACAAATTCATCATCAGTCTGAGCCTGACCCATGGAGCAGATGTATGGACATGGAGTATCAGAATCACATCGCACAAGTTACTTATGGTGATGACATCTGGCATGTCCCCCAGACTCCGTACATCTGCCCCCTGGACCAGACATTGGTGAAAACGTTTCACATTTGACAGTCTATTGCAGCATTTTGTGTCTTACTGTAAACCCTCTGAAACTATATCCAATAAGTGTACCTTCACATTCAACAGTATCAAAATAAAATTTTACATATCTGTGGATGCTCAGATACTAATTCATGGGCCACCCAGCAGAATGTATCTGAAGAAACCAGGAGCAAATTGCAAGCCTAAAATCTTTCTAATAACTGAACTTGTGGATTTTGTCTGGTCTGGATAACCACACATATTGTGCTGACACTCAGGTGAATGTAACAATTACATCAAAACTGGAAGTCTTGGTCTAACGCCCCTCCCCACCTTCCTGACCTTACACACCTCACTCCGTCACACATTCACCAACTGACGAAAATCCACAAGCAGAGTGAAACTTGCAACATAGAACAGTACAGCACAGTGCAGGCACTTCATCCCTTAATGTTTTGCCTACTCTAAGATCAGACTAAACTACATAACCTTCAATGCTCTACCTTTCGTGTGCCTATCCAAGAATCTTCTTAAATATCCCGAATGGATCTGACTCTATAACCACCGCTGAAGGAAAGCCCTATCCGCTCAACCTTTCTTTGTCAGACATGCCCTCCAGTCCTGGCAGTATCCTGGAAGTCTCCTGTGCACACTCTCTGAGGTTTCCACGTGTTTCCTATAAAGAGGCAACCAGAGCTGAACACAATATTTCAAGTGTGGTTGAACCACAGATTTATAGAGCGAAGAAATAACCTCGCTGCTCTTAAACTCAATCCCCCTGATAATGAAAGACAACACACAGTATTGCTTCTGAACAACCCTATCAACTTGGGTGGCTACTTTGAGAGATCTATGGAAAATGACCCCAAGATCCTTCTGTCACTCCAAACTGCAAAGAATTCTGCCTTTAACCCTGTATTTTTTTATGCAAATGGAATTTTCTAAAATAAATTGCTTCACACTTTTAAAGATTGAACTCCATCTGTCACTTATCAGCCCAGCTCTGCATCCTGTCAATATCCTTTTGCAAGCTACAATGCCCGCGACACTATCTACAATCCCACTAAACTTCGTGTCATCAGCAAACTTACTAACCTACTTGTCCACTTCCTCATCAAATTCATTTATAAAAATCACAAACAGCACAGGTCCCAGCGCCGATTCCTGTGGAACACCACTGGTCACTGACCACCAGGCTGAATACATAACATCTTCTACCATCTTCTGTCTTCTATGGGCCAGCCACGCCCGTATCAAGACAGCTAAATGTCCCTGCGCCCCATCTTCCATACCTTCTGAATGAGCCTACAATGGGGTACGCCTTGCTAAAATTCTTGTTCACCACATCTACTGGTCTACCTTCTTCAACGTTTTTTTTACATCTTCAAAGCACTCAATAAGGTTTCTGAGGGATGACCTGCTCCTCACAAAAATAATGCAGAGTATCTCTAATCAAACTATCGTTTTATAAGTAATTGTAAATACGGTCTCTCAGAAACGTCTGCAATAGTTTGCCTACCACTGATGTAAGGCTGACTGGCGGTCATTCCCAGAGTTATCCTTATTCCCTTTCCTGAACAAGGGAATAACATTTGTCACTCTCCAATCATCTGGCTGTGAGGATGCAAAGATCATCACCAAAGGCACGCCAATCTCTCCCATGTCTTCCTGGAGAAACCTAGAGTAACCCCATCTGTCCCAGGGGATTTACCTATCCTTATGTTTGTAATTCATTCAATCACTGTATACTTCCCTTCAAATTTTCTACACCCTGTCCAACCAACTGATTGACTGCCTTCCATTTCAGTGCAATATACAGTGCTGCCTTCCTGAGTAAGTACAGTTTACAACATTCTGGGAATCATGGAATGAAAAGAAAAGGAATGCACCAATGCCTTCCTGATGAAGAGTTTATGACCGAAACGTTGATTCTCCTGTCCCTCAGATGCTGCTGACCTGCTGTGCTTTTCCAGCACCACACCTTTCGACTCTGATCTCCATCAATTGCAGTTCTCACTTTCTCCTTGACTGAAGGCTGACCCCTCTGCACACTGAGTGGGGTATTAACCATCAGAAACACGTTGTATGTGGAGCTGACTGCTCAGTTCTGGAAAGTTGCACTTGATGAATACATCTTTTTAAAAAAGAAATTACAATTCCATCGATATTCATTCAGTGCCAGAGTTAGAGTTGTGGTTCATGGTTTGAGCAGCTTGATAACAAACAGGAAATGACTGAAGAACTCCAAGGTACAGAGTATTCCAGGTATTATATTCCTATTTACATTAATGCTGGGAATATTATCAGACAGGCTGACAGATGTAATAAGGGAATACGTTGACATGTGGAGGTGTGACATTTTTGCCATCAGAGAGTCGCATTTGAGGGAGGTCAGGGCTAACAACTCAATACTCTGTTGTATTGGAACTATAGGCAGGACAGGGCAGGGTGTTAAAGATGAGGTGGTGTTGCATTATTAATTAACAAGCCAGTTATTGCTGAAAGGATTGACAACATCTTGGAATGGTCTTCAAATGAGGCTTTGTGGGTCGAGTTTCGAATCAAAATGATGACAGACACAGAGCTTGTTGCTTACAGTGTGGAAACAGGCCCTTCGGCCCAACAAGTCCACACCAACCCTCTGAAGAGCAACCCACACAGACACATTACCCTACATTTAACAGTACGGGCAATTAAGCATGGTCAACTCACCTAACCTTTAGATTGTGCGTAGATATGGGAGTAACCAGAGGAAACCCACGCAGACATAGGGAGAATGTGCAAACTCCACACAGACAGTTATTTGAGGCGGGAATTGAACCCGGGCCTCTCGTGCTGTGCCACTGTACTGCCTACAGAATGACGACAAACCAGGAGAAGATATATAACCAATTCACTGAGATGTGTATGAAAGCAACGCTGGTGATTTTACAGAGATAGGAAAGCAAGGCTGGACATGATACAGAGACAGGAAAGCAAAGGCTGGAGTTGTTACAGAGATAGGAAAGCAAGGTTGAAGATGTTACAGAGATAGGAAAGCAAAGGCTGGAGATGTTACAGAGAGAGGAAAATAAGGCTGGAAATGGTACAGGGATGGGGAAGCAAGGCTGGTGATGTTACAGAGAGGAAAGCAAGGTTGGAGATTTTACAGAGATAGGAAAGCAAGGCTGAAGATGTTACAGAAACAGGAAAGCAAGGCTGAAGATATTACAGAGATAGGAAAGCAAGGCTGAAGATGCTACAGAGATAGGAAAGCAAGGCTGGGGATATTACAGAGATGGGAAAGCAAGGCTGGAGATATTACAGAGATGGGAAAGCAAGGCTGGAGGTAGTCAAGAAATAGCGTGGCTTGTGCATGCTAGAAGATGTTAGTGAGATATTTTTAAATTCATTCACAGGATATAGGGAGAGGTGTAGCCACTGGAGATTAGAGAGATAGTGAGGGTGAAGGGGTTGGCGGAATTTACAGTGATAGTTGGGGCTGGAGTATGAGATAAAGATTGTGAAGATATGGAGGGTTACTGAGATACAGATGGATGTAGCGGCTGGTGGAGATGACACGGAAAGATCCAGAGATACACGTAGATAGGTTAAAAGCGGTATTGTGCAATGACGTAACAGAGAAAATATTGTAGAAATCTATGGAATAAACAAGGCACTGGGAGGAACTGAAGGAGTGAGACTTGGAGTGTCCAATGACAAGAGTCATAGAGTATCATATAGACAGAAGAGGCCCTTCAATTGACAGTGACAAATACAAAAAGCCCTGCAGACCCGGGAAACCCGTCATTCCTAATATCTGTAGGCTAGGGCAATACTTCGGAGAGGTGTCTTACAGATTGATCAAGCAACAATGTGACATAACAAAACCAAACAGTGTCAGATCAAACACTGACACGGAAACCTCCTGCTGACTCCCCTCCCTCAGCTGATGGATCAGTGTCCCTCCACATTAAACAACACTTTCAGGAATCTCAGAGACTGACAGAGCTGGTGGGCCATTTCATCACCACCACGAAGACGGGTTCAGCAGCTGATAAAGATGGTCGGTTCAAAAAAGGACATAGCTGCGAGACTGGGTCTGCACTGAGTCGGGGGGGGGAGGTTGGGAATGGCAGGGAGGGGGGGCAACTGAGAGGGAGAAACCTACAGGCAGCAGACACATTGATCGATGGCCGTATTGGGAACGGTGGTGTGTGTCTCTGTGTGTGTGTGTGTGTGTGTACATGAGCGCCCATGTGAGAGATACTGTCACCATGCTAAATGGGACAGATTTTGAAGAGATCTAGAACTCAGCACTGGCCTGTGTGAGGTGGTTTGGGTCATTACCAACAGCAGCAGAATAATACTCGACCACAATTTTCACTGTCATTACCTGGCATCTGCTCCACTTTACGCTGACCATCAGGCCAGGAGATAAGTCCTTGCTCAATGGAGAATACAGGAGGGCTTGCCAAGGGCAGCACCAGGTACACCTCACAATGAGGTGACGTTACCAAACATGATCACTTACTCACCAAATCGCCTAAACCGCACGTGACAGACAGATCTAGCCAACAAATAAGACCTAATCTCTACAATCCTGTCATATGCTGTCAGCATGAATTGTGTGGTCAATCAAACAACTCTCTGGAGGAGGAGGATTCACAAATACTACGTTCCTGAATGATGGATGGGCTCAGCACAACAGAAAAGCTAAGGCTGAAACAGTCACAGCAATGTTCAGGCAGAGGTATCGATGGGATGATCTATTTTATTCTCCTCTAGATGGCAGTCTTCAGCTAGTTCAATTCATTTTGTGTGGTATCTCCAAGTGGCTGGACGGATGGGATAATACAAAGGCTGTGGGGCCTGAGAACGTTACATTCAAGCTGTTCCTGCTGGGATACGGCACTGGCATATACCTGACAATCTGGGGAACAATCCGGGTGTGTCCTGTACATGCAATCAATGACTGCCCCATTGCCCTAATCCCTATCATGAATAAAATATTGGAATGTTATTGGAATCTACAGTGGGATCAAGCAGCACTTCCTCAGCACCAACCTGCTCACTAAAGCTCAGTTTGGCCTCTCATTCCTTGGGTTCATTGAAGCCTTGGTTTAACAATGTACAACAAGGAAATGCACAGCTGAAATCTAGAGGTAAAGCGGCAGTGACTGCACTTTTAACATCGTCACAACTGCACTTGGCCAAGTGCCGTATCCAGGATTAACAGCAAAACTGGAGCAAATAGGAATTGTCTGCACGGGCTGAAGTTATACTTGGTACAAAGGAACGTGGCTGGGGTTAGTGGAGACCAGCCATCTCAGCTCTGCAGCAGTTCCCCTGTGTTGGTGTTGAAGTAAGTCTGTAGATCAAAAATGGAAAGGTAAGTCACCGTACTCCTGCAGAATGATGGGGCTGCTCTCTCATTAAGCAGAGACAACTGGTGGTAATTTAACAGGACAGTCATCATGCCTCAAGTAAGGGAGAGGCTGAGTAGGACAGTCCTTTAGTCACACCAGTCAGTGAAGGAAATGAATCCACACTGTTGGTATTAATAACTAGCTGTCCAACTGATTGAGCTAACCAAGTCCTGGCTCAGCTCATTTGGGGAATATCCTGTGACATTATTCTGCTCAGATATGTTGTTAGACACTTCTGGAACAGGTGGAACTAGAAGCAAGCTTCCTAACCCTGAGAGAGGTACAGTATCAGCGAGCTATAAGACTGCTCTCTGCCCTAGGCCCAATCATAAATGGCCCTCCCTATACATTAAAGTCACAATTTGGGATACTTGCTAATGATTGGAAAATGTTCAACAACACTCGTAATTTACTCAGATACTGAAGCAATCCTTATCCAAATGCAACAAGGACCTGGAAATATGCAGGTATGTGCTTAACAGTGACAAGGACCACTTCCATTACACACGTGCCAGAAAACAATTACCTCTAACAATACAGAACTGAACCATATCCTCTAACGGTCAATGCCACCACCATCACTGAACATCCACCTAGCAATATCCCAGGGATTACTGTAAACCAGAACTAGACTGATCATATAATTTCATTACCCATTCCTGTGAAGGGCTTATGCTAAAACATCAATTCTCCTGTACCTCAGATGCTGCCTGACCTCTTGTGCTTTTCCAGCGGCATACTTTTCGACATATGTAAGTTAATTGGCTACAAGAATGTGTCAGGAGCTAGGAATCCTGCATAAATACGGTGACACAGTGGTTAGCACTGCTGCATCACAACGCCAGAGACCGGGCTTCAATTCCTGTCTCGGGCAAATGTCCGAGTGGAGTTTGCACATTCCCTCCGTGTCTGTGTGGGTTTGCTCCTGTTTCCTCCCACAGTCCAAAGATTAACAGGTTAGGTGAATTGACCATGCCAAATTACCCATATTGTTAGGTGAAGGGGTAAATGTAGTGGTGCATGTCTGGGTGGGTTTCTCTTCGGAGGGTGGGTGTGGACTTATTGGGCCAAAGGGCCTGTTTCCACACTGTAAGTAATCTAATCTAATAATTTACATCATGATTTCTGAAAGTCTGTCCCCTCTCTCTAAGACACATGTTGAATGTGTGTGTGATGAAATACCCGCCCCCTCCCCATTTGCCTGTGTGAATGCAGCTTCATCCCTCATCCACTGACACTCAGTAGTAGCAATTCCTGCCATCTACACGGTGCCCTGCAGAAATTTACCAAGACTCCCTACAACGTATCTCCAAAACCACAACCATCAAGAAGGACAAGGGAAGCAGATATATGGGAGCACGACCATGTTCACATTCCGATCCAAGCCACCCACCATCCTGATTGGGAAGTATATTGCTGTTCCTTCCGTGTCATTGTTTCAATGTCCCTCCCGAATGGTATTGTAAGTCTAACGACAACACATCGATTGCAGTGGTTCAGTGCAACAGCTCACCACCACCTTCTCAAGGGCAACAAGGACTGACAATAAATACTGGCCCAATCATATTCTAAGAATAAATTAAAATGAAAAATATTGTCTAAACATGCCCAATGCTAGACACTATGCTTTGGGTTTTGTGAGTTCAGGCTGGTTGGGTTCAGTCCGTAACTTGCTTGTTGTGAACAGCTGAAGGGATAATCTGTCATTCTCTCAGAGGCTTGGCCTAAATACCGAGCATCACATAGACACTGCCATTCACACCCAACCTTACTGAGCTCTGAGATAGACATAAGCAATTCAAAATGTACTCATATCTGACTAACATGTTTAAATACACAGTGAAATTGTTATCACAAAAATGATTATGAGTGAATATTAGCAGGGAGAAAGTGAGTACTGCAGATACTGAAGATCAGAGTCAAAAATGTAGTTCTGAAAAGGCACAACCGTTCAGGCAGCATCTGAGAAGCAGGAAAGTCGACTATTAGTTCACAACATTAATACAAGGAAAAATAATTACATATTTTCAAAGTCCTTGCACTTAATAATAATTGGTCTTGGGTGTGGAAATGAGACTCATCATTTCAATGCTCCTTACTGTGAGTTGTGCACTGTTTTCATCATATTGTTACAAAAATGAACTGAATAAAGGAGGGATTTTGCGTTTATTGGACAATCTAAAAGTTGGTATTATGAAAAGATGTTAGACCTTCAGTAAAGAGACTTTGCTGTTAACGGTTAGAACAATGCTGCAAACATTTACACAGAGATTTCCAGCTCAAGTCACACACAATTACATTGTGCTGGGATCATACTGGCCATCAACGGAGCTGTACAATTCTGTTTGGATACTGACATTGTGAGGCTAACATACACTGGATATGGTTTATGAGGGATTTAATGTAAGATGCCATGTAAGAATAAAACCTTCATTCAGGATCGGGTCCAAGGCTCAGAATTACAGAGTTTAGGTGGCACACAAGAAGAGATATACTTGTAAGACATGGTTGTTTACAGGTCATTGTTACAAATGTTGAACTGCGTCTGGACGAGTGCCATGTGCTAGTCCATTGACCAGTCTGCGCCAAACCCATCTCCCTGTTGTTCAGGTAAGTCTCTAACCAGTCTATTGTGAGGGACTGTGTGAGTAACTGCCCAGCTATAGTTTGGAAGCTCTCCGGACAGATTTTGAAGATGGCCAGTGTTTTGAAGGTCACAGTGAGGACCAGTAAAACTGTGTCTGAATGTAGACTTCTTTCTCAATGCCATTTCGAACAGCTTAGTTGCCTGCAAGATGGTGTGTTCACTGAACTGAACATGAATTGGCTGTTTACTACAGTCACTGAACTGTAATAGTCAGGTGTGCGCTCTGGTAATTCAATTATTTTTCACTTCAATTGCTTTCAACTTAAAAAACAATGATGTTTGATTTATTTTAAAATATGTAAGAAATAAAGTGATATGAACTCTTCATTAATTTAAAAGAGACCTGTTGTATATTTCCCACAGGCTAATCAAGCAACAATCAGATATTGTCTGGAAAGCAAGATTATGTGAGCAGGACATCCAAGGATACATCAGCACCCTCTCTGGTAGGTTCCGTCCCACGGAAAAGGCACAGCCAGGCAGAAGAGGGCAGCTCCTTGGCATATAGTCAATAAAGGGTGGCATGGTGGCTCATTGGTTAGCACTGCTGCCTCACAGCACCAGGGACCCAGGTTTGATTCCAGCCTTGAGCAACGGCCTGTGTGGAGTTTGTACATTCTCCCTGTGTCTGCATGGGTTTTCTCCCACAGTCTAAAGGTGTGCAGCTCAGGTGAACTGGCCATGGTAGTGGGTTGCCCTTCGTAGGGTTAGTGTGAACTGGCTGGGCCAAAGGGTGTGTTCACACACTGTAGGGAATCTAATATAATAATATCGCTCAGCATTGATGCTGGATCCTGCGGCGGTTAGACTACACTGCGGCAGGTTATGGGGAACCAATAAAATGGAAACATATAATTGATCACATCATCATCGATCTGCCTGCTGCAAATATACCCCTCAATTTCATATATCGGTAACAATGTTCACTGCACAGTCCTTATGGGGAGCAAGGGCTAACTTCACATTTTGCAGACCTCCCTCACCATGACAAGTACTGAATGGTACAGACTTTAAACAGATTAAGCAACCAATAGCGATGCCTCCATGCAGTACAATTGGCCCATCTGCAGCAGCACAATCATATTCTATACAACGCGTACGGTCTGCAACTTCCTGGACCGACACACCTCCCACTGTACAGTAACCATCACGGCCCGACATACTTCCCACTGTACAGTAACCATCACAGCCCGACATACCTCCCACTGTACAGTAACCATCACGGCCCGACATACCTCCCACTGTACAGTAACCATCACGGTCCAACATAGCTCCCACTGTACAGTAACCATCACGGCCCCTAATATCTCCCACTGTACAGTAACCATCATGGCCCCTAATACCTCCCACTGTACAGTAACCATCACGGCCCGACATACCTCCCACTCTACAGTAACCATCACGACCCAACATACCTCCCACTCTACAGTAACCGTCTCGGCCCGATGTATCTCCCACTCTACAGTAACTGGGTCAGTGTTGAGTGCAGAAGAACATGATGGGAGCAGCACCAGCCAGACCTGGAGACGAGGGACAACCTGGAGAAACTCTTACTGCCTTCTGCTGCTAAACGGGACGACTTGTATTCCGACAGTACAAGCAGCAAGTGATGGACAGAGCTCAGTGATCCCACTATCAATGGTTCAGATCTATCCCTGCAATCCTTCCACATGTCATTATAAAAGATAGTGGACAATGAAAGAGACCACTGGAGGAGGAGGCTGCTGCTCTCCAACAATGAAATCCCCAATTATTGGGGAGCCCAGCACAGCAAGAATAAAATAAAGCTGCTGCATTTGGAACAATCTTCACCCAGATGGGCTGAGCAGATGATCCATTTCAGGCCCCTTCAGTAGGCCCCCGAATCACTGACCCCAATCTTCAGACAATTCGATTCACTCCACACAATGTCAAGAAATGGCTGGACATTCTGGAAACTGTGGTTTAACTCCAGAGATTGGCACATCTCTAGCCAAGCTGTTCCATTCCAGCAAGAACACTGACACCTACCAACAATGTGATAAACTGCCCCAGTGTGTCCTGTGATGCATTGCAGCCAGTCACTGACCCATCGGTGTACAGTCTACCATGAAAATATGATGGAAAGTGTCACCAATAATGGGATCATTCAGCAATAATCTGCTCAGTGTCATTCAGGTAGTGTTCCGTCAGGCTCACTCAGATCCTGAACCCACTGCAAGCTCAGTTTAAAAGAGTGGAACTCCAAAGGGGCAGTGAGAGTAATTACTCTTAACATCGAGTCACCATTTAACAAGATATGACAATAGGAGCCCGAGTAAAACTGTAGTAAATCAGAATCTGGGGCAAGTACTCTTCTGGTGGGAATTATCCCCAAAAACAATAATACCTGTTATCAGTGTGAGTAATTATCCCCAGCAACAATAATGCCTGTTGTCAGTGTGAGTAAGTGGAACTCCAGGAGATCTCTGCAGCCATTCCTCAGGGAAGAGAGTGTCTGAGGCTCAACCATTTCCAGCTGCTGCAATGACCCATGATCCTCTCTCCATCATAAGGTCAGACAGGGGAATGGTCACTGATTATACCGTTCCTGAAACAGGCCATGCTGAAATGCAACAAGACCTGGAAAACATCCGGGTTTTGTCTGACAAACAGCAAGTAATGTTCACGACACTCAAACATTAGACAAATATAACAATAAATAATCAAACCATCATTCTATGATTTTCAATCGCATTCCCATCACTGAGTTCCCATCACTGAGTCCCCAACACGGTGTCTTTCAGCATGCTGGGTGCCATCATTGACTCGAAATAGCCCTGGACTAGCCATATTAATAACACTGCCTTTAAGAGCAGGTCAGAGGTTAGGAATTCACCTACTAACTCCCCAAAACCTGTGATGGTTATTGTTGCAATATAATTTAAGGTGAAATTCCAGCCAATTTAATAATTATCACTTCCACGACCAGCCATCCTTATCCCACTGATGTGCAGCAATAGCAGTGTATACCATCGACAAAACTCACTGCTCCAAGGCTTATTGGACAGTACCTTCTAAATTCTCTGCCATCTAGAAGAACAAAGGCAGCAGGAACTTTGGAAAACCAACTATCTGCAAGCTCACTCCTTCATACGATCAGATGTGATGAGGTTGGCTCATGAGTTTACAATTCTCAACTCCTCAGATCACAAAACTCAGTTCAAATGCAGCGAGACTTGGACAGCAGCCAGGCTTCGGGGCTGACAAGTGACAAGTAACATCTGTGCCACCCAAATGTCAGATAATGACCATCGTAAACCATCTCATCATCGGCATTCAACATTCAAAGGCAGTACCATTGCTGAATCTATTGGCATTAACATTCTCAGGTTTATCCAAGACCATTTCCCTGCTACGGTGAGAACATCAGACCAGAAGTTAGGAATCCTGCAGCAAGTAACTTTTCTTCTGCCTTGCCAAAACCTGTCCAAAATTTCCAAGGTTCAAGTCAGGAATGTGATCCAAGTAGTCTCCACTTGTTTGATGAGTGCAACTCCAGAAGTACTCAAACAGTTTGACACGATTAAAGACTGAGCAGCCGAAAGAAATGGTGCCCATCCACAACGACTCCCTCCCTCCTCCACTGACACTCAGCAGCAGGTATGAGTACATTGTCATTTCCTCTGTTAGCACCATTTGCATTCATTACCACTGCCAGCTGGAAAGAAAAGGACAATATTTAGGGAATAGTGATCATAATTCATTTGATTTTAACATAAGTATTGTAAAGGACAAACCTAGACTAAAAGACACTGTCTAAACTTATTTCTTCACGTAAACAGAAACAAGTAAGTAGAAGATAAATCAGAATCAGAGCAGTGGCAGGTAGTCTGAGAGGAGATTAAAGTGATTGTAAGAAAATGTGTTCTCATAAATTGAAAAGGTTCAGGCAGCTAAATCCAGAGCCCCGTTGAAATCTAGGAATACAAAAACAGAACAGGAAACCTTACATCACACAACGGGAATGTAATACAACAGAATGCCGAGAGGAGTGTGGAATATGGAGGGATGAGATCCAAAACGAAATTAGAAAGCAAACAGTGTTTGTGAAATGATGCTGTCAAGAAATATCAAGTCATCTTTAGCAAATTTCTTTCCAGACCAGAGAAGGAAAAATAAAATAAGAAATATAAAAGGCAAGCAATAGAAACTGTCGATGGTTTGTATATGGTTCTGAGTTTTAATTAAAGCTTAAAGGCCTTCAACAATGTGGGCTATTCTGATGAATCTGTGAGCATTGTCTGAGAATCCCATCTGACCCTTCTCGATGTTACTATATTCAGGAATGTGAGATCTGGTCATGGAGACAGGGTGGTAAGGATGGCAAGGTTTGGGAAAGTTTAATGACAAGAGAAATCGTCAGTTCAGTCAAAAAGAAAAAGGAAGCACATCTAAGAGTTTGGGAACTGAAGACACTCAGAAGCCTCGAAGAACATGATAAAAGACAGGAAAAACGTACAGAAAAAGAGTTGGGCGGACGAAAACGCACGATTAAATGTCTTTGTAAAACAGGATTAAGGAAAATGCCAAAGCAGTTTATCAGGAGGAACAGAGTAGCCAAGGAAAGAGTCCGCCCATTCAAGGACAAAGGAGGGAATTAATGCATGGAGCTGGAGGAAGGCGGTGAAGTCCTTAATAAATACGTTGTATTGGTATTCACAAAGGAGGAGGACATGGTGGGTGGTCAGTCAAGAGATGGATATGCTGATATCCTGTGTCATTTTGATATTAAAAATGGAGGCTGCTTTGGGTGTTTTGAGAAATATTATGGTCGACAAGTCTCCATGATATGATGGGATTAATCCTGGAATACTGAGGGGATTGAGGGATTAAATTGCTGAGACCATGTGCACACACTTTGTTTGCACTTCAGTGACAGCAGAGGTTCCAGAGAAATGGAAAAATGCCAATGTTGTTCCTTGGTTGAAGAAGGGCAACACGGATAATTCCCGAAATTTCAGCTCGGTGAGCCTTACATCAGTGGTAAGGAAAATTTTGGAGATTCTTAGTGATAGGACTAACTCACATTTGGAAAATATGGACTTATTCACGATGGGCAATATCGCTTTATTTGTTGAAAATTGTGTCTCACAAACGTGATTGAATATTTTGAGAAAGTGGCAAAAGTGATTGATATGGACATGGGGCTGGATGTTGGCCATCTGTACTACTGCAAGGCCTTTGATTTGATTCCTTACAGCAGGCTCATACAGATGGGGATGTGAAATAGGATCAGCGGTCAGTCAGTAACATAGACAGAGAACTGCTTGTTCATAGCAGTCAGTAGTGGTGGAAGATTGTGTTTTTTTCTGTCTGGATATTCGTGAATAGATTGGGGGAGTTGCGGGTTGCCATGGTGATTGGCAGATATGCAGCAGGATATATGTGGGCTGGAGATTTGGATGGAGAAAAAGCAGATATAACTTAAAATTGGCAATTGCGAGTTGATACGTTTGAGAAAGTCTGCTGCAGGAGAGAAATATACAATAAATGAAAGACCTCTAAGTAGCTTCAACATTGAAGGGATCTGGGCATACAGGTCCATAGTTCCCTGAAAGTAGCATGTTGCAGGTGGAGAGAACTTTATTTTGCCATCATTTAGAATATTGTGTGCAGGACTAATTACCAGATCAGCAAAAGGATGTCGAGGTATTGGAGAGGGTTGGAAAACCGTTTACTAGGATGTTGCCTGGTTTGGAGGATATTAGACATAAGTGGAACCTGTTGCAGGTTTACAGCATTATGTGAGGTATGGATAGAACAGACAGTTGGAGTCTTTTTTGCCCCCAGAGTAGGAACATTAATTGCTAGGGGGCATAGGTTTTAGGTAAATGGGGGAAAGTTGAAAGGATATGACAAGCAAGTTTTTTTTGCTCTGTTCCAGACAGAATGTGAAAGTGCCCGGAATGCACTGATGGAGGAGGCTGTAGACGAAGATACAACAGCAATGATGGTATCTTGACGTACATAAGTTAGCAGGGAATATAATGATATACAACATTTTATAACTTCCAAATGCATCAAGTATCAGTGCATCTTAATGGGTCGAAGGGCTTGTTCCTGTGCTGCACAGTTCAAGACAAGATTTCAGCAAGATGGTGGCCAATTGCTGATCGAAAACCTCCTGATAATCAGCATCCACATTCATGCAGATCTCTCCTCATTAATTTTCAGGTTCATGTCCTCCCTCCCACTGTGGGGAAACTCAATATGGACAATTTGACATGAATGTTAAAGCTGGTATCTGGTGACACCATCATGACCCTCGCTCCTGTGGCCCATCTTGGACACCAGCGTCTCAGGGGACACTGCACAGACTAAAGCTTCATGTACTACATATCCTCCAATGCTGGCATCTGACATATGTCAGCCTCACCATGCCATCCCAGCAGAACTCCGAAACACTGACAGTACGCTTCTGTACTTCAATGGTGCAGCTCAGGGTGCACTGACAACTCTCATTGCAATACCTCTGCTAGGACACTGTGCTCAGGGACACACCCAAATCATGGACTGTCCCTCTGTACTGCTCACTCCGTGTTTGTACACACTCCATGCTGCTGCAAGGACACTGTGCTCTGGGACACACACCCAGCTCATGGACTGTCCCTCTGGACTGCTCACTCCATGTTGGTACACATTCAATGCTACTGTAAGGACACTGTGCTCAGGGACACACCCAGCTCATGGCCTGTCCCTCTGGACTGCTCACTCCGTGTTTGTACACATTCAATGCTTCTGCAAGAACACTGTGCTCAGGGATACACACCCAGCTCATGGACTGTCCCTCTGGACTGTTCAATCCATGTTTGTACACATTCAATGCTGCTGCAAGGACACTGTGCTCAGGGACACACACCCAGCTCATGGCCTGTCACTCTGGACTGCTCACTCCGTGTTTGTACACATTCAATGCTACTGTAAGGACACTGTGCTCAGGGACACACACCCAACTCATGGCCTGTCACTCTGGACTGCTCACTCCGTGTTTGTACACATTCAATGCTGCTGCAAGGACACTGTGCTCAGGGACACACACCCAGCTCATGGACTGTCCCTCTGGACTGCTCACTCCGTGATTGTACACACTCAGTGCTGCTGCAAGGACACTGTGCTCAGGGACACACACCCAGCTCATGGCCTGTCCCTCTGGTCTGCTCTTTCCGTGTTTGTACACATTCACTTTGAGGTGACTCGAATGCTCACATAATTATTGCCTTACCTCACCATGCCTTGAGCAGTGTTACCCCTCAGCTAGAGCTACGAGGCTCACCTGCCTGCTGCATTGTCTTGGCGTTTAGTGCAAACACAAACCCAGGAAGCTTGGTATCATTGTCCACAGTCCGTCACGGTGCCTAGCACAGGGAGTCAAGGGGAGTCTCAGATCCCAGTCCGGGAGCTTGGACATGGAGAGTCAGTCTCTCGTGGTTGTTAGGGTCAGGATCCTTCACCTGTAAGGGGGTGAGGAGCCGAATGTTGATAGACTTGGAGGAAGGTATCAGTTCCTTGATTAGCAAGTTGGCAGATGACACTAAGATTGGTGGAGTAGCAGACAGTGAAGGGCAATGTCAGATAATACAGTAGAATATAGAGGCGGGCAGAGAAATGGCAGATGGAGTTTAATCCGGGCAAATGCGAGGTGATGCATTTCAGAAGATCCAATTCAAAAGTGAACTATACAGTAAATGGGAATGTCCTGGGAAAAATTGAGATATGGGTTTTCAGGTCCATTGTTCCTTGAAACTGGTAACGCATGTCAGTAAAGTTGTAAAGGCGGCATACAGCATGCTTTCCTTCATTGAACGGGGTATTTTGTACAGCAGTTGGCAGGTCATGTTACAGTTGTATAGGACTTTGGTTTAGAATATTACGTACAGTTCTGGTCTCCACATTACCTAAAGGATGGGCATGCTTTGGAGAAGGTGCAGAATAGGTTCACCAGGATGTTGCCTGGTATAGAGGACGCTAGCAATAAGGAGAGATTGAATAGTTTTGGATTATTTTCAACAGAAGGACGAAGGTTGACTGGGGACCTGATTGAGGTGTGCAAAATCATGGGATTTATAGACAAGGTGCATAGCAAGAAGCATTTTGTCCCCCAGAGTGTGGAACTCAATTACCATGGGTCACGAGTTCACGGTGAGAGGGGAAAGGTTTAGGGCAGATATGTGTGGAAAGATCTTTACGCAGAGAGTGATGGAACACTTTGTCAGCGGAGATGGTACAGACGGGAATTATAACGTCAGTTAAGATATATCCCGACAGGTGTATGAATGGGGAGGGAGAAAAGTGGTACAGATCCTCACCAAATAGGCGATGGAATATGCGACAGGTTTAGACAGAGAATCTGGATCAGTGGAGGCCTAGCGGCCTGAAGAGCCTGTTCATGTGCTGGGATTTTCTTTGTTCATTCAATGGCCTGCAGGTTAGATTGATCTTATAGTAGGATAAAAGATTGACACAACATTGAGGGCTAAAGGACCTGTACTGTGCTGTACTGTTCTGTGTTCTAAATAGGGAGGGATACAATGGCAGGAAGAGGTTTCTGGAGGCTGAAGAGGATGGGGTCTGAATGAATAGATACATTAGGGAGGTTCACTAGGATTGTCGGAGGTAACAGAGACAGCAATGGTCTGATCTGGAGAAAACGACACAGATTCTGAGGGTTGTGGGGACTGGAGGTGGTTTCACAGGGAGCACATAGAACCAAAGGGTGTTACAGAAATGTGGAGAGCTGTACGGTCTACATGTGTTCATGAAGATGGAGAGGTTGGGAGGGATGGAGCAGTTTACAGGGAGAAGGGTGCTAGAATGGAACGGTTTACACAGACAGGGAGGATATTCGGTGAATGGAGCAGACAACAGAGATAAAGTGGGTTGTCTAGACTGGGGGACCAAACAGAGATATGGCGGTTAGTAATGACTGAAGATGTTTATAGATATAGGAAGTTTTACTTCTGCAGATTATTTAGATATTAAGGCTGTGGAGTCTGACAGATTATCCAGAAGGGCAGTAATTTCGGTTGGAGACAGTTTCACAGATAAGGAAGCATTAGTAACCTCCTCCAGTTTGGCCAAAGTGGAAAGGGTTTTAGAGGAGGGTGAGTTTACACAGGTAGGGGCGTAAGAACTGGAGAAGGTTATAGAGATGAATAAATGGATGGAGATACAGGAGGGGCTTACATTGAAAGCGTGGGTGTTAGTGATGGGATGACGTTACACAGAGAGTGAGTCCTGTTAGAACTGGATCGGGAGAATCACAGGCTTTCAGGGGTTATACAAACCGGGAGTGCTGCAGGGACCAGAGAGGATTGTTGTGTCTCCACCGTTGGATCGTGTCTTCAGGACTGGGAGAGGTTATGTAGATACGGAAACATTGAAGACAATGTGTGCCGCCTTCTTTTTCTTGAACAGAGCCTCAATATCCCCCATCAACTAGGGATGCCTAAACCTGCCAGCTTTTCCCTTCACTTTGACAGGGACATATTGGATTCTTGAGATCACACTTATAAAAGCCTCCCATTTGCCAGTAATTCCTTTTCCTTCAAACAGACCATCCAGTGGATGGATGCATGATGTGGAGGAGCTGGTGTTGGACTGGGAAGGGCAACGTTAAAAATCACACAATACCAGCTTACAGTCCAGCGGGGTTATTTGGAGGCACTGGGTTTCATAGCGCTGCTTGATCAGGTGGCTGTCAAGCACAATAAACAGGTCCAGAATTTATAACAACAGGATTGCAGTGTGATGGAATGTAATACCAAACAAATTTAGTTTAAGTTTTGGTCTTTCAGAATGATCACCTGGACTTCGAAAGCTGGTGTTTGACTTGAACCAGAAGTGCACCAGTATGCCTGGGTGGAGATTTGCTTGTCTTACCCTGGAGGGTTTAAACTAGTTTGGCAGGGGTTTGGACTCTGAGTAAGAGAGGTACCATCAACCAGTCAGGGAAAAATACATCAGCCATCGAGAGCAAGTTTCCTATCCAGGATATCCGGGGCACAGTATAGGAAGGGAAAAGACTTCTGGTTTAAAGGACATTTATTTCAACACACGAGGCCTGACTGGTAAGGCAGAGGAGCTCAGAGCATGGATTGGCTCTGGGGACTGGGATATCATAGCCATAACAGAAACATGGCTGCGAGAAGGGCAGGACTGGCAGCTCAGGGTTCCAGGACACACAAGGTACAGGCGTGACAGAAGGACAAGTAAGTGAGGAGGGGCAGCTGCCTTATTGATAAGGGAGGACATAACATCCGTGCTTAGAGAGGATACTCTTTCGGGGTGATCAAATGAGGTCATATGGTTAGAAGTTAGAAACAAAAAGGGGATGGTCAGTCTGTTGGGATGGTGTTCAAACCCCCAAATAGCCAGTGGGTACGAGAGGAACAGATCAGGAGAGAGGTTGCAGTTACCTACAGAAATAACAGGATAGTATTGGTTGGAGATTTTAACTTCCCCTGTATTGACTGGACAACCCAGAGTGTAAAAGTCCTATATGGGGTGGAATTTGTCAAATGTGTAATGTTAAAGTGATACAGTGAGAATTCATGGCCAGTGTGGTCCTGACAAGGGAATAGTAAAGGCAGCAAGTCCAGCGAATACTGGTTAAGCGATATCGTAAGTTTGATGAAGAAAATACAGTGCAATAAACTCAGGTGAAGCCATTCAAATGTGTAGAGTGTGCAAGGGGGCTCCTTAAAAATGAAGGACAAACAATGGCCATTAAACATCCTTGGTAAATAGTGTTAAGGAAAAGCCACAAAGTATTTTAGCAGTATAGTTAGAGTAAGAGAGTTACTGGGGAAAGTGGGGGGCCTGTTAGAAACCAAAGGGACAATCTGTACATGGAGCCAGAGGAAGTAGGTGAGGTCTTCCATGAATGTTTCCCATTTGTATCCACACAGGAGCAAGGAATTTCAGCCGGAGATTTCAGTTGGGATGGTGAGATTCTCAAACATATTAAGATCAATAAGGAGGAGGTACTAAATGTTTCCACAGTAACAAAAGTGGATAAACCCCCAGTGCTCAATGAAATTATCCCAGGCTGCTATGGGAGGTAAGGGAGGAGATTGCTAGGGCCCTGGTGGATATACTTAATACTTTGATGGCCACAGGTAAAGTGCTGAATGACTGGAGGATCGCTAATGTGGTTCCATTGTTCGAGAAGGACAGCAGGGATAGGCCTGGTAATTACAGAGCAGATAGTCTGACAGCAGGGAGAGGGAAATGATTGGGAACAATTCTGAGGAACAGTATGAATCAAAATTTGGAAAGGCAGAGATCGATTTGGGATACTCATCATAGATTTGTAGAGTAAAATCCATTCCCAAATTCAGCTGAGATTTTTACTTGAAATTTCAATTTAGGATTTTGACGAGGGCTGTGCAGATGATGTGGGTTACATGGTGTTCATTACATCATTTGACAAGGTCCCACATAGAAGGCTGGTCCAACAGACCAATGGGATCCAAGGCAATTTGGCAAACAGGAACCACAACTGGTGGAGGGCTGTTTTTACGATTGAAATTCTTTCACCAACGGGTGTACCACAGGGATCTGTGTGGGAGCCATTGCTGTTTATTATATACATTAATAACTCTGATGTGAAAGCAGAAGGTGTCATTAGTAGGTTTGCAAATGACATGAAAGGTGAGGGTGTTGTCCATACTGAGGTGGATGCTGCCAGGCTGCAGTCTGAAGGTAGAGGCTGGGACAGAATGTCAAGACAGGAACTTAAGTAGAAACATCAGGAAAGAACACAGTACACATTGAGGGGAAACTGAGTGATTAAAGTGCATTTATTTCAAAATAAAAGGCCGAACAATTAAGGCAAATGAAGTCGGTGCATGGATGAGAACATGGGACTGGAATACCATAGATATGGCAGAAACACAGCTGAGAGTGGGATGGGACTGGGAGCTAAATGTTCCAGGGTACAGATTCCATAGGGAGGATAGAACAGGAGGTGAGAGAGTGGGGGTAGAGTTTTTGATCAGTGAAATATCACTGCAGTACTTAGAGAGGATATTCCTGGGGAACGCCCATTGAAGCCATAATAGTGCAATTGAAAAATGAGAATGGGTCATCAGTTTGATATGACTGTACTACAGGCCCCCAATAGTCAGCGAGATATTGAGCAGCAAATATGTCGGGAGATCTCAGACATCTGTAAGAATGATAGGGTTGGAATAGTCAGGGATTTTAACTTTCCAAACCTAGTCTGGGACAGCCAGAGTGCTCAGAGCTTAAATGGGTGGAATATGTTAGGCATGCACAAGAAAAATGTCTCAGTCAGAATGTAAATGGTTGGACTGCAGGAAGGGGTAAAACCTGACCTCCCCTTGGGGAACAAGGTAGGGAAAGGAACTGAGGCATTATTGGGGCAACACTTAGGCAAAGTGAGCACAGTTGTATTAGTTTGAAAATAGCGATGGAAAAGCACAAGACCGGTCCACAAGTTAAAGAGCTGAAAATGTGTTGCTGGAAAAGCACAGCAGGTCAGGCAGCATTAAAGGAGCAGAAGAATCGACGTTTCGGGCATGAGCCCTTATTCAGGATTCCTGAAGAAGGGCTCATGCCAGAAACGTCGATTCCCCTGCTCCTTGGATGCTGCCTGACCTGCTGCACTTTTCCAGCAACATATTTTCAGCTCTGATCTTCAGCATCTGCAATCCTCACTTTCTCCACAAGTTAAAGATCAAAATTCATCTTGCCGCAATCCAGAAGGTATTAGTGAAGAGCTTTTGGCAATTGATTGTGGAGGCTATTTGCAGGTGAAGGGACGTCAGGCAATTGGGAAGCTTTCAAAAGAGCGATGAAATGAGAGTTCAGGGACACCATATTTCTGTTAGTGTGAAGGACAATGCTGTCACAAGTAGGGGTCACACTGGATGACTGGGGGTATTGAAGCTCTGGTCAACAAAAAGGGGGCAGGTGTCACATATAGGCAGCTGGATTAAGCGAATCCATTGAAGAACATAGCAGGTGGAGTAATTCACTTAGAGGGAAATCAGGAGGGCACAAAGGGGACCACAAAAAGCATTGGCAGATCAGGCTGAGGAAAATCCAAAGAGATTCTTCAAGTATATTCTTCAGGAGATTAACTCGGGGAAGAATGGGGCCATCCAAGTTTGAAAACACAGAAGATGGGTGAGATCCTGAACAAAAATTTCACGTTTGAATTTACCTTGGTGAAATACTGGGGAAGTCAGGGAATAAGGAACAGTGATGTCTTCAAAAGACTCCAATTAACAGAACAGGAGGTGCTGAAGGTTCTAAAATGCATATATGATGGACAAATCCTTGGGAACTAATCAAGTGTATTCCAGGATATTGCGGGAAGCTCAGGAAGAAATTGTGGGGTCCTATAAAGAGATATTTCTATCACTGATAGCCGTAGGTGATGAGCTGGAAGCCTGGAGGGTGGCTAAGGTTGTGCCAGTGTTTAGGAAAGGCTGCAAGGGAAAGTCAGGGACATCAACACCAATTAGTTTGATGTCAGCGATGCAGACGTTGTTGGAAGTGATTCTGTGGGACAGGAGTAACATGCATTTGCAACGACAAGGATTGATTAGGGATTATCAGCACAGCTTTGGAACGCTGCATAGAATTCTGATCATCCTGATCTGGGAAGCATTTACTGAAACTGCAAATGGAGCAAAGATTGACGAAGATGTTACTGATACTGGAAGGTTTGACTGAAACGGAGAGGCTGGATAAGCTGGAAAGCAACATGGGGGAATGAGATAGATTTGGCAGATAAGTTTAAGTAGAATGTGAAGAATTTTCTACAGCACACAAGTAAAAAAATGCAACTGGAGAGAGACTAGGGCTCCTCAAAGATCAGTGAGGCCATCCAAGTGTCGAACCACAGGAGGTGGGACAGAGTTTAAATGAACGTTCCATGTCAGAATGTACTGTGGACAAAGACTGGGAAACAAAGGGAAAGAAACAGTGATGGCGTGTAAAGAGTCCCCATGACAGAAGAGGTGGTGCTGGAGATCTTAGAACACAAAGGTAGAGAAAGCACTAGGTCCTGAACAAGTGTATACCAGAACGTTGTGGCAAAGCAATAGCAGAGACATGAGCAGAAATATTTATATCATTGTCCTTCACATTTCCACAGGGGGTAGGTGGCTGAGGGGTGACCTTATAAAAATTTATAAAACCATGAGGGGTACAGGTAGCCAACGTCTTTACCCTGGGGTAGTGGAGTCCATAACTAGATGGGATTGAACTGCAGAAGGATAAGGTGTTAGCAAATCTGGAAAGTTAAAAAAAAAGGTCCCCTGGGCCAGTTGGGATTTATTCTTGGATTCTCTGGGAGGCCAGTAAGGAGATTACTGAGCCTTTGGCTTTGATCTTTATGTCATCATTGCCTTCAGGAATAGTGCCAGAAGGCTGGAGGACAGCAAATGTTGTCGCCTTGACCAAGAATGGGAATAGAGACAACCCTAGGTAATTATAGGGCTGTGAGCCTTACTTTTATTCTGGGCAAAGTGTTGGAAAGGCTTGTAAAAGCTAGCATTTATGATCATCTGGAGATGAATACGTTGATGAGGGATAGTCAGCACGGTTTGGTGCCGGTAAGTCATGCCTCACAAACCTTGTTGACTTCTTTGAGGTGACCAAACAGATGGATGTGGGTAAAGCAGAACTTGGTAGTGCAGATGAGCAGAGAGATCACTGTATCCATGTACATGGATCGCTGAAAGTTGCCACCCAGATTGATAGGATTGTTAAGAAGGCATTCAGCGTGTGAGCTTTTATTGATTCAGGGATTGAGTTTTGGAACCATGAGATAATGCTGCAGCTGTACAAAACACTGGTGCGACCGCATTTTGAGTGTTGCCTATGGTTCAGGTCACCGCATTAGAAGAAGAATGTTAAAATATTTGGAAAGGGTTCCGAGGAGTTTTACTACGATGTTACCTGGTATGGAGGGAAGGTGTCATGAGGAAGGCTGAGGGACTTGAATCTGTTTGTGTTTGAGAGAAGAGTTTAAGGCCAATTAATTGAGACATATAAGATAATCAGAGGGTAATTTGGCTTGTACAGTGAGAGTCTTTTCTCTCGGATGGTGATGCCTAACACGAGGGCAAATAGCTTTAAATTGAGGTAGTAATTAATATTAATATTAATTAATAGATATGGGACAGATGCCAGAGATAGGTTCTTTACTCAGAATAGTAGTCTGTCCCACTGACCTCGACACCGCTGAAGCCAAACGCCAACTCGACGACACCTTTTCCTTCTGCCCCCTCGACCATGACCCCAACACCCATCTCCAAACCATCATCTCCCAGACCATACAGAACCTCATCACTTCAGGAGATCTCCCACCCACAGCTTCCAAACTCATAGTCCGGGAACCCCGCACTGCCCGGTTCTACCTTCTTCCCAAGATCCACAAGCCTGACCACCCTAACCGACCCATTGTCTCAGCATGCTCCGGCCCTACTGAACTTTATCTATACCCACCTCGACACTGTCCTATCCACCCTAGTCCAGGAACTCCCCACATACGTTCGAGACGCCACCCACGAACTTCACCTCCTCCAAGACTTCCGTTTCCCTGGCCCCAACGCCTTATCTTCACCATTGCTTTCCAATCGCTCTACACCTCCATCTGCCATGACTCAAGCATCCAAGCCCGCCATTTTTACGTCTCCAGACGTCCCCAACAGTACCCTTCCACCGACACTCTCATTAGTTTGGCCGAACTAGTCCTCACCCTTAACAATTTCTCCTTCGAATCCTCCCACTTCCTCCAGACCAAAGGGGTAGCCATGGGCACACGTATGGGCTCCAGCTATGCCTGTCTCTATGTTGGCTACATAGAACAGTTGATCTTTCGTAATTACACCGGCACCACTCCCCACCTCTTCCTCCGCAACATTGATGAATGTTTGGTGGCATCTCTTGCACCTGACCTTAAATTTACCTGGACCGTCTCTGACACCTCCTTCCCCTTCCTGGACCTCTCCATCTCCATTAATGACAACGGACTTGACACTGACATCTTTTACAAACCCACCGACTCCCACAGCTACCTGGATTACACTTCTTCCCACCCTACCTCTTGCAAAAATGCCATCCCGTATTCCCAAATCCTCGGCCTCTGCCGTATCTGCTCCCAGCAGGACCAGTTCCACCACAGAACACACCAGATGGCCTCCTTCTTTAGAGAACGCAATTTCCCTTCCCATGTGGTTAAAAATGCCCTCCACAGCATCTCGTCAACATCCCGCACTTCCACCCTCAGACCCCACCCTTCCAACCGTATCAAGGACAGACGCCCTTGGTGCTCACCTTGCACCCTACCAACCTTCCTATAAACCAAATCATCCACCGACATTTCTGCCACCTCCAAAAATACCGCACCACCAGGGATATGTTTCCCTCCCCATCCCTTTCCGCCTTCCGCAAAGACTGTTCCATCTGTGACTACCTGGTCAGATCCACGCTCCCCCCCCACCAAACAATCCATCCTCCCATCCTGGCACCTTCCCCTGCCACCGCGGAAACTGGAAAACCTGCACCCACACCTCCTCCCTCACCTCTATCCAAGGCCCTAAAGGAGAATTCCACATCCAAAGTTTTACCTACACATCCACTATTATCATTTATTGTATCCATTGCTCCCGATGCGGTCTCCTCTACATTGGGTAGACTGGGCGCCTACTAGCAGAGCGCTTTAGGGAACATCTCCGGGACACCCGCACCAATCAACCACACCACCCAGTAGCCCAACATTTCAACTCACCCTCCCATTCTGTCGAGGACATGGAGGTCCTGGGCCTCCTTTACCAACATTCCCTCACCACCAGACGCCTGGAGGTAGAACGCCTCATCTTCCGCCTCACAACACTTCAACCCCAGGGCATCAATGTGGACTTCAATAGCTTCCTCATATCCCCTTCCCCCAACTCACCCTAGTTCCAAACTTCCAGCTCAGCACTGTCCCCATGACTTGTCTGGACTTGTCCTACCTGCCTATCTCCTTTTCCACCTATCCACTCCACTCTCTCCTCCTTGATCGATCACCTTCTTCCCTTCCCCCACTCACTTATTGTACTCTATGCTACTTTATCCCCATCCCCCCACCCTCTTCTATCTCATCTCTCCACGCTTCAGGCTCTCTGCTTATCTTCCTGATGAAGGGCTTTTGGGCGAAACATCGATTTCGCTGCTCCTTACATGCTGCCTGAATTGCTGTGCTCTTCCAGCAGCACTAATCCAGAATCTTTACTCAGAATAGTGAGGGCATGGAATGAATGGCCTGAAACAGTGGTAGACTCGCCAACTTTAAGGGCATTTAAACAGTCATTGGATAGGCCTATGGATGAGAATGGAATAGGGAAGGTTAGATGGGCTTCAGATTGGCTCCACAGGTTGGCACACATTGAGGGCTGAAGGCGTGTAATGTTTTGTAATGTTCTACGCTCTGTGTCCTGGAGGGCATAAGTAGGAGATGGAAGAGGCAAAATCTTAAAAAGGGTTTGGAGGAAAAGATTTTCCTCACAGAGGTATGAAATGGGTTTCGTGGGGAAGTGGTAGAGAAAAGTACAATAACGACATGTA